>NC_142012.1:71736559-72061559 GCF_049901735.1 Notechis scutatus
GTTTATTGCATGAGGGACATCCGGGCATTGTGCGGATGAAATCACTCGCATGCAGCTATGCTTGGTGGCCGGGAATCGACAAAAGAATTGAGGCCTGGGTCGCTACGTGCCAACGTTGCCAGGACGTCAGCAACGCCCCACCTAAAGCAAGCCCAACCGAATGGGAAATGCCGAGGGGACCGTGGTCCCGTATTCATATTGACTTTGCGGGGCCTACCAAAAGTCACACTTTCCTGATTACTGTCCACTCCTATTCTAACTGGCTCGAGATTCATCGAATGCACACAACTACAACTGACTCAGTTATTAATAAATTAAACAGTCTATTTGCCACACACGGGTTTCCGGACGTGTTGGTCTCGGACAACGGCCCACAGTTCACTGCATTGCCCTTTGACTGCGTGGTGGCCACGGCTGTCAGAACTTCACAACAAGGTTGTAAGTACCATTGGGTTTTGTCTGTGGTAACTTTGGTCACTAAGCGACCGGTGATTAGTCAAGGACTACCTGTATCTAAATCTATCCTTTGGGTTTAAACTATGATTCATGGCTTAGTGGACCTTGCAAACTCAGTTATGGCTTGATCAGTAAATTAAGTTAAATAAATTCCTAGATTAAAGTCACATGTGAATCTGTTAGTTTCTATTAGTTCTTTCGTACACTTTACATTAAGGTAATCCTCAACTTGCAACCACAATTATGCCCGACATTTCTGTTGCTAAGCAAGACAGTTGTTAAATGAGTTTTGTCCCATATTACGACCTTTCCTGCCATAGTCAGTGAATCACCACGGTTGTTAAGTTAGTATCACAGTTGTTAAGTGATAATGGCTTCTCCATTGACTTTGCTTGTCAGAAGGCCGTAAAAGGTGATTACATGACCCCGGGACTCTGTAACCATCATAAATATGAGCTAGTTACCAAGGATCTTAATTTTGATCACAAGACCATGGGGATGCTGCAGTGGCCATAAATATATTAACAACTTTTAACAGTCAGTAAATGTAAATATGTTCAGGATCTCTCTTGTATCAGAGCAGAGGTCTATCTAGCTCAACCTTCCCAGAATTCCCTAGCCAGCAACCCTTTGTTGGGAATTTGAGACAATGTCCGGAGGGCACCCAGGTTGGGAAAGTTGATCCAGTCCACAATTCTGTTGTTTGTAGTCTAAGTGGTATCTTAGGAACAGCCAGTTCTGCACCTCAGGAACAAAACACCACAAACTCTCTTCAACAATGGGCAACATATGATTCAATAAGTGGGGAAAAAAAAACAGGCTGTTGCAGTTTTTAATAGGGGTGGTAGCCCACATTAAAGAAGACAGGTTTTGTGGCACCTTTGAAAGCTAAACAAACGTATTGTAAAGTTTAAGTTTAGTTACGGAGTAAAGCTAAAATGGTGTGCAGCTTATCCCAAGATAAATTACTAAACTCAACTAGTTTTTGAGCTCTTGTGTTCGGTTAGTAATAGCAATAGCACTTAAACTTCATAGTTCTTTTCAGCCCCTCTCCAAGCAGTTTACAGAATCAGCATATTGCCTCCAACAATCTGGGTCCTCATTTTACCCACCTCGGAAGGATGGAAGGCTGAGTCAACCTTGTTCCGGTCAGGAGTTCCAGGATCGAATTCCTGCCTATGGGCAGAGTCAGCCTGTAATACTGCAGTTTAACCACTATACCACCACAGCTCTTAATTAACTTCTTCATCTCCAGCAGTACTTGTTTAGCTGCTTGTGCGACAAAAGAAAGGAATACTACACAAACGTCAGCAAGTACACAAGGGAGCTGCTTGATGAGCGAAAAAATCAACATGCACAGCGAATGCAAATTCAGGAACTCGGAAAGCCTCACTTGAAACAGCAGGGACCTGGATCGCAGCAGCCTGGTCTCTCTGAACTAATGCAGAGCTTGGATGGTCTCACTGAGGTAATGGTTTTCCAAAGATTGCCTGCTTGGGACTGGAGTTGGGGAAAGCAACATTGCCAGGATATTGCTACGTCTCCAAGCACCATTTCCAAACCCCCTCCCTCAACTAAACTACAGTTCAGAAGAATGAAATGGCCAAAATAACATGCATTTGGAAAATTTCACACACTCCCACAACATTTGGATATGGAAGCATCTTGACCATTGCATAACAGAACCTGAAATATTTGTCATCCTGTGTTGTGGGCTGTGATAATGACTTCCATCATTTGCTGATTTTTTTTAAAAAAACTATTTAATTAGAAAATGTACATTTGTTGGTTATACAACAATAAAAGCAATAACCCTGCAGCTCCCTGGCAACAGCAATCAGTTAAAGAAGCCCCTTGATGAGACCTATCCCACTCCAGATTCCCCAGGCCGATTGGCAAAGCCAAGGTCTTCAGAGCCTTGTGAAACAGGGTCAGAGTGAAATAAAGCACCTTTGGGTTTTTATCTCGATGTAATAATAGATGCTGTCAATACTGCTTTTCTTTCCAAGAGAGCTCAGGGCAGTTTCTGAGAGAAGAATTTTAAAAAATGTAAATGAAACCATCATATAAAAAGTTGAACATTCTGTTTGACAAAAATAAATATTTACATAATTCGGGGGTGGGGAGGCTACTTTGTCAATTATATTCAAGATGGCACAGAAGAAGGGATACTAAACCAGAGTTAAAGCATTTTTCCTAAAGGCCGTAATTTAAGGTACAGCATTTTTCAAAATCAGCCCTTGGCATGTCCAATTAAAACTTGCAAGAAGAAAATAATGTATCTATTGGTATTTCATTCCCACTATGATGGCTCTGTGGACAGGTGGGAAGATAAATCAGCTTAAACGTTTCTTTTCAGTGTGGTTAATTGAGCTAGAAGGGTTAATACTGTATCTGTGTTAAAAGGTTTCTGCATTAATTCTCTTCCCAGTTACCATGCTGCAAAAAATAAGTCATGATACATGTCTTGACAAACCAGATCATTTTTATGTATTTCTTGGCGCAGCAAATGTCAAAAGAAGTTTCTGAAATGGAAGAAGAACTCGGTAGCACAGAGGTTACGTTACAAGAGTTGGAACATAAGAACATTGAGGTGGAACAGTATTTGGAATGGTGCTCATATGTTGATTTCCAAGGCTTTGAGGCAACAACAAAGCAAAATATTGAAAAGTTTCAGTCCATTAATCAATTTCTACGGCCCAAAGCTCAGGTACGAGATGCAGATTTAAAAGGTGTGGCACAATATTATTGTTTTTGCCTTGTTAAGGGTGCGCTTGGAGATAATGCTGTACATGTAGTTGCGTGTTTCTTATGGTTTAATAATCCAAAGCAACTTGGATTATTGGACATGTTGATCTAGTTTGCAGAAAGTGTGTTCTGGTGTAATTGGATGACTCTATGTAAGAGATAGCAATGTAACAATACCTCCCTTAAGATTTATCGCTGCCTTTATATTACAGCCCTATTTTCAAGCTAGATCTGCGCTGGAAGCCATAAATGCCAACTACTGCAGAGAGATTGATGCTACTCTGAAAGCATGTAGAGAAGAAACAAAGGAACTGATTCTACAGTTAGATATGTTAGAAAAAGATCAAAAATCCTGTGGTGTTGCTAATATGTCACGAGAAGAAGAAAACCATAAGCTAAGATATAAACTGGAAGCAACCGAACAAGATACAAAGGTGTGTTTGACACCTCAGCCTGATGTCTCTTCATTTGTCTAATCTGATTAATGCTTAGTTCTTTTCTATGCAGCTTTTCCTGGTATGCCATTTATTAAATTTCTATTTAGTCTCTGCTTTCCCAAATATATGATGTTCCCAAATCCATTCTAGTTCTTAAATAGGTTTCCTGAGAGAATATGTTTTATCCAACTTTTTTAGTTGAAAGGAACAGATGATAGAAAAATTAGTTCATCAATGAGGCAGACTTTGACAAATCATGACATTTTGATTTAAAATAAATCTATAGGATGACGCTTATAAATCTGTGGTTGCAGGAAACATGATATTGGGTAATCTCTGCCCTATAAAAATAAAGAGTGTTTTCCCAATAGATGCATGAAATGGCACCGGGTTACCTTTTATAAATGAGGAAGTACCCTGTTGGGAATTAGTTTTGCTTATATTCGTCTTCCTTTGATGCTGCATCTCTTACTATTGTTTTTCTGATCGTTTTCACTGTTTTCAGGCCACACTTTTTTTTATAAAGAGCCCAGCATTCAAAATATTGGAATCATTGTGATCTTCAGAGCTTCAGATCCAATTAACTCTACATGTATCGGAGTTATCACCAATAACAGCTAAACGTTTTTTCCACCTTTGAAAATAAAATCTGGAAGTGGTGTTCCATTTTCTAATAACACACTTTCTTTTTCAAAGAATCTGCAGTTGAAAATCCAAGAACTAGAAAGCATAATAAATGAAGGAAGTAAGAATCTCCAGGAAAAAGAGAAAACAATAGCCATACTAGAAATGAAACTTAATGTGAAAGCTTCCAGGAGTGAAGTCATCAAGCTTCAAGCTGCATTAGAGGAAAAAGAAAATTGCTTAAGAAATGCATTAAGTGAGAGAGAAGTACTCAGGGTATTGTATGTATTAACATAAGTGACTTCTCATGTTGGGAGTAAAATATTTATTCATGGGATTCACACAAATGTCTTAGATCTTCACATTTTCTCTCTGCAATTCCTATATAAAACTTATGCAATGTTCTGGGCTGCTGGACACTGGAAGGCAAGTTTATACAAAGGAATGATCAGCTCACAATGTTATGCTTCCTCCCATACTCCTCCTCAAAGAAAATGAAAGTGCTCTACAACTTTGGCCCATTCTCTGGTGTTCTCTAGTATTTTTAATGCAATTCAGTTATTTGTGGAATGAAACCACGGAAGGACAATTTCCTGCAGATCAGATATGGCACCAACTGTGATTTGACAGGGTGCTAACTCTGATCTCTTGCTGGATCCAAACCTCCATCTGAAAAGGGTCCTGACATTATTACTTTGATCTGAAGAGGTATGTAGCTCATTTTTACTAAAAGTCTATTATCTAATATGTAAATATGATTTCATTTTCTAAAGTGCTTATTGGGCACTTGGAAATATACAACTGTTGTTGTCTTCTCAAGAGATCATGTTTTTCTTTTTCTTACTAGGCCCAGGTGGATAAAGGTGTTGGATTATATAAGGAGGAAATTGAAGGCCTGAGAACTCAGCTTGTTAATTAAAGCTGATATGGCAAGAATGAAACAATCCAAATTGTTTGATCGAGAGTAAGTTCCATTTCCTTGAAAAGGCAATTCTATAGAGCACAGATTCTGTCCTCATTTGGATATTTATCATCTGGACACTTGGTGCATTTTTCCGTATCTGAGAAAGCAAAAAAGCAATATTTCTTTAATATTTTGTCCTTTTATCTTACAAGAAATGCCTTCTTTGGATAACAGCTGATACCTTGGGCATTTCCCAAAAGTATTTCTTAATGATTTCATTAAAAAGAGCATAAGAAGGATATAATTTTTTTTAGAAAAATGTAGTTAGGTATATGAAGTTGAGGGAAGTGCTAGGATGGTAATTATTTCCAGTATAATGTATAGAATCTTCATAGGAACCTATGTTATTAGAAGTTAACAATGAATCATATAATCTTTTTATGCAAACATCCTGAGTCCTGCCACCTGGCAGTTAATATACTGGACTTTTTTTTTTTAGTATTTATTTGATTTGTCAATCGCTTACAAGATACACAGGTATAAGAATAAATATACTGTAGTTTTGAATACATGAGATAGATACTTATAAGAAAAATAAAAAACAATAGGACAGGGATGGTAGGCACGATAGGTGCGCTTATGCATGCCCTTACAGGCCTCTTATGAAGGGGATGAGGTCAATAGTAGCAGTCTAAGGTTAAAGTTTTGGGGGTTTGGGGAAGAAACCACAGAGTCAGGTAGAGTATTCCAAACATTGACCACTCTGTTGCTGAAGTCGTATTTTCTGCAGTCAAGTTTGGTGAGTTTGTATCTATTGTGTGCTCTTGTATTGTTATAATTAAAGCTGAAGTATTCATTTGCAGGTAGGACATTGCAATGTATGATTTTATATACTATATTTAGATCGGACCGGAGGCGGCGTAGTTCTAGGTTTTCTAGGTCTAGAGTTTCATTGACCTTACTTGGATTTGGGGAGAATTCTAGAGATCAAATAGAAAGTGTTTTAAATGAGATCTAGTTTGGTTTTGGGGAGAATTCTAGGGGTCAAATAGGAAGTATTACATTGATAGACTTTATTTTATAAAAGAAAATAAACAAAACCTACTTATAATCAAACAAACTGAAAATTACACTGCTAACCAGTAGAAAAAATTATAAATTTTATTTATACAATTTATTTATATATTTTTGTTCTGTCTCACCTGTGGCCACGAGGTGAGAGTCCAAATGTCCAAAGGAGAAAAAACACGAACAGACAATATCAGGAACAACAGAGTTAACTTTCCTTTGGCTTAATTCGTCGTTGGCAGTTTTCCCAGAAGCTGTCAGCAAATTCAGATAATGACCAGAACTATAAATCAGAGCCGAATGGCAAACAGAAAACTTTTTCCAAACTGCAAACGCAAATAACAAAGTTTGACCCGAATGGGGATTCCAAGCTAACACGCCTCCTTATATTTCCTGAGGGGCGTGTCAGTCTCTTTCCTCAGTCCTTGATTCGACGTCTCCTTCCAGTTTGTGCTTGACGTTTCTGCTTTCGTCTGTTCCTTGCATCAAACCAAGATTCTTCGGTTTGATCTTCATCCAAGGACTCTGGCATGTTCTCCTGATTATCTGCCGACA
Source organism: Notechis scutatus (assembly GCF_049901735.1). Taxonomy (NCBI): domain Eukaryota; kingdom Metazoa; phylum Chordata; class Lepidosauria; order Squamata; family Elapidae; genus Notechis; species Notechis scutatus. The sequence continues at coordinate 71,743,352 of NC_142012.1, forward strand.
CAGGTGTAACTAATGAGGAAGGTCCTGGAGAGGATGAGGATTCGGAAACTTCCAGCAAAGCAGGTTCAAACCCCAATGCCCTATCTTCCTCTTCCTCTTGGCTCACATTTGTGTCACTCAACAAGACAAGCTCAAACCTTAATGCCAGATCTTCCTCGAGCCTATGTCTTCTGACAGAGCAGGTTCAAACCTCTGAGTCACAACATTTATTTATATTTATAATTTAAAGAGGACAAAATGAATTTTCTAATGGAGATATTCCAAACAAGGGTAAGGAATACATATGGGTTCAAAGACCATGATTTTCATCTTGCCAGAGGAAAAATGAAGTGGCATCTGTCTTGCACAGCGTCTATGAAAGAATCTGACTGTCACTGAGCCTTGCAATTAGAAATATCTACTTTAATCTTAATCTCCAGCCTTTTAGTCTCCCCTCTCTGTTGTATTCCTCTTTTCTGTTGCTTTCTGACATTATATCGATTTTTCACCTTATTTTTCCCTTTTTGGTTGCTTTTTTAGAACTTAAATTCTCCATTTTCTTTTCCTTTTTACCCTTTTCTTTCACATTTAAAATCATATGTCCATTAAAGGTGGCTTCTTCTTCATCATGCCAGCCTTTTTCTTGTTGCATTTCCTGATAAGTAGAAATTGCATTTCTAAGAAGCAAAGGATAGATCCAAAGGAGCCCTTGCCTTCTTCTTCCTCTTCTCTTAATTTTTCAAATTGCATTTTCAATTCTTCAACAGATACCATTGTGAATTTTTTTTTAAACAATCCAAATGTTTTCTTAGTCTTTCAAAAGATAGTTCACAAAAGTCCCAAAGTCATCAAGCAATCAAAATCAGCACAATCAGCACAGTCTGTTTCATTTAGCACTTTCTTCTACTTTCTCTTCCTGGGGTAGAATTCAATTACACAATTCCAAGGTATTTTTTGGAAGTTTTATTGCAATTTAATCTCTGATCTTATAAAACTCCAAGCAATCTCCTTCAACAAACGTTGGTATAAATCATTTACCTCTCTTCCTTCCCACTTAAAGCAAAAAGATTTTAATTTTTAAATGTCAGTGTTTAGAAATCTAACGTCCCCTTGGCTTTAATTTTCAGAGTTAGTACCTTCTGCTGCCAAAGTGGGTATTTCCGATTTCCATCTGCTGTCTTCGTGGGGAAGGAGAGTGAGGAGGAAAAAAAAAAACTTTCCCTTTACTTTCCACCGCAGCTTAACGCTCTTCTGGGAAACAATATATCACTTAAAGAGCCAAAGTTCCAGGGTATTCAGATGTTAATTGTCGTCCTGGTTCAGCCAAAAGCCTTCTCTTTCTTCACTTCCTCCTGCACAAAACTTGTCTAAGTGCTTGGTCTTTTTAAAATTGGAATTTGAAAGGAAATAAAAGGAATTCCATTATAATAAAATAAAAACCCTGAAAACTGAAACGCTAGAATATTACAAGGGGAAAAAGATACATGAAGAAATTGCCCTGGGATTATTTAGTGACTTTGGGAAAAAGTTGGAAAAGAAATCAACAGAAGGAAGCTGGAAACAAAGATTTACAGACACTGACTGTTGAAATTTAATAAATAAAATAAACTACTGGACAATTGAATTGGACATAAATATTAAAGAAAGGAAAATAAAAGAAGAAGTAGTGTACAAAATGGGGGAAATGTGTGTGGAAATAAAATTGGAACAACAAAATAGGAAGGAAATGATGAAAGAAAGTTTGGAAATGTATAGCATTATACTACAAAAATTAGAAATGGTAATGCAGATTAAAGAACAAAGAGAACCAGAGGGGAGGAGTGAAATAGAGGAAACCAGCCCTAAAGAACAAGTGGAACAACATTAAAACAAGGAAAAAAGAATTAAAGTTAAAAATGTGAGGTTTGATGTGATAATTAAAGGGGGAATTGTTTGGAAAATAAACAAAGGAAAAGGAAACAGCAGAAGAGGGAATTACAGAGGAGAAATCAAGAGAGGGAGGGGGATAAAATAAATAGTTGGAATAAGAAATGGAGAGAAATTATAAAGGAAAAAGGAGGAAATAAGACAAAGGACCAGAAAATGATGGGAAGTAGAAAGCAAACAATGAAAAGAAATTATATACTCAGGAGAATGAGAGACAATGAGAGACTATTATCAGTTTCTAAAATTAATTGAATAAATATTTTTGAAATAGATGATTTAGAATGTAATTGAGAAAAAAAATACCATGCGGAATCTGACACACACACACACAAACACACACACACATAAATACATGTGTGATATGTAGTAGTTAGATTGTTATTAATGTAGAATGTGATAATTAAAAAATGACTATACTATGGTAAAGCTTTATAATGATTTAAAGGGAATAAATTGGGGGAGTGTATAAGGGTGGCAAGCTCGAATTGACAATTAAAGGGACACCTGGATTATTAGAATTAGGATGGAACCTATTGAACAATGAATGGAATAATAGTATGTGATGGAATTGCAAATGTGACAGATAAAAGTAAATATATGTACTGAATATAGAAATAAGAACCTTGGATAATACTGTAAAACAAGATATGAGAATATTTAAAGAAAAATGAAATAAGTTATATGAATTGGAATTGGATAAGTGTAATGAATATAAGAATATTTGAGAATATTTAAAGGAAAATGGAATAAGTAATAATACGATATGAAATTGAACACGAAAGATGAATATGTAACTGTTATGTCTCGCCTATATTCACAAGTGAGCATACAAAGTTCCACAGTTCCAAACATTCAAACAAAACAGAAGCAGACTACAAAAGGGTTAATAATGCTATATCCCAGTCCTTGGCAGACTTCCCAGAATCTGTCTGGTAATTCAGAATGTCCATAAATTACAAAGGCCGCTCCACACGTATCCTTTCAACACATCAAACACTTTGCTTCCAAGCAAAGTTTGAGAATCATCACGCCTCCTTAAATCACCTGGATGGGCGTGTCAATCTCCCTAATCAATGTCTGGCTTGATGCCTCCCCTCAGCTTGACGTTTCAGTCTCCTCCTAGTTCTGGCGTCAAGCCATGATCTGTCAGCTTCCCCACTCGACGCCTCTGACTCATTTTGTGGATCAGTTGCTGGCATGAATGAGGTCGAAGGTTCTGGCGAGGAGTGTCTGTCCGACAACCTCTCATCCCCCTGGCTCACATCTGTGTCCTCTAATAATTCAGACTCCACATTCACAGCAGGCCCCACCCTTTCATCTTCAGAATCATCAGAGTCAAAACTCACAGCAGGATCAATCCTTTCAGTCACAACACTATCCCTCACCGCAGGGCCCTTCCCCCGAGTCTGACGATCAGGATGTGGTTTTGAAGGGAATTGTGCATGATATATGCGAATAAGATCTGGGGCATGCACCTTGGATACATCCTGCAAAGAGCGAATCTCCGTTTCATTTTCCAGTCTTCCCACAAAGTACTGGAATCGTCCCTTCAGCCATTGTGAATCATAAATTCCGACCACTGTAGTATCTGTAACAGGTTCAGTGCTGAGCCTAGATGGAGAACCTGTATCTTCTGGAGAACGAAGAGTACACGATGGAGTGTCAGGTACTAACAGGGAGCGATGAAAAACAGGGAGCGATGAATGCGCATGGAGCGCGGTAAAGTGAGTCGATAAACTACAGGATTAATAACTGCCTCGATAGGGAAGGGACCAATAAAACGATGATCCAACTTCCTAATCGGACGATCGACCCGAAGATGTTTCGTTGACAACCACACCTTGTCCCCCACAGCCAACGGAGGCGTCGCTCGACGTGAATGATCTGCGAAACCCTTATAATCTGCTTTCGCTCGTTCCAATTGTCTAGAAATTAATTGATGCACTGCATATAACTCCGACAAAAAATCTCGTGCCTCTGGAACTGCAGAATCTGTGATTGACAGGGGGAAAAACCTCGGATTATAACCCACATTGGCATAAAAAGGCGTCATGTGGGTGGACGTGTGCCGAGAATTATTAAAGGCAAACTCTGCCAATGGAAGATAGGTCACCCAGTCATTTTGTCGTTGATTTACAAAACATCTGAGGTATTGGGCGAGGATGCCAATTACCTTCTCAGTCCCGCCATCGGTTTCTGGATGGTGTGCCGACGCTAAACATACTTGTACTCGTAGGGCATTCATTAGACTTTTCCAGAATTGAGCAGTGAACTGAATACTGCGATCTGAAACAACTCTGTCCGGTAAGCCATGTAAACGGAACACTTGTTGTATGAAAAGCCGGGCAGTAACACGAGCCGAGGGTAATCTCCTACACGGGATGAAATGGGCCATCTTAGTGAGCATGTCAACCACCATGAGCACCGTCGTATAACCCAACGAAAGGGGCAAGTGAGTTAGAAAGTCCATGGAGATCGCTCCCCATGGTCTGCTCGGAGCTGGCAGTGGTTGTAGAAGTCCAGGAGGTGCACCCGATGCCGCTTTCGCTTGTCGACATTGTACGCAAGAAGACACATCGTGTCGAACCCGAGGCCACCAAAAAGTCCGGGTTTTGTGAAAACCAAAATTACCAGCAGCGGGGTTGTCATGACATTGCATCATGATGAGGGCTCTAAGCATCCTAGTGGGTACGTACAATAAGTCTCGATATCTTAACAAGCCCTCTTCAAAGGACCATGGGGAATCAGGTCCAACTTCCCCCCCTTCTCTGCTGCATCCACGCGTCCAATCGCTGCGCCTCCCGTATTCGAGCCCGTAAATCTACCGGATCTTGAAGTACTGCCAAGGATTCCGGTGGCAACACCGTTCGTGGAGGAAGAGGATCCTCGGGACCGATATATTCGGGTTTCCGAGACAATGCATCTGCCCTCCGATTTTGACCACTTGGAACATAAGTGACGGAAAAATTGAACCTTGCGAAAAACAACGACCACCGGATCTGGCGTTGGTTCAACTTCTTAGCGGTAGACAAATGTTCCAAGTTTCGGTGATCCGTCCGAACCTCCACCTTGTGCCGAGCCCCCTCTAGATGATGTCTCCAGGTCTCAAATGCAGCCTTAATAGCCAACAACTCCTTTTCCCAGATGGTGTAATTGCGCTCAGAAGCTATAAGCTTCCTAGAATAGTATGCACAGGGGAAAAGAGGCGCACCATCCTTCGGAGCTTGCAACAATACCGCCCCGATAGCTACATTAGAGGCATCTGTCTCGACCACAAATGGACGATTCGGATCAGGATGCCTCAATATCGGCTCGGCCACAAACGCTTTCTTTAAAATTTCAAAAGCCTGTTGTTGCGGAGGCCCCCACCGGAACGGGACCTTCTTACGGAGGAGCTGAGTGATGGGATCCATTAACTTAGCAAAACCCGGAATGAAGGTCCTATAGTAATTGGCGAACCCCAAAAGACGTTGCACGTCCTTGACGAGGGGCTTCCCAACTACACAAGGCTTCGACTTTTTTAGGGTCCATAGCAATGCCCTCGGGAGAGATGATATGCCCTAAAAACTCTATCGACGACTGAAAAAAGAAGCACTTCTCCAGTTTCGCGTAGAGTTTATGCTCCGGAAGACGTTGAAGCACTTGACGAACCTGCTGAAGGTGGTGATCTTTGGACCGAGAGTAGATTAAAATATCGTCCAGATACACCACGACAAACCTATCCAGCATGTCCCGGAAAATGTTGTTCATCAAATGCTGGAATACAGCGGGAGCGTTGGTCAGACCAAATGGCATGACGGTGTACTCGAAATGACCATATGACATGTGTCCAAATGCCATCTTCCACTCATCCCCCTTGCGCATCCGAACCAGGTTGTAGGCCCCACGCAGATCGAGTTTAGTGAAGACAGTAGCCCCCCGCAACCGCTCCATCAATTCCGGAATGAGCGGTAAAGGATAGCTATTCCTCACTGTGATGGAGTTCAACCGTCGGTAGTCACAGCATAAACAGAGCTCTCCCGACTTCTTTTTAACAAAAAGAACGGGAGCCGAAAGAGGGGACGACGAGGGTCGAATAAATCCCTGAGCTAAGTTTTTATCTAAAAACTCTCGGAGCGCAACCAACTCGGGCTCCGACATGGAGTATAACTGCCCCTTTGGCAATGGAGCATCCGGTATCAGGTCCACGGGAAAATCATAAGCACGATCTGATGATAATTGATCTGCCTCCTGTTCACTGAAAACATCAGAGAAGTCCAACAGCTCTGAAGGTATTGAGACAGCAGGAGCGGCGATATCTTGGCCATATGTCTCAGGTGGTCCACACATTGGAGACTTGGAAAAGAAATGGCGTTCTGCGCCCAACCCACCAACGGATCGTGCAAACGCAGCCAGGACACTCCGAGAACCAAAGGGAGATGGAGGTTCGAGGTGACATAAAAACTTATCGCCTCCTCATGATCCCCAATAAGCATACGCACTGGCTGGGTGGCGAAACGAATGGGCCCAGACTTGAGTTCACGCCCATCTACAGTTTCCACCTTAATGGGTGGATCCACAGGAATCAAGGGAACTTCAAAATGCTTGACAAAAGCCCAGTCCATAAAGCTGGTTGTAGCCCCTGAGTCCACCAGCGCAACGGCGGGAATTCCCTCCTTCTGGGACTGCAAAAAGATACGAGTGTCCAAAAGTAAATGCCGAGGAGGGCCAGGATTTACTTCAACAATTTGGGGTGGGGGTGTAGAACATGCCCGACCTAGGGTTTCCCGAGGTCGGGCCTACCCCGTTTCTCCGACGAGCTAGGAGTGGTTTCAGGCATGAGTCTGCGAGTCCCCCTCCGTTGGCAGGAATTTGCAAAATGTCCCGGACCCCCGCAATAAAGGCACAAGCCTTCCTGGAACCTTCTCGAACGTTCTCGCGCCGTTAAGCGAGGGCAGAGTGCGCCTAACTCCATCGGCTCCTCAGTCTTAACCATGGTTTGAAACACTCTCGGTGGCGTGGTTTGTGCATGAGAAAAAGAAGGTGGTTCCATAACGGGCCGTTTGCTTCCGTGTTGTTGTAAACAGGCTTCAATACATAAGCACTGGATTACCAATGCATCCAGAGTTGAAGCCCGCTCTGCGTGCACTAACTCATCCTTGATGGCATCAGACAAGCCTTCCTGGAACGCAGCCATATGAGCCGGTTCGTTCCAATTAGAGTCCATACACAGCAAACGAAATTCTGCAATGTATTCCTGCAGGGGACGTTTCCCCTGATAAATGTTCCATAACCGTCTAGCTACAGTTTGTAGTTTAATTGGATTTTCAAACATAACTCTCATTTGTTACAACACAAAAATTGTCCAACAACGGGCTATCTTGAATTAACAAGGGAGTAGCCCATTTAGCAGCCTGCCCAGATAATAGGCTAATCATAAATCCTACCTTAGCCCGGTCACTTGGGAAGTCTTCAGGCCTCAAAGATATAAATACTGACACATAAATGCCGGGAACATGTCCGTGTGCCCTGAAAATTTCTCCGGCATGGATACCGGGCTTTTCCTCAAGGGAGGGGCTGAGGCAGCAGCAGCAGGGCTTTGCAAGCTGGAAACATAATTCACCAGTTGTGTCACCTGATTTTGAAGAGTCTGATTACTTCGAATCAATTGAGTTATCTGGTGCTGTTGCTGCTCCACAAAACTCTGCAGTTGGGCTTGGTCCATCTTGTTTTGAAGATGGTTTGTTAGGCTTGGAAGCAAAAATGTTATGTCTCACCTATATTCACAAGTGAGCATACAAAGTTCCACAGTTCCAAACATTCAAACAAAACAGAAGCAGACTACAAAAGGGTTAATAATGCTATATCCCAGTCCTTGGCAGACTTCCCAGAATCTGTCTGGTAATTCAGAATGTCCATAAATTACAAAGGCCGCTCCACACGTATCCTTTCAACACATCAAACACTTTGCTTCCAAGCAAAGTTTGAGAATCATCACGCCTCCTTAAATCACCTGGATGGGCGTGTCAATCTCCCTAATCAATGTCTGGCTTGATGCCTCCCCTCAGCTTGACGTTTCAGTCTCCTCCTAGTTCTGGCGTCAAGCCACGATCTGTCAGCTTCCCCACTCGACGCCTCTGACTCATTTTGTGGATCAGTTGCTGGCATGAATGAGGTCGAAGGTTCTGGCGAGGAGTGTCTGTCCGACAACCTCTCATCCTCCTGGCTCACATCTGTGTCCTCTAATAATTCAGACTCCACATTCACAGCAGGCCCCACCCTTTCATCTTCAGAATCATCAGAGTCAAAACTCACAGCAGGATCGATCCTTTCAGTCACAACATGTAACTATGGTCATTTTGTATTGAAATGTAAAAACCTGGAACCACACTGTTCACCAAGAGATGTTTTTTTAAAATATAAAAATAAAAAAATTATTAAAACAAAAGAAAGGGAGGCAGGGGAACATGGGATATGGGTTTCTGCATCCCCAGGTCTCAAAGAAGGAGGTTGAAAGAGGATTTTGCATGTCTGTTTTCCGTCCGCAAAACGAAGCTCCTGAGCTCCCCTTCCCTCCCTCCTTTCCCCACATGGGGTGAGAGGCTGCCTTGATTCCTCCATCTCTTTTCACTTGGTTGTCTCTGACTTCTCCCTCTCTGTGCATGTGTTTGTTTTGGGGTGTGATTTTTTTCAACTATACAAAGTTTTGATAACTAGTTTTTCATTAAAGTTCATTTTATTCTTGGAATCTGGCCACACTATTACATCAACCCCTTTGTGAAGGTGTCACTGAGCATCTGTTTTCAAAATAAAGAAAATGTTGCTTCCATTTCAGACCTGTGACATGCTCAGACATTAACTGTCTCCCGGGATTGTCTCTTTAACCACAATGCCAACAAGTGTCACACTTCTTTTTGTCTTCATCCACAGGCGCCGTGTATTCCCTCTGGGGCCAATTTCAAGAATGAAGCTCCCAAACCTCTCAATTCCAGATGACGGATTTAATTCAATCTCTGTCACTGTCATAGGGATTATTTCCCTTTCATTTCCCTGCAGAGAAAGGCCCAACAAAATCTGAGTGCAAGAACCAGCTGACCTATCTAGGGATCCCTCCCGAGAGGGAGAATTATGATCAAAGTTTCAGCTCTGCTCTGTGGCCGAATCCTCCCGGAAGACTGGGCAGAGACAGGGAGTCTGTGGCAGCTTCTCTCTTCTCCCCCTAACCCCGGAGGATGGAAACTTTCCCTGCTGGAGAACTTGGCTTCAGGCAAAAAGTTTCATTGAACAATTTGAGAACTTTGAACTTCTCTCCTCCTTAAAGATCAGGGCTGCCTGGATCCCTTCCCAGCAAAGTTTGCTCCCCTGGGGAAAAGAAGGGCTGGGGGCAAGTGGAGCCCCCAAGAAGCCCCTTTTCCATCTCTGCTTCCTTACAATTCAAGGGCTGAAAGTTTCTCCTGGTTTCTTCCCATTGGGGCGATGGCTGGGCAAACCACCTTTGGGGTCCCTGCAGAGGCAGAAGAGGGAGGCCGCTGGGCTAGGTTGGTTAGCATTAAAGTTGGACTGCTCAATTTGTGGTAAGAGTGTGGGTGTGGGTGAGTGTGTGTGTATGAATGCTTCATTGGCCAAGAGTGATTGGACACACAAGGAATCTGTCTTGGTGCAAATGCTCTCAGTGTCCATAAAAGAAAAGATACATTCATCAAGCATCATCAGGTACAACACTTAATGATAGTCATAGGAAACAATAATCAATCAAATCATACTAGGAAACAGTCAAAAAATCATTAGGATACAAGCAACAAAGTTAAAATCATACAGTCACAAGTGTGTGTATGTGTGTGTGAGAGAGAGAGAAGTCCAACCTCCAATAGACATTCTACCCATCCTATAGAGTCTATACAGACAGTATATATTCTATACATCCCAGGATTTCTCCACTTCCCCCAGGGTGGAATCTTGCCAGGCGTGGGAAAATCCGCCGTTCCTTTCCCACGGGGAGGGGCACCCAGGCCCTTTTCCCACCGCCTTCCACACTCCCCCCCCCCACCCAAGGGGGAAACCCCGAAAAACCCCTTTGGTTCTTCCCAGCAGCCTCTAGGACCCCCCCCCCAAAAAAAAGACCTAGCCCTGCCTGCGCACAAAGTCCCACCATCGCTCCAGGGTCCCCACCCGAGCAGTTCAGGGCGGGGAAAGGGGAGGAGCCCAATCCTGGCCCCGCCTCCCCGCAGGGGGGCAGAGCAGACCCGATTCCCATCGCGCGACCACCCCGCGGAGAGGCCCCCCTCCTTCCCGCCCCGGGGAAGCCTCGCAGCATCGGGCGCAGAAAGCCGGGAACAGCAGTTTCAGAGGAAGGGCGCATGCGCGAGCGAACGTTGCCCGTAGCAGCCGGATGGAGAGACGATTCCACCTGTGAGGCTCTTCCAAGGAAGGCCGGAAGTAGGCATTCCTTTCCGCTCTAGGACCTGGCAGCTCTCTGGCCTTAACCCTTGCGCTGCGCCTCGATCAGTCAGGCATAGATGACGCGGACTACAGAACACACTGGGCCTCCCCGCAGCCCCCCGATAAGGTCCCCGGCGGTTCCTGCACGCCAAGTCCCCCCCAGCCCCCCAGCAGTCCAAGGCGGAGCAAAGGGAGGGGCCAAGTCGGGGGGGGAGCAAAGCCGGATTGCCTCCTGCGACCCCCCGCCCATCCTGAAGCCTCCGATTCTGGGAGGCTTCAGAGGGCGAACAAAGCATGCGCGAGAGGACGTTGCCCGCAGTGATTTATGTACGGGGGGGAGGAGAGAATTCCACGTGGAAGGAAGCGGGTACTCCTTTCCGCTCTAGGATGTCACAACTCTCTGGGCTTAACCCTTGCGCTGCACTCTGCTCTGGCAGGCGGAGATGAGAGATACGAACTCTCTATCACCCAGGAAGTACTACTACAGGGCGTCGCTCGGCCTTTCTCGAGGGCTGAGCTCCTCCGTGTCCCATCATCCACTCCCGCACCCGTCTGGTCTCAAGGCCGCTGGGATTGGGGCGCAAAGGCGCGTCTCTCTCCTGCCTCCGCTCGCAAGGGGAGCTGCCATGGCTGGCCGGGACCACCAGGGGGCGCCCTCCGCAGGAGCCTCAAGAAAGGGACTGAGCATGCGCGTCTGCCTCCTGCGCGCCTCTGCTTCTCTCGCTCCCCAGCCTGATGGAAAGTCCCGGGGGGGAGGGGGAAGAGGGGGTGAAGGTACTTTGTGAAGGTACATTTCCGGGTACATTGTGTCCCCCCCCGCCCTTTGCACCTAGATACGCCCCCCCCAGGTCCAAGAGGCTGCAAGAGAGGAGTCTGCCCAGGAAGGGGGTCCCACCAGAGGGCAGGCTGGAGCGGGGCGGGGGGCTCGCAAGTAGGGGGGGTTCCTATCCCCTCCGAGCCCCAATCGCAGCCAGTGCAGGAGTTTCTTTCCTTTTAGGCTTCTTTCCCACTTGATGCCAGGAACGTTTGGATGCTCTTTGGGAGCACCGGGAAGGAATCTCGCCACAAATGGGGTCTCCCCACAAATGCCAAGCAAAGGGGGGGTGGCCACTGTCCTCTCCTCCCCTCCCCCAGACAATCCAGGACTTCCCTGCAGGGGAGCAGCTGATGGCAGCATTGCTGGCGGTCTCATGCACAGACTGGGAGGGGGCGTTTTGGGAGTGAGGGATACCAGCCTTCCCCCCCCCCACATTCTGTGTGTGTGTCCATCTGCCTGCCTGGCCCTTTACGGCCCTTCAGCTGGACTGTGGGATTGGTGGGTGAGTCCAGTCCTAGACTCAGCCTGGATCCCCCTCCCCTTCGCAGGTGGGAGGCCCAGAGGGTGGGAGAGAGCTGGGAAGGGCCGTTTCTGCCCAGCTCCAAGGCCGGAAACCCTGACAAGGCCCCCCTTCACACACCCCCCGGGGCCATGTGAGGGAGGCCCTGAAGAGCCAGCCTGGAGGGGCCGGATCCCAGGCACTTGGGACGCCTCTCTCAGCCAGGGATCCTGGAAGGAGGAGGAGGAGGAGAGCCAGAGCAACCCAAAGGGACGGAGCAGATGGGCAGAGGCCCAAGAATGTGGACCCTTTCCGGCCAAGAGAAAGGAGGGAAACCCCCCTTTGCAAAGCAGAGGAAGAAGCAGCCCAGCCAGGACTGACTTTGGTGGAAGGCGGCTTGGGGGGGGCAGCTGCATCCCCAAAACTCCCTTGAATCTGGAGGTGTTTTTCCCCTAAAGAGATCCCACATGACTGCGATCGACTAGAGAGAGGAAAGGATCCCCCTGGACCACAAGGGGAGCTTCTCCCTGTCTGGAGGGGGGCTGAAGGGGGCTCCCTGCTCTCCCCACAGACACCATGCCAGTCCCAGGAAGGAAAGGGAGGGTTGCAGAGCAGCAGAGGGAGGGGAAGCCCCCCCCATCCTTCTGGGAAAGGGGCCTGGGGGGGACTCTGGCCCAGCCTCAGGACAAGCAGCCCCCAGGAAGGAGGAAGCACCAGTCTGGGGCTCCCCAGCCCCCCCACTTCAGGGAGGGGGCCTGCCAGGAGGGACCCTGGGAAACGGTGGCTGCCTCCCCCACCCTCTGTGGCCGGAGCAGGAAGGGCCCCTGAGGTTCTCAGGGGGGGCTGGGGGTCCCACTTGGATGCCTTCCCGGCCCCCCTGTCCCTGGAGACAGGAGCTTGGTTTGGGGTGGTGGAGGGGAGGCCTTTGCCTGGCTGAAGAAGGAGGCTCCTTCCTGGGGAGCAGAGCTGCTCAGGCCCCCCGCCTGTCCCAGGCCTCCCTGCCTGCCTCTTCTGGGGCCAAGGCCTCCCTTCCCCTTTGCTTGGCCCAGATCCCATCCCTCCTCCCGGTTCAGGGCTGGCAAAAGGGCCGCAGAGGATCCAGCCCTTCCACCCCCCCCCCTTTCCTTGGCTCCCAGGCCAGGAGGGGGAGGCTGGAATGGAGGGGATCCCCCAGGCAAAAGGGACCCTGCACAGCCGCAACAGCCACACTCCATGTGTGCGTGTGTGTCTGTGTCTCTCTGGGGGATCCAAGTGGGGACCCAGCCCAGGTAAGGAAGGCGGCAAAATCCCAGGAGGCCCCACCTGCCTTGCTTCGTCACAGTTGCACTCTGGGCCTTTGGTCACCATTGTGGGTCTGTGTTCAATGTGGCTGCCCCATTTGGGAAGGAGGCCTCCAAATGAGCCTCTAGAGGGTCCTCAACTTACGACCATAATGGTGTCTCATGCTGAAGTTTCACCCTTTGCTCCATCATTATGGGATGAAGATCACTATACTTTCACACTATGAAGTCAGCTATGCAAAGATTTGGACATTAGATGAATCTCGACAAAACCTTGAGGATGCCTTGTGATGCAATAAAGAAACTTTGTATGGAAGCCTTTGTAGTTTGCCTGACTGTTCAGCCAGCAATTTAAAGACAGAACAGGGTTCACCTCATCTCAGTAGGCAGACTCATCCCCCCCATGAGTCCCCCACCACCCAGTTCCTCAGATTTTGCCCCCTGAGCCCAGTCTTGCCTGGCCCTCCCTCCTTCCCCCGAGTCTGACGGGAGGGGGGGCCACTTGGGGCCAGAGAGAAAGTGGCTCCTCTGCTTACTGACAGGCCCAGCCAGGATACCTGGAACGGTCTGGACAGAGGCAGGAGGGAAACCAGCTCAGGGTCCCCGAGTCCCAGCAGAGGGGAAGAAATCGGGGGAGGGTCAGAGAGACCCACAAAGGAGATGGACGGGTCTCTCCCCCTTGTCTGGCTGGGGGGGCGGCAGGGACGGTCGGGGCGCCCTGGATCTCCCCGGGGGAGAAGCGCTCGGGGGGGCGGGAGAGCAGCGGGGGGAGCCTGAGCGACCCTAACCCCTCCCCCACCCCAGGAGGCCTCCGTGCCACCCCACGAGGCCTAGGCCTGCGAGGCCATCCAGACGATCCCCCGGGGCCCGGAGGCTGCGATGGTCTGGCAAGAGAGGAAGCCACTGCCCACCGCTTGGAAGGCCGCTGCCTCCAGGACTGCCATCCGGGCAGATCACCTGGCGCCTTTTCCAGAGCAGCCCCGCCGCTGAGGAAGAGGCTCCCCCGGGGGATTCAGCAGCCCTCCCGCCCCTCCCCTTATTATTTAGGAAATTGTGTTTGTGGCTTTTTGTGCTTTTTCCACATAGCAAAACATTTACTATGGAATCCGTTATAAGACATGCTGGAGGCTATTAAGTTGCATGGATTTTAAAAATTATGTTATTCCTTTGTCGTACATCAAGTTCCATTTCTACAGCGACAAAGTAATGTCTGTGTCGGGTCTTTTTTTAAAATATCCATCATATTTTACACCCTGATTATGACCGTTATTCTCCTCATTATTCTCCTCGTTCTACCACAGACCCAAAGGAACAAGGAGCGCTGTGATTGGATGAGACGCTCAAAAGAAAAGGCGTCTTTTACCTTGAGAAAGAACACGGGGTGTGTGTGTGAGAGCTCCGACTCCCCTCAGAGTGGAGCGGCGAGGGGTCTGGGGGAGAGGACGGGGATTCCGGGGTCCCTGGAGGAGGGGGTGGCTGGTCCGGGCCAAGGAAGCGGGAGAGCGGGGAGAGGCGGCCTGTCTGGGAGGGCGGGAAGGGGGGCAGGGGGCAGAGTGTTGGGGGTCTGGGCGGGGGCATGTGGCGGGGGGGTAAAGGAGAGCACTTGGGGGAGCAGGGGGCCTTGAAGAAAGGGCGGGAACAAGAGGGAACCTGGCAGCACCGGGCGGGGGGGCAAAGCATGCTGAAAGGCCGGAGAGGAGCCGCCGGAGGGAGCGAGCCAAAGAGGCACTGTTCTCTTCGACGGTTCGGCTGGCAGCACGCCTGGAGCCCCCGTCCCGCCTTCTTCAAATCCCCCCCTTTCCCTTCGCGCTGCCCGAGGGTGCCAGAAGTCCGCCAGCTCCGAGGCCTCTGCCGCCCACTACTGGAGTCTCGCTGGAGTGCTGCCTCGCCCTTCCCACAGGGGGCGCTCTTCCTCTTCCACGGGGGTCTTCCAAGGGGGATCCGGGGTTGCCGGGAAGGGAGAGTGGGAGAGGGAGGGAGGGAGAGACCGAGAAAAAAAGAAAATAGATTGAGCAACCTGTGAGTTAGCCAAGTCTTGGTGCAGGGCTTTAACTCCTCACGAAAGGGAAGAAGGGAGACCAGCATTTCCCAAAGTTGGAAGTTGAAGATGAAGGGATTTTCATTCCCAGAATTCCCTGCCCAGCATGAGGAAGTCCATGCATTGTTGGGAGGGGAACTCTGGGTGTTGAAGTCCATTCCTCCTCAAGTTTGAAAAACTCGGATGCAGACCAGCCCCTCTCCACGTCCTGCCTCCATTTTGGGGAACAACAAAGACCCCTGAAGAGACCCTCAGTCATTGGCTAGCTTGCAGGAACCATGGTTTCTTATGGCCATGAGAAGTGAAACAACCTCTCCCCCAGGCCCCCTCCCTCCCTGCCTTCACTAGGGAGGGGTGGACCCCCAGCAGACCCCCCTGGCACTGCAGGACCCCTGTGTGCCCCCTCCTCACAGCACAGCCCCCTGCCAAACTGTCTCCGAATCCAGCCCGTTGGAGGCCGCTTGACCAGCGAGGAAGAAGCCAGGCCCAGAGAGGCCCCTCAGCCTCGCCCAGCTGGGTGGGAAGGTTGCCCGGAAGCCCCCAGGGGAAGCTGCTCAGAAGCGGTTGCCAATGCCTCTTTCCCAGGGCTCCGAGAGAGCAACTGGTCCAGAGCCTCCTAGCTGGCTTGGCACCCCAGGCAGGACTGGAATTCAGGGCCCCCTGGGGCGACTGGAAGATGGAAAGATTGGGTAAACTTAGAAAAGGGAAAACTAGCTAAAACCAAGAGAAATGACAAGGCCGAGAGATTTAGAGATAAGAGTTAGATAGGATATGTAAAAGGGGGATGCCACATGGGAATGTATTTGGTTTTTTTTATTAGAAACTTAAAATGGGGAAATTTGAAATTCAAAATATTGGGAATTACCCTAAGAGTATTATATATGATATATGAGAAAAGTGAAGATGAAGTAAGAGAAGTAAGAGATGATCTTTAAGAGATTATTAGAAATTAATTTCAAAGGAACCAAATTAATCTCCAATACTGAACAGTTCAACAAGACAATAATCAGGGAAGCCATTGAAATAGAGAAACACCCCCATAACATGAATAAACGGGACGATACCTCCCACCTACCAGACATCTGGAAACTAGCCCTTATCAACAAACAAGTCCCAGCCACAAAAACCAACACAACACATGATGCCACCACCAATCTCCCTCACCAGACTCAAACCCAAACCCATCCCATAGATGAAAGGCAACCACCATCCAGAAACCAGACCATGGCTGCATCGCCAGCTGTCACACACACCCGATTTGCAAACCAAGCAAACTGACACACGCCATGAACACAGAGCCAGACCTCAAACTCGGAGCCAAACCAAAACCCGAAACGTTACATCACAGCCACCCACTCAGGATATCACATCACAAAACTCAGGAAGTCACACCACAGGACCTCAGGAGGTTACAACACAGCAAACGACCCAGGAGATTTATAGCAAATGACCCAGGATATCACAACAATAGAACTTAGAAGGTCATCACACAGCCCATTACCCAGGTCGTTACAACACAGGAGGCTGAAGGACACACAGCCTCAGCCACACAGGTTATTACCAAAAAGCCAACCACACCTCCCCACCAGTATTTATAAGGAGACGGCAGCTCCGATCACGCTTTACTCGCACAAACACGAACCCGAAAACACCAGCCTGAAGATGACGAGTAAGACCATGTCGAAATGTCGCCAAGATACTCTCAATCTTACATGGGAAAAGACCTGAACACGCCAAGACCTGCATATATATATATATCTTGAGAATATCTTGGCGATGTTTCAACGAGTTCTCTTATCAACAAACGAGTCCCAGCCACGAAAAACAACACCGGACCCAAAACAACACGAAACCACCACCTATCTCCCGCACCAAACTCAAACCCAAACCCATCCCATAGACGAAAGGCAACCACCATCCAGATACCAGACCATGGCTGCATCACCAGCTGCCACACATCCCGACCCCCAAACTAAGCAAACTGACACACGCCATAAACACACAGCCAGACCTCAAACTCAGAGCCAAACCAAAACCCGGAACGTGACAACACATCTACCTGCCCAGGATATCACATCATGGAACTCAGAAGGTTATACCACAAAACCTCAGGATGTTGCAACACAACCAACGACCCAAGAGATTATAGCACAAGACCCAGGATGTCACAATAATAGAACACAGAAGGCCAGCACACAGCCCATTACCCAGGTCATTACAACACAGGAGGCTAATGGACACACAGCCATCACACAGCTCGTTACCCACATCGTTACAATACAGGACGCGAATGGATACACAGCCAGTACCTCAGCCAGACAGGTTCTTACGAAAAAGCCAACCAATCTGCAAACATCAACTCCCTCAACCAATCAAGAAATAACAACACAGCCAACCAGCCCGCTTACAACAGAGCCTCACAGCAAACCTCTCCCCAGTATTTATAGGGAGATAGCAGCTCCGATCATGCTTTGCTATCACAAACACGAAGCCGAAAACACCAGCCCGAAGATGACGAGTGAGACCTCCTCGAAACGTCGCCAACTCTCAATCTACACGGGAAAAGACCTGAACACGCCAAGACCTGCAACCTTGTACCCATGAAAATCTACAAAAACATCTCCAAAATGAAATAGAAAATATAATTGACTAAACAAATAATATGAGAAAATAAAAAATATGGATCATATTGGAATTTTATAACAAGAATATTATATTATAATTAAAAAGAGGGGAATGAAATTTTATTTAAATTACAGGGGTAAAATTTGGCTATGTGGAAATAAAGAAAAAATATGAAATGGTTATATGAATAGTGTTGGGATAAATATAAGACATATTGTAGATTATGAAAACAATCTGCTTTTCAATTTTGCCTTTCCCTATCTTCATAAACGCCGCTGTTTATGAAAACAATCTCAAAATTGTACTTGACTGCAACCTGTAACTGAGTCTTGAGAGAAGACAAGGAGGAGATTATGAGAGCAGCTTCTCCAACTTACAAATTTCTCAGTTGGACAAGGGAGGATTCAACACTCTTCCAATGACTGAAAGAGGTGTTGGGAGTTAAAACCCTCCCCTCTCATAGGGCAATGAAATATTTTAGGATATACTAAAAAGACACAATATATTTCCCCTAAAAAGAAAAGTAGAAACTCAGAGAGGCTGAAACTCAGCCCCTCTCCCACCTTTGCTAATGGACCATTACTCTGGCCTAGGCCAGTCTATTTTACATAACAAAGATCTACTCCAGGTAAAGCTATATAGGAATTGCCCAAAGCCCTTTTATTACATCACCATCCAGGCAGGCTCAACCAAGCCTGGGACTCAGGACAGCCTATAGAGTTGGCCCTGCATAGCCCCATGGGAGTCTGACAACCGATCAGAATACAAACTCAAATTCAAATCCCAACAGAGGGAATAAAACAATTGCACTCTCAGCATCTCAGCCGTTCTTTCCTCAACCAAGGCATGTGCTCCTGTCCACCATTAAACCATCTTCCAAGCGGTCACCATGTTTCCAGCGTCTTTCTTCCCCACTTGGAACTGAACCCAGAAGGAGATTTCTTCCAACAGAGACTAGACAGAAACTTCAGATCTGCTCCCTGTTATTCCGGAGCGTCAGACAGGATCAATTAGATGGTGCAAATCTCTTGACCTTTTGCAGCACAAGAAGGTTGAGATGGTTCCCCTCCTCCTCTGCTTTCCTTCTCCAAAGGATCTCAGATTAATGGATCCCCAAAGGATCTCAGATTAATGGACCCCATACCTGCCAAGGCTGCGGCCTCGGAGCCCCCAACCTCTTTTCTCCCTCCTTCCTTCCCCTCCTCGATCTGGAGGAATAAGCGGCGTTCATGGCCTGTGACAAAGTCTGAATGATACTGTAATAATGGGGGTTACTTGCGATCCGTCTTCTGTTCTCCTGGGTCTCCAGTGGGGCTTTCTGGGTCCATCTTCTGCGGCCTTTGACATAAAAGACGTGCTTGGAAAGGGAACAGCGAAAATAATGATCTTGAAACTGATCTTCCACAAAGAAATGGGGTTCAAAGGCAGCATCCGTTGGCTTTTCTTTTACCACATAACTAAAGTTCAAAATACTATGGATGTATTTGACAATTATGTGCTTCTTTGACAATTATGTGCTTGCAAAATTTGTGACAATCCAGACTTTCCCTTCAATGGGTCCTGGCAAATGCATAAGTACTTCATGGAAAGGAAGAATTCTGTCCCAGGTGGAAATATATTCTATGAAGTGAACAAAGACGTTGACTTGTCTCCACTTAGAAAGGGCCTCCCTGAGAGCTGCTGTATTATCAGTTTCTGACACTTGTGATATAACCACACAAATTCCTTTCCTGACAAGCATCGGAGGGAAAGTCCTCATGAAATCCTCTCCCTTCTCTGTGTCTGAAGCAAAGAGACCAATCAGGGTCCATCTGAAATGGAGGAGCAGCTAGATGATTGCTGGGTACTGGAATCCTTCTTTGGGGAGCAACAGGTGGAAAAAGGGGAATCTCCTTTTATCACTCAGAGCCTCTGAAGGAATTAGAGCAGTGATCTGAAAAAGTAATGAAGAATGCTATGTTATAATGTGGTCCAGATCAACTCCAAAATATTAGTTATTGACAATCCCAATTTTGTTCTGATGAACATATTAGAATCGTTTATATGTTCCCTAATATTCTGAAAAACAGCTCTTGAATTCAGGAGGTGGACCACCATCTTTCAGGAGGTGGACCTAAAGGAATTCCTCACATTTCAAGGAACTCAGGTGTTCCTAGAGAAGTAAATGTGGAAGGAAGGACACATCCAAGCTAAAAAGAAGAAATATTTTCTCTGGCAGTAGTAAAGCTTGCCCAATCTGCCACAGCCACCTCTCTTTATCCAGCCCGTCCTTCACAGTCTTTTTGCTCTTATGTTTAGATAAGAAATGGGGCATTTTGGAAATAAAATTCTGTTCCATTGGCTGATTGTTCTCACTGTCAGAAAGTTTCTCCTTATTTCCATGTTGAATCTCTCCTTGATCAGTTTCCATCCATTATTCCTTGTCTGGCCTACAGGTGCTTTAGAAAATGGCTTGACCCCTTCCTCCCTGTGGCAGCCCCTCAAATATTGGAAGACCTCTATCACATCTCCCCTGGTCCTTCTCTCACTAGACTAGCCAAGCCCAGTTCCTGTAATGGTTGTTCATATGTTTTAGTCTTCAGTCCCCTAATCATCCTGGTTGCTCTTCTCTGTACTTTTTCTAGAGTCTCAACATATTTTTTTATAATGTGGTGACCAAAACTGAATGCAGTACTCTAGGTGTGGTCTTACTAAGGATTTATAGAGTGGTATTAGTACTTCCTTGATCTTGATTGTATCCCTCTGTTCATACAACTTAGGCTCAAGCATTAGCTTTTTTGGCTGTTGCTGCACACTGCTGGCTCCTATTTATCTGGTTGTCCACTAACTCCAAGATCCCTCACACAGTTACTGCTATTGAGCCTGGTTTCACCCAGTCCTTTTGGTTTTTCTTGCCTAAGTGTAGGACTTTACTTTTCTCTACATTGAATTTCATTTTGTTAGATATGGCCCAGTGTTCTAGTCTGTCAAGGGAACCATCTGGATCTTGAGCCTATCTTCTTGGGTGTTAGCTATTCCTGCCAGTTTAGTATCCCCTGCAAATTTGGTAAGTTCCCCTTCTATTCCCTCATCTCAGTCGTTAATGAAGATATTGAAGAGTACTGGGCCTAAGACGGAATCTTGTGGCACCCCACTGCTTACTTCCCTCCATGTAGACTTAGACCCATTAAGGACTGGCAAGAGCAGCTCTATCTTGTTGGATTTCCAGATCTTTGAGACCTTGTTTGAGTTCACTAAGTGCACTAACTCATCCCCCATCATTAAAAGCCCTTCCCTGGAGAAGCCCAGATGCAGGAGGTTTTGTAAGATGGCCCCAAACTTGTAAGATGGTCCTGATTCAAAGCTGTGTTCTGTAAGGAGAGAACTGAAACCTGTAGAGGAAAAGAGGAGTTTTAAGCAAAGTGCAAAAATGTAAATCTATGCATCTGTTTTTGTTTTGGCTAGTCCAGCCTTCCTCCTTAGGGATACATTTGGGACGCAGGGCACTACCTGAAATATTCTCCTGGAATTTGGATTGCACCCTTTACAGAGGAGTAAACGAGGAGTACGGGGGCTGAATACCAAAGTGTAGTTGTGTGTTCATTTTCCCCACAACAACAACCCTGTGAGTTGAGTTGAGAGACTGGCCCCAAATCCCCCAGACTGCTTCATGACCAAGGTGGGACTTGAACTCACAGTCTCTTGCTTTCTACTTCGGGGGTTTAACCAGTAGACCAAACTGGCTCCCTTACATACTTATCAAGGTTGGCACAATCCTTCATCCAGTGCATCATTAATGTTCTTATATGAGATACTATAATTTATCAAATCCTAAAACCCAGATATTTCTCTACTGCTTTTTAGTCATACAGTTGTTTCTAGGAGGAAATCAGAAATATTTTTCTGGAAATTTGGTAATGTTTAAATAAGATCAAAGTACACTTGCCTGAGAATTGTTATAAATCTTGTATGATAGCAATTTATCAACTCTATTAATAACAACATAGAAAAATTGATGAATTATGACAAAATGTTAAATCTTCCCATTTTTATGACAAAGATTAAAAAAACAAAAAATTATGTCAGTACCATTTTTAAATCAGTTTTTATCCAGTTAATTATCATACCATCCACCCCTCACTTAACTGGGTTTTGATCACATCAGAAAATTGTTTGTTACTCTTTCCTGAGATTAAGTTACATCAGCAGTATTTCCATAATGTATTTAGGAAAGGAAATAATATGTGAGGATGACTTGCATAGAGCACATGAGTTATATCCCCCCCCTTTCCCACAACCCATTTAGAAAGGGCAGTGATAGGAGGGAATGACTTTTGGGGGGTGGAGGAGAGATTCTGCCTGGGGAAGAAGCAGATAAGAGGAGGAAACCTACAGCTGCATAAAAAAAGGGTCAATGGGAGATTTGTACTTTCTGACTCCCAAAATCCTGTCAGTGCAGCATTACAGCGAAGTGGGCCTAGCTCAGGTTTCCTGTCTGGGCTTCCTGGGAGAGGATTACCTGACAATTTAATTCTTGACAAATCCGTGTTTCTGATAACCAACCTGTTGCTTTCAGGGAGTTCATAAATCTCCTTTTTTCTGTTGTTCAACTATATTTTGTTAAAATCTATATTGTCAAAATATGATCGACAAATTTTTGTGAACTTTTTTCGTTCACTTGTAAGATAATGGTAATACCCTTTTTCCTAATGAGGCATGTCTGTAAATTAGACAACTACAGAAGAAAGATTCAAATGTGAAAAAGCGTCTGGGATAAGAAAGTGTTCTGCTTTTAAAATTGCTGCATGTCCCCATTATAGTTCCATCCTTTCCTGGAGAAGAATGAGTTTGTCAATATTTCGGACATTAAATTCTACATGGACCCAAATGAAGAGGTAGCAGCAGATCTGGGCATTACGAGCTCCTTGGTTCTTCCCAGGGGTGATCCCAGCAAAGAGAATCTGGCGTATTTGCAAAGACAGAGACTTTCTATCGACAAAGATATACTTTCATGGCTAAACTTGCTCAACAAGGTAGGAGAAAGTTTGGTGTCTTTCCTCTGTTTTCCAAAGCCTGAGGTCCCATTTCAACAGGGCTGATGCTATTCCCCAAAGGTGGTTGACCTTCACTGAGAATTGAATTTGGGCAGCAGAAACCAGATTTTTTCCCTTAGGCTGCTTAGGAGGCTTCGATATTCTTCCATTTTATGGACCACGTACAATTAAGGGTGTCCATCAAACGGGTGAGAAACCCACAAGGGCTGGGGAATGTGTCGCTAGTAGCTTCTGGTTGTTTGCTCCTTGTGCCCAGAAGAGCAACGAAGGCGGCAATTCTGCTGATCGAGGCCTGAATCCAGGCTTGGACTGTATCAGGTGGGATTGAATCGTGATTGGACGGAGGTCCTTTTGACCCCATTGGGGGAAAGAAGCTTCCTCTCGTCCTGCTTGGGGAAAAGTGTCCCCGGAAGATGCAGGTCCATAATCTGGGAGGCTCTTAAGTAGGCTAGACCTGGCCAGAGTTTTCCATGCCTCCCTTTCACCCTCCCTGGGATGGGCCTTCTGCTCCTAGGAAGCAGCTCCAAGGCTTTCAGTTCACCTGAAATTATCAAGATTGTTCTGATATCACACCTTAAAATTATGGGTGTAAGATGAGGGGAGAAATGTGTGTTAATGGGGTCATGAGAAGGAACTGACTGGTTATCACTTAATGCTGAAATCTTTTCTCAGTTCCATCCAGGAGTGGAATTCAAATTTTGTCACAACCGGTTCTGTGGGCATGGCTTAATTTGTGGGCGTGGCTTGGTGGTCACATGACTGGATGGGCGTGGCCAGGTGGCCATGTGACTGGCAAATTAAATACAAACGGTCCTCGCTTAATGGCCAGTTGCTTAGAAAGTGTTCTAATTTATGACTGATCTCCCCAGAGCTCCTTGACCTGTTTTTGAAGTTTTGACAACCGTAAACACAAACACACACACACACGCACACAGCCTTCTGACCCTGCTATTCTTTGATTCTGTAAGGATCTCCTGCTGGAGCAGGGTGTTGGACTAGATGACCTCTGAGATCCCTTGCAGGCCAGCCCTAGATTGCTGGGCTGCTTCAAAGAGTCTTCTGAAGCCAGGGTTTGTGTCCTTCCTTCCTCTCCCTTTTTTCTCTCTCCCTCCCTCCCTCCTTCCGTCCTTTATCTATCCATTCATATATCTCATTCACTTTCTCATACCTCCATCTCTTCCTTTCTTTTTCCTTCTTTGTCCCTATCTTCCCACTGTGTGTGTGTGTGTGTGTGTGTGTGTGTGGCATGTAAAAGAGAGGATAAGTCTGACCAGGTCTGGTCTCTTTAAGAACCTCCCCAACTATGAACCGGCCCTTTCAGGGCACACTTTTCCCCAAGCAGGACGAAGCTTCTCTCCCAATGGGACCAAAAGGACCTCCACCCAATCATGATTCAAATTCATCTGAATTCAAGCCCTGGTCAACAGAATTCCCTTGTTTTTTGCTATTTTGGGCACAAGGAGCAAACAAACCTGAAGCTCTTAGTGACACATTCCCCAGCCCTTGTGGCTTTCTCACCAGCTTGAAGGAGATACTAAACCATAGATGGTTCACAAAATGGAGCAGTGCGAGAAGGTAAGGGTGACGGTGGGGGATAGCGAAGCGGCCAGGTCCCTATCTTCCCCTCTCTCTCCCCCACTCTGTGTGTGTGTGTGTGTGTGTGTGTGTGTGTTTGTGTGTCTCCCTCAAAGCCATGGCTGGGCCAAGCCCGCAAGCTCTCATTGGCGCACTTCTCTATTTCTTTCATTTCTTCTTTTTGGAATCCAGACTGGCTGAACAACGATTGCCAGACCGTGGTGGAAGCGTCTCTTCGGGCAACCCTCCTCCTCCTCCTCCTCTCATGCCAGGTGGCCGATGGGGGGGGGAGGGTGCACTTGTGTGGGGAGATGTTCGCTCCTCAAGTGAACAGCCACCCACCCCATACCCTTTTTTGCTGTGAAAGAGGAACTAAAGGAAGAATCTTCCAGAAGTTATATCTCCAACCATTTGGAAATAGTGAGAGATTTTGTATTTGCTTAAGTGAAGACCAGAGGCTAATATCTAATATCTTGTCTAATATCCATTTTTACCTCCATTTTCCATTTTTCTTTGGCAATCTTATTTTTTTCTGCTCAGTCCTTTCCTCAATCTGAATGTGTGGAAAGTTGTCATCCTGGGTTTGTCAAGAGGGCTCGAGAAGGAGAGCCAGTTTGCTGCTATGACTGCATTCCTTGTCCAGAGGGGACCTTCTCCACTCAGGAAGGTGGGTGACACCAGAGGAAAATGAGAGGCCTGGTGGAACTGGATCCATAAAGAGCATTGTCATGAAAGTGTGAATTAAAAGACACTTTGAAGCTTAATTGGTTTCTGGTTTATTTCGGAAATGCCTCATTTCTTATCTAAACAGAAGAGCAAAAAGACTGTGAAGGAAGGGCTGGATAGAGAGAGGTGGCTGTGGCAGATTGGACAAGCTTTACTACTGCCAGAGAAAATATTTCTTCTTTTTAGCTTGGATGTGTCCTTCCTTCCACATTTACTTCTCTAGGAACGTCTGAGTTCTTTGAAACAAGAGGATTTGTTTTAGGTCCACCTCCTGAAAGGAGGATTGCAATGCAGTCTACATGGGTTCCCTTTGAGGAACACTGAAAAGGTATTGCTGATATACGAGATACACAATGTGGTGGCATGGACAGTTATGCCTGTTTCTGGCTGCACCCGTATCACCACTGCTCCAATGGCCATTGCAAATGATTTGCAGCAGTCACTTGATCTGCCAGCATCCTCTGAGACAAGTATGACAAGAATTGTCCTGGCAGGTAAGTTTCTCTAGAAAGATTAATTGATTCGTTATTTACCTTTAGAGCACCTGATTATGACATCGAACATGTAAACAAGCTAAATACACTACTAACATAGGCAGCATCCTGCCCATACCCTTTTATCTTTCTTGGTGATTTCAATCTACCTCATATTGACTGGACCCTAAATGAATGTACAACTGAAACCATACAAGCAACCTTCTACAATGCTGTTACAAATCTGGGACTGGAACAACTAGTAACCAACAACACTAGACTAAACAACTGCCTTGATCTCATCTTCTGCAATAGTTTGAATTTAATTTACGGAATACAAACTAAAGAACCCTTTTCCAGCAGTGACCACAATATGATTGACTTTTGTCTCAACATACGCCCACACAAAAATCACCACAATGACGTAATCCCCAATTATAACTTCAAAAAAGGAAACTATGATCTTATAGACAACGATCTCTCATCCCTTGATTGGCAATCTCTATTCACTGGATGCAATACTGTTGAAGACCATTACAACATATTTTTACTTGAAGTCAAAAGAGTCATCAAACTATATGTACCAACAACAACTCCCAAAACAAAACAAAAAAACAGATTACCCATAACAATAAGGAAACTTCAATCCAAAAAGAGATCACTCTGCCGGAAAAACAAATCTGGTCACGTTGCCAATTTCAAAAGCCGATACAAAAATTTATGCCACCAGATAAAGACTGAATGCACCAATTATCACATTAAACAAGAGGAAAACCTTCTAAGCACCAATTCCACCCGTGCTTTTTACAATTTTGTAAACAACAAACTAAAAGACTCAAGGTCCATCCCACCCCTGATAGGACCTAATGGTAAAGACTGCAACGACAACACCATTAAAGCCAACATCTTTAACACATTCTTCGGCTCAGTATTTGTAAACAGCAATGGATCATGCCCAGTATTTCCTAGCCGAACCACAGATAACTACAATGATCTAATACATATCGATTTTACAGAAGACAATGTTGAAAAAGCACTACGCAATCTAAAACCATCTCTATCTATTGGACCGGATGGAATATGTGCCTACTTCTTAAAAAAGCTATCCACTGCCATAGCCAAACCTCTAAGCATAATCTTTGAAAAATCTTTCAGGACCAGCTCCTTGCCTAACCTATGGTCACAAGCCACAGTCATCCCCATCTTCAAAAAAGGGAGACCCCAGCCTAGTTGAAAATTACAGACCAATCTCCTTATGCTGCATCACCTGAAAAGTCATGGAATCAATTATTAACCAATCCATCATCCTCCACTTAGAGACTAACAACCTACTTTCCAATAAACAATTTGGTTTCAGAAAAAAACTATCCTGTAATCTGCAACTCTTACACTGCAAAAACATATGGACGACACAACTCGATCAGGGCAAAGCAATAGACGCAATCTACATAGACTTCTGTAAAGCCTTTGATTCAGTGGTACACGACAAACTACTCCTAAAAATAAAATCCTATGGTATCTCTGGACAACTGCATAACTGGATAGAAGCATTCCTGGCAAACAGACAACAAATGGTCAAAATTGGGAGTGTCCTATCAAATTCTGTACCTGTCAATAGTGGTGTCCCCCAAGGCAGTGTTCTAGGACCAACTCTCTTCATACTCTACATAAATGACCTCTGTGATCATATTAAGAGCAACTGTGTTCTTTTCGCTGATGATGTAAAGGACCTTGGAATACTCACCTCTAAAGTGCTAGAGCCCACTGCAACTACATAGCCAAAAAGGCATTAAGAGTTGTTAACCTAATCCTACGTAGCTTTTTCTCTGGTAATACCACAGACAATACTGCTACCCCTCAAAAAGATCTTGACTATGTATCAGAATGGTCAAACAAATGGCAACTTCAAATCTCAACAAATAAATGCTCTGTCTTACATATTGGCAAAAAAAATCAGAAAATAAAATACAAGCTGAATAGTCAAGATCTTGTTGATGATCCAAGCTCTGTAAAGCACCTTGGAATACTCACCTCTAATGATCTAAGTGCTAGAGCCCACTGCAACTACATAGCCAAAAAGGCATTAAGAGTTGTTAACCTAATCCTACGTAGCTTTTTCTCTGGTAATATCACACTACTAACTAGAGCATACAAAACATTTGCTAGACCAATACTCGAATACAGCTCATCAGTCTGGAACCCACATTACGTATCTGATATTAACACAGCTGAGAAAGTCCAGAAATATTTCACAAGAAGAGTTCTCCACTCCTCTACTCGTTGTAGAATACCTTATGCCACCAGACTTGAAATTCTAGAACTAGAAAACCTTGAATTACGCCGTCTTCGGTCTGATTTAAGTATGGTATATAAAATCATACATTGCAATGTCCTACCTGTCAATGAATACTTCAGCTTCAACCATAACAACACAAGAGCACACAATAGATACAAACTCAAGGTTAACCGCACCAAACTTGATTGCAGGAAATACGACTTCAGCAACAGAGTGGTCAATGTCTGGAATACTCTACCCGACTCTGTAGTTTCTTCCCCAAACCCCAAAAACTTTAACCTTAGACTGTCTACTATTGACCTCACCCCTTTCCTAAGAGGTCTGTAGGGGGCGTGCATAAGCGCACCAACGTGCCTACCGTCCTTGTCCTATTGTTTCTTTTATTTTTCTTTTATTTTTCTTATATGTACCCATTTCATGTATTCATAACTATGTATACACTTATACTTATTATCTTGTAAACAATTGACAAATCAAATAAAAATAAAATAAATAAATAAATAAAGAGACGCAATGGTGTAGCCACTGTATGCAGATATTTGCTTGTTATGATACAAGAGTGTTGCATTGATCTCGTGTGAGTGAGCAAAGAGATGGGATTCCCCTGCTTCCTTCCTAAAATATTTTTAAATAAATACTTTTCTTCCTTATCTGTATGATTGGCCTTCAGCGGACACGATTGTAGATGACTAGGGAGAAAAAAGGGAAGATTACCGAGTTTATGCAGGAATCCTCAGATCTAGCTTTGCTTTCGCTGTGACCACTCGGCTTTAGTGAAAGCATACCTTTTACTAGATGCAACTTGACTGCAAATGGAGACGAGTCTTTCTTTCCTGAAGGTCCAAGCTGGGCCGGGCCTGATAACCGTTCACCTGCTTGGCTGCAATGTCTTCTCTTTGGCTGTGGGTGGTTCTCTTGTGGGTGTCCATGCATCTGGGAAGGGTGAGGAGAAAGGAGATATCGGAATATCTCGGCTGGGCCCAGGAGTTTCTGGATGAAGCCGCTTGCCACTCACTGTCTCTTCCTTCTTCTTCTGGAAACATTGTCAGAAAACTCAAAAGGCCAACAGTAACAATGATTTGGGTCTTTTTTTATTAAAACAAATTTTATTAGTTTTCAAAGATAATACACAAACAAACAAAGCATAAAACTGAGAACATAAAACATCTTTTCTAAAAACTGCTTATTGAGTTTTAACAAAACAAATAAAACATCTTATTTGAATACAGATTATCACATTTCCATATTCTTATGTGTTCAACTTCATATCTTATTACTCTTTTTCCAGCTTCTCAGTATTTCTCCCTTTACTTCTATTCAATTATATTTCTTTTACCTAAATTTCTATATCTTTTTATTCATTGTACTTATATTTTCATCTGTCATATTTTCAATTTCATATGTTCTCTTCCAACATTCTTCCAAAATTTTATTAATTCTCAATAAAACAAACATAGACAAACAAGACACGAAACATGAAAACATAAAACTTCTTTTTAGAAAACGGCTTAACCCCGGGTTACATCTTTTTGTACAGACATAAATCAAATTCATGCTCACCTTATATACTATTTCATATCTTATTTAACATTCTATATTTTCTATATGTCTTCTCCCCTCTTTTCACTCTCTTAATTCTATTTTATTTATTCATCTCAATTTAAATCATTATACTTGTATCTTTTGTCCGTTCTTTTTCAATTATCTATTTTTCTTTTCTTTTTAATACAAAATTTTTCCTGTAATCACTGGTTGAAGTATGACGCCTTTCTATCTTTCCCCTAAATTTAACACTTAAAATAATATATAATTTCCATTCTGATTCTGCTTAGTACATTCTACATACTATGTTTTTTTTAAAAAAAAGCTTATAATATAGTAAAAACAATGTTCCATAACAAATTAAACTCTATTATTAAATCTTAAATGTTTTACACATTCCCTTTAATATTTTACTCATATAATATTCCGATTTTCTAACTTTATTACAAATACAAATACTACCATAGAATCTTATGTACTTTTGCAGAATCTCTTTTTAATTGTATTTTATTTATTTATTTATTTTATTTATTTGATTTGCCAATTGTTTACAAGATAATAAGTATAAATGTATACATAGTTGTGAATACATGAAATGGGTACATATAAGAAAAATAAAAGAATAGGAGAAACAATAGGACAGGGACGGTAGGCACGTTGGTGCGCTTATGCACGCCCCCTACAGACCTCTTAGGAAAGGGGTGAGGTCAATAGTAGACAGTCTAAGGTTAAAGTTTTTGGGGTTTGGGGAAGAAACTACAGAGTCGGGTAGAGTATTCCAGACATTGACCACTCTGTTGCTGAAGTCGTATTTCCTGCAATCAAGTTTGGTGCGGTTTACTTTGAGTTTGTATCTATTGTGTGCTCTTGTGTTGTTATGGTTGAAGCTGAAGTATTCATTGACAGGTAGGACATTGCAATGTATGATTTTATATACCATGCTTAAGTCAGACCGAAGACGGCGTAATTCAAGGTTTTCAAGTTCTAGAATTTCAAGTCTGGTGGCATAAGGTATTCTACAACGAGTAGGAGTGGAGAACTCTTCTTGTGAAATATTTCTGGACTTTCTCAATTGTGCTAATATCAGATACGTAGTGTGGGTTCCAGACTGATGAACTGTATTCGAGTATTGGTCTAGCAAATGTTTTGTATGCTCTGGTTAGTAGTGTGATATTACCAAAGAAAAAGCTACGTAGGATTAGGTTAACAACTCTTAATGCCTTTTTGGCTATGTAGTTGCAGTGGGCTCTAGCACTTAGATCATTAGAGGTGAGTATTCCAAGGTCCTTTACAGAGCTTGAGTCATCAACAAGATCTTGACTATTCAGCTTGTATTTTATTTTCTGATTTTTTTGCCAATATGTAAGACAGAGCATTTATTTGTTGAGATTTGAAGTTGCCATTTGTTTGACCACTCTGATACATAGTCAAGATCTTTTGTAGGGTAGCAGTATTGTCTGTGGTATTGAACAGCTTTACATCATCAGCGAAGAGAACAATTGCTCTTAATATGATCACAGAGGTCGTTTATGTAGAGTATGAAGAGAGTTGGTCCTAGAACACTGCCTTGGGGAACACCACTATTGACAGGTACTGGATTTGATAGTACGCTCCCGATTTTGACCATTTGTTGTCTGTTTGACAGGAATGCTTCTATCCAGTTATTCAGTTGTCCAGAGATACCATAGGATTTTATTTTTAGGAGTAGTTTGTCGTGTACCACTGAATCAAAGGCTTTACAGAAGTCTATGTAGATTGCGTCTATTGCTTTGCCCTGGTCGAGTTGTGTCGTCCATATGTTTTTGCAGTGTAAGAGTTGCAGATTACAGGATAGTTTTTTTCTGAAACCAAATTGTTTATTGGAGAGTAGGTTATTTGTCTCTAAGTGAAG
Source organism: Notechis scutatus (assembly GCF_049901735.1). NCBI lineage: Eukaryota > Metazoa > Chordata > Lepidosauria > Squamata > Elapidae > Notechis > Notechis scutatus. The sequence continues at coordinate 71,774,470 of NC_142012.1, forward strand.
GATGATGGATTGGTTAATAATTGATTCAACTAGGCTGTAATTTTGGGTCTCCCTTTTTGAAGATGGGGATGACTGTGGCTTGTGACCATAGGTTAGGCAAGGAGCTGGTTCTGAAAGATTTTTCAAAGATTATGCTTAGAGGTTTGGCTATGGCAGTGGATAGCTTTCTTAATTTTACCCTTTATCTCTAAAAAAAACCGTTTTTTAACATCTTGTTTTAAGCCTTTATAACTTCTCTTCCCCTTTTCCCTTCCTTTCTTGTCAAATCTAGCCTTTTTACCCCCCCATCTCTCAATCTCCACCCTCCACCCTCTCTGTTGTATTCCTCTTTTCTGTTGCTTTCTGACATTATATTGATTTTTCACCTTATTTTTCCCTTTCTTGGTTGTTTTTTTAAATCTTGAATTCTCCATTTTCTTTCCCCTTTTTCCCTTTTCTTCCTCAACTAAAATTGTTTGTCCATTAAAGATGGCTTCTTCTTCTTCTTCATCCAAGCTTTCTTGTTGCTGTAATTCCTGATAGGTAGAAATCGCCATTTTTAAGAAGTGAAAAACAGATCCAGAAGAGCCCTTGCCTTCTTGTTCCTCTTCTTTTAGCTTTTTGAATTCCATTTTCAATTCTTCAACAGATAATGCCATTGTAATATTTTTTTTTTAAACAATCCAAATGTTTTTATTCTTTCAAAAAATAGTTTCTAAAAGTCCCAAAGTCATCAAGCAATCCAAATCAACACAAACTGTTTCCTTTAGCACTTTCTTCTTTTAATACTTTCTCTTTCTGGGGTAGAATTCAATTACACAGTTCCAAAATGATTTTTTAGAAGTCTTATTGCAGTTTATCTCTAATCTTATAAGCTCCAAGCAGTTTCCTCCAGCAAAATCTTAATATAGATTCTTTACCTCTCCCTTCCCACTTATAGCAAAAAGATTTTAATTTTTTAAGTCCAGTGTTTAGAAATCTTTAATGTCCCCTTGGCTTTAATTTTTAAATTTAATTACCTGTTGCCAAAGCGGGTTTTTCCGATTTCCATCTGCTATCTCTGTAGGGAAGAAGAGTGAAAAAAAAAAACTTTCCCTTGTCACTTTCATCCGCCGCTTTTTACAATCCTCTTAGGAAACAATGTATCCTTTAAAAAAGTTGAATTTCCAGGGTATTTGATGTTACTAGTTGTCCCGGTTCAGCCAAAAACTTTCACTTTCTCAACTTCCTCCTGTACATTCTTGTCCGGCTGAAAGGTTCTTTGTGGCAGCCATTGCTGACCGCCGCTCCATCGCCTTTGGAAAAGGGAATTAAGCCGACTGAGGAGGGGGTTGCGATACCCCCGGACCCCTGCCCGGATCTCCCCTGTCTTCAGTTATCTCTACGGAATAACTATAGCCTCCACATCCAACTGGATCGGGGGCACTCCAGTGACGAGCGCAGCAGGAACCGTGCACAATCGCGGATTCCTGCCGCCGCCGAAGCCTTACCTTGATTTGGGTCTTATTAACCACAGCTGGGGAGGAGAGAGATGACTGGAGAATATTGGAGGGCCTCTTCTAGAGGAAAGGATGAAAGAAAGAAAAGTGAAAGCTTTAAGGCAATGGTTCCGACACTTTTCCAGTCCATCACCCCCTTGGTGCTACAATCTCATCCTCGGTGCCTCCCCCCTGGGGTGAGATTCAAATTTCTGTGGGCATGGCCTAATTTGAGGGTGTGGCTTGCTGGTCATGTGACTGGGTGTGCGTGGCTTGCTGGTCATGTGACTGGGAGGGCATGGCCAGGTGACACACACACACACACTCCCTTCTAAACCTGCTGGAGCAGGTCATTGGACTAAAATCGGCAAAGCATCTCTGATTAGATTCTAGTAGTGAATAGAATCTAATCAGAGATGCTTTGCCGATTCTTGTTGATTTGTTTTATTTGTATTTCTTTATTTTATGTTGCTGAATTGCATTGACATGTGTGTCCCTTCCTGTGCACAGCCCAGAAGCTGTTGTGATTCTTTGCAGCAAAAATTACTGACCTCTGGCTTTGCTCTATTTTCAAACATGCCACCACTGCCACGTTCTAAGTGCCAGCCCCGCAGGTCTACCCTGTTGAGCCCGCTGCACCAGAGGGACCTGTCCAAGCAAGTCCGAGCAGAGCGGTGCATCAAATCAATGGGGTGAGCCTGAGAGAGGGAAAGACAGAGAGAGAAAAGAAAGAGAGAGAGAAAGAGAGAAGGAAGAAAAGAAAGAGAAAAGGGAATGAAAGAAAAAGGGACAAAGAAAGAATGGGGGATGGAAGGAAGGGACAGAAAGAAAGAGAAATAAAGAAGGAGGGAGGGAGGGAGGAGAAAGATAATGAGATATCTATTCTAGTCCAATCTGCAGCAGGGTTAGAAGGGAGTGTATGTGTGTGTGTGTTCTCCTTGTAATTTACCAGTACATTTTGGTTTTACTTTCTTCAGAATTGGCACTGTAATACATTGGGGAAGAGTAATTTTTTAGTGTGGAGATCTGGTCCAATGGATCCTGTTTAAAGCTTCAACAAAATGTGAGAGCTTCCTGATAGTCTTGGCCATGTTTTGTCCACAAAACCTTTAATAGAAGCCAAAGAGGTTTCAATGAGCTGGCAAAGATGCTGGCAAAGATGTAAGTCTAAACTCGGCCTCATTTCAATCTGATGCATCAGGTCTCTCTGTCTCTCTCTCTCTCTGTCTCTCTGTCTCTGTCTCTGTCTCTCTCTCTTTCTCTCTCCCCCTCCCTCCCTCCCGGCTTTGCCCAATGTGCCTGTGGGGCCAGGCTTCGAACATGGAGGAATGGAGGGAGGGAGACAGAAGGAGAGAGAGAGAGAGAGAGGTAGGTAGGTAGGTAGGTAGATGGATAGATAAATAGATAGGTAGGTAGGTAGGTAGATATATTGGTAGATATAGATAGATAGGTGGGTGGGTGGGTGGGTGGGTGGGCAGGCAGGCAGGCAGACCTTTTGGATGAATGTATGGATAGGTAGGTGGATAGGGAGGGAGGGAGGGAGGCAGGCAGGAAGGCAGACAGACAGACCTTTTGGGTGTATGTATGGATAGCTAGGTAGATAGGGAGGGAGGGAGGCAGGCAGGCAGGAAGATAGACAGACAGACATTTTGGATGGATGGATGAATGGATGGATGGATAGGTAGGTAGGTAGGTAAATAGGTAGGTAGGTAGGTAGAAAGATAGGATTTCCGGTTTTCAAGGCTTCGGCGGTGGCAGGAATCCGCGATCGTGCGCAGTTCCTGCTGCGCTCGCCACCAAAGTGCCTCCGATCCAGCTGGATCTGGAGGATATGGTTGCCCCGTAGAGGCAACCGAAGATAGAGGAGATCCGGATAGGGGTTTGGGGGTATCACAAACCCCCTCCTCAGCCGGCTAAACTCCTTTTTCCCAAGGCGGTGGAGCGGCGGTCAGCAATGGCCGCCACAAAGAAGCCTGCAGCTGGGTAAGATTGTGCAGGAGGAAGTTGGAGAAAGTGAAAGTTTTTTGGCTGAACCGGGACAACAAGGAACTTTTAAACACCCTGGAATTTTAATTGCTTGAATGATACATTGTTTCCTAAGAAGACTGGAAAGCGGCAGAAGAAAATTGAAAGGGAAAGTTATTTTCTCTCACTCTCCCTCCCCATGGAAATAGCTGATGGAAATCAGAAAAACCTGCTTGGGCACAGAAGGTAACTAAACTTGAAATTTAAAGCCAAGGGGATAAAAGATTTCTGAACATTGGAATTAAAAACTAAAACCTAAGTGGGAGGGAAGAGGTAAAGAACTTATTTTAAGATTGTACTGAAGGAGACTGCTTGGAGTTTATATGACCAGAAATAAAAGGTAATAAGACTTCTAAAAAATTACTTTGGAACTGTGTAATTGAACTCTACCCCAGGAAGAGAAAATATAAAAAGAAGAAAGTGCTAAATGAAACAATTTGTTTTGATTTTGATTGCTTTGTGACTTTGGGATTTTTGGGAACTATTTCTTGAAAGATTAAAAACATTTGGGTTGTTCTTAAGAAAAAAAAATGGCATTATCTGTTGAGGAATTGCAAATGGAATTTTAAAAGCTAAAAGAAGAGGAACAAGAAGGCAAGGGCTCTTCTGGATCTATTTTTCACTTTTTAGAAATGGCGATTTCTACCTACCAAGAAATACAACAACAAGAAGGCTGGGATGAAGGAGAAGAAGCCATCTTTAATGGACAGACAATCTTACTTGAGGAAGAAAAGAGAAAGGGGGGGAAGAAAATGGAGAATTCAGAACTTAAAAAAGCAACCAAGAAAGGGAAAAATATGATGAAAAATCGATACAGTGTCAGAAAGCAACAGAAAAGAGAAATACAACAGAGAGGGAAGATTAAGAGAGGGGAGTTTAAGAGATGGGGGGCAAAAAGGCTAGAATTGATAAGAAAGGAAGGGAAAAAGGAAAGAGAAGTCATAAAGGTTTAAAACAAGATGTTAAAAAACAGGTTTTTTTTCAGAGACAAAGGGTAAATTATAATCTAAAAAATGATTCTGCAAAAGTACATAAGATTGTATTGTAGATATTAGTATATAAACTGAAATATTATATGAGTTAATAATGCATTAAAGGGAATGTATAAAAATGTTTAAGATTTAACAATAAAGTTTACCTTTCTATGGAATATTGTTTTTACTATCTTATAAACTTAATTCTCTTTTTTTTGTTTTATTATTCTAAAATGTAATACTTAGAATGTACTAAGCAGAATCAGTATGGAAAGTATGTATTATTTTAACTGTTAAATTTAGGGGAAAGATAAAAAGTTGTCATACTTCAACCAGTGATTACAGGAGAAATATTGTATTAGAAAGAAAAGATAAATAGATAATTGAAAGAGAACGGACAAAAGATGCAAGTATAATTATCTAAATTGAGATGAAATAAATAAAATAGAATTAAGAGAGTGAATGAAGAGAGAAAATATATAGAAAATATAGAATGTTAAATAAGATATGAAATAGTATATTAAGTGAGCATGAATTTGATTTATGTCTGTACAAAAAGATGTAACCCGGGGTAAGCCGCTTTCCAAAAAGAAGTTTTATGTATTTATGTTTTGTGTTTTGTTTGTCTATGTTTGAATTAATAAAACGCTAGAAGAATGTTGGAAGAGAATAAGGAAATTGTATAAGACAGATGGATACAATGAATATATATATGTTTTGCCTGGGAAAGGAGGGGGAAAGTGACTTAAGAAACTTTGTAACACTGCCAACTAGAGGCTTGAAAATATCTTAGACCAGTGATCCCCAACCTTTTTTACGCCGTGGCCCGGTACCGGCATCAGCTGGGCGCCGCGGCCCGGTACCGGCATCAGCTGGGCGCTGCCATCTTTTTTTTTATGAAAACGTGCTTCCGGTGAGCTTTCTACCTGGAAAAGCTCACCGGAAGCGCTGGTCCGCCATCTTTTTTGATGAAAACGTGCTTCCAGTGAGCTTTCTACCGGAAAAGCTCACCGGAAGCACTTTTTCATCAAAAAAAGATGGCGGCGCCCAGCAAGCCAGCGGCCCGGTAGGACCTGTTCCGCGGACCGGTCCACGGACCGGTGGTTGGGGACCCCTGTCTTAGACGAAGCTGAGAAAGCTGAGAAGAAAGATCAGAGACTCCCTTTCAAGGACATTGCATGATAAGATAGAGGGAAGAGCACGGGAGAGTGTTATTGCACACCTGGATTTCTGGAATTCTTCTGGATTTCTATCAACAACTGAAGCTTGGTTTTGAAGTTTGTGGAGAAGAGAGTTATAATAAGAGCCTTATTAAAGTATAATAAAGTGCAGTGTGTTCTTTTAATTTTTTTTAAGTTGTGCTACCCCTCCTTACCAGCTTTACTGTATTCCTTAAAAAAAAAAAAGCTTTCATTTTTGTAATATTTCCATCTTTGCTTTTTATTTTAAAGGGAAAGCCTCAAAAAAAAGTGTGTGTGTGTGTGTGTGTGTGTGTGTCTTTTTTTCCCCTTCTCTGGGATTTCTTGCTTTTTCCATTCATACTTTTGGTTCATCTTTATGTTTTTATTTTTCTATTTTTGAGACCTTTTACTTGGATTAAGGTGGTGAAGAACCTGAAGATTTTTTTTTTCTCCTTTTCTTTTTTTGTTCTCTTAAAAAAAATTGTTTCTTCCCTTCCTTTTCACTAACTATTGATTGGATTAAGGCTTAGAAGAACTGAAGAAATTTTCTCTCCTTTTTATTATTATTATTGGGCTTTTTTCCTTCTACCATTGTGTTGAAATATATATGGCAAGGTAAGAAAGCGAGAATAAAGTTAAAACTTTTGCAAGATGCTAGAATTAGAGGATGATTTGGTTTGCCTAATTGGGAGTTGTACTATCAAGCTACAAACTTGATGTGGGCTAAGGAATGGATAACATTAAGAAATACTAGATTGTTGACATTAGAAGGACATGATTTGTTGTTGGGGTGGCATGCTTTTTTATTACCATAAAAAAGGGAACCAAAACACAGGGCTATTTTAGAAGACATCATATATTTTGGTTAAACTGGGAGAAGACTAAAAGGCAATGCTATTTGAAAATTCCAGTCTGGTTATCGACTATTGAAGCATTTTCTTATCCTATAATATACAAGAAGGAACAAACAGTTAGATATGGGGAAATATTGAATGAAAAGGGTGAACTTAAATCTATGCAAAAACTAGAGGAACAAGGTATAAAGATGAATTGGTTTTCATATGCGCAAATACACTCAAGGTATGATAAGGATTTTAAAACAGAAGGTTTTTATTATAAATTGACTGACTTAGATAAGATTTTGACAGGTACTGATGAAAAGGTGATTAAAAAACTGTATGGATATCTATTAGAAATTAAACTAGAAGAAGAACAAGTTAAAGAAACTATGATTGCTTGGGGAAAGAATTTTGGATATGGGATTGATTTAGAGAAATGGCAAAAATTGTGGTCTCAAAATTATAAAATGACAATGTCAACAGCATTTAAAGAAAATTTGTATAAGATGTTTTACAGGTGGCATTTTCCCCCGACAAGAATAACAAGAATGTTCAAGAATAAATCTGAAAAATGTTGGAAATGTCATCAGATACCTGGCTCTACTAATATGTGGTGGACTTGTGCGGATGCGAGAAAATACTGGACTAAAATCCACACGTAGTTGGAAAAAATGACAAAAAAACATATAGATTTGAAACCAGCGATATTTTTATTGGGAATTCTATCTGATACATACAGTAAAGATTTAGAATATTTGATTGTAAATGTATTAACAGCGGCTAGGATTGTATTTGCTAAAAATTGGAAAAATGAGAAAATACCATCGCAGGAGGAAACTGTTAAGAAAATATTGGAATGTGCTGAAATGAGTAGATTGACATTTGAAATTAGAGAACAAGAGGACAAACAATTTTACAAAATTTGGGATCTTTTCTATCAATGGTTAGACAATAAAATATAATATTAAAATATGTAGAATTTTAGAAAACAATGAATATATAAAGATGTATTTCTTTTCTTTTTTATTATTATATCTATAAAATGTTTCTAGATAGATTTGGGAGGATTATATGAATTGTTATAAAAAAAAAGTTAAGTAAATTATAGTTATCTCACAAAGTATGAATGAACAAAATTATAGTCAAATGATTGATTAATAATACTAGGGTATTTAATTTTTGATTGATAATATGAGTTATTATGCAATGTAATTGTAATTGAGATTATGAAATGGATGCACAAAAAATTTGTAAACCAACCGACACACTGCTTGTACACTTATGGAAGAAAGTTGGATGTTTTTATGTTTTGTTTGTTTTTGTTTGTCTTTAAAAACCAATAAAATTTACAAAAAAAAAGAGTTATGAAGGTTTTGTGCCATAATTGATTGATATTTGGAACTGTTCATAATTTCCTCCACCTTGTATAAAATCAAGCTGAAGAAAAGAATAATGTTGCTACCACCATTCTTCACTATAGGTATGTGTACCAAAAGGTGATGTACAATTGTTTTTGCACCAAATGTACTTTTGGGAATTATGGCCAAAAAGTTCAACTTTGGTCTCATTAGACTGTAACATATTTTCCCACATACTTTTGCCAGACTTAATGTAGGTTTTTGCAAAAAATAGCCAGGCATTGATGTTTTCTATCTGAAAAGGCCCTACCCCTGTGTTGCAAGCGAGCGCGCGCGCAATTATCGGCATGGGAGCCGAAAAAGATTAGCCACTACTGCTCTACCCAGTCATATGAAGAATACGAGAGATTGTTGTTATATGTAGTACTCAACCAGTATTTGCTAGAAATCCTGCAGCACCTTTAATAGACCTTTTAGACCAGTTTTCTTGTTGTTTTTTCATCAATTTTGGAGGGAATCCAGTTCTTCATAATGTCACTGTTAACTATTTTCTCCGCTTGTTGATAACTGTCTTCACTGTGTGAATTTTATATGGGCTTGATTATTTTTCTCTCCTAAAAAAATTCAGTTTGTTTTTTAATCAAACTGTACAGCATATATTGAAGGTGGAAGGAATTCTGAAGTTATTTAACTTGGTCTGATTTATTTACATTTCAAAAATGTGGCATTTAAACAGATTTTAACTGGAGTTTTAATTTCTACAGTGTATTATCTCTCTTAATGCACAGAATGGTATCCTTTTTGTTTGCCTTTTCTTTGGATACATTTCCATATAAAGATATAGCCATCTCTCTTTTATTATTGTTTAAGAATGTTTGTGGGGCACATGTTGGACATATAGAATTTGGCTACACTGTAGAAAGAAAGAGCAACACGGAATCTGATGGATACAAGATACTGTAGTCCTATTTGGTTGTAGAAGAAAGGATTCCATGCAAAACACCCTAGAAAACAAGTCAAATAATGGGATGGCAAGGAAGACAAACTCAAATATCAAATATTGGAAGCATATCCAGAGCCAGACATAAAGACCTCAAGTGCCTATATACAAACAGACAAAGTTTGGGGGAACTGGGTGAAACTGAACTATTAATACATGAAGATAGATATGAAGGAATTACAGAAACTTGGTGGGATGAAATCCATGACTAGAATATACTGATAGAAAGATACAAACTGTTCAAAAAACCACACCCCATAATAGAAGAGATGGAGTTGCACTACATTATTACAGAAATGCACGGAATCAAAGACAAAAACCTCCTAGAAAAAAGAATGACATTCCATAGGCCACTCAACCAAGCAGGAAAAATAGATATACTTTTTGCCAACCAACTAACAAATATATCTGTGAAATACACTACAATACTTCAATTACCCTGACATCAATTAGAGGAATAATTCCTCACCAAATTTGAAATTGAATAGGTTCCTGACCAACCTAGCTGATAACTTTGTTGTCCAAAAGGAACTAGAGAGGGAACTAGAGAGACAGCCATTTCTGGACTTACAAACAGAGAAGAAGATAGAGGGAGTTGAAATTGCAGAAATCTTGGGTTGACCATGTCATACTGGAATTCAACATAATGCAAACACACAAACAATAGAGTCCTAGATTTTAAAAGAGCTAATTATAATAAACTCAGAGAGAACTTAGGAAAGATTTCTTGGATGAAAATCTTTAAGCAAAAAAACCACTCAAGAAACTTGGGAGACTGAAAAATATGATCATAAAAGTCCAGCACAATACCACTGAAAAAGAAAAACAAGAACTGAAGAAGAAATCAGCATGGTTACACAAAGATTTCTCTGACAAATTGAAAGACAAAAAGGAAAAAATGGAAAGAAGACACATAACTAAATGCAGAATATCAGCAGATAGCAAGAATCTGTAAAGACAAAGTCAGGAAAGGAAAGGCCCAGAATGAACAAAGACTTGCAGCAAAAGTCAAAGATAATAATAAAACTTACAACATATAAATAACAAGGAAAAATAATCAAGGAAACAGCTGGTCCACTAAAGAGAGAAGATGGCAAAGAAGTAACAGGCAGCAGAGAGAAAACAGAACTACTTAACTCATTCTTTGCATCAGTCTTCACACAATAAGAAATAATATCCCAATCTACCAAAAACATAACTGTAAAAAACAGCCTAGAAATAAAAGTTAAAATAAGCTAAAAAAAATGGTAAGAGAACACCTGTCTGATCTTGATGAATCACGGGGACCTGATTACATCCCAGAGTTCTAAAGGAGCTGGCAGATATCATCTCAGAACCACTGTACCACATATTTCAAAAATCCTGGAGCAACGGAGAACTACCCTCTGGTAGTAAACTAGTAGTTGATGTGGTTCCCATCTTCAAAAAAAAAAAAAAAAGGAGGGGGGCAGGAAAAAGGAGGGGAGACAATCAGCCTGTTAATCAATAACATCAATACTCAGACCAATCAGCCTAACTCAGGAAGATACTGGAAAAGATAATAAAAAAACCCAAATCTGCCAACATCTAGAAATGAGTAAAGTAATAACTGGAAGTCAGCATGGATTTGTTAAAAACAGAACATGCCAATTATTTCATTTTTCAACTAAAATAGTAGACCAGCAAAATACTGTGGAGATAGTATACTTAGACTTCATCAAGGCATTCAACAAAGTAGACCACAACCTGCTTCTTGGTAAGCTAGAAAAAAGTGGGATAGATAACATCACCATCAGATGGATTTGTAACTGACTGACAAACTGTATTCAACGAGTATTCCTTAATGGTACTAAGTCTTTGTAAGGAATGGTTCCGTATTAGGCCCAGTACACTTCAATATTTATGAAGATAAATGACTTAGATGAGGGAATAGAATGGGAACTTACCAAATTTGTGGATGATACTAAACTGGTAGGAATAGTCAACACCCTAGAAAATAGACTCAAGATCCAAACGGATCTTGAAAGACTTGAACACTGGGCCGTATGTAACAAAATGAAATTCAGTGTAAAGAATTTACACTTAGGCAAGAACAACCAAAAGTACACATGTAGACTGAGTGAAACCAGGCTTAATACCAGTAACTGTGAGAGGGAAATTTGAGTCTTAGTGGACAATCAAATTGTGGTGGCAACCAAAAAAGCTAATCCAATTCTAAATTGCATTAATCTTGATTCAATCAAGATCAAGATCATACTAATACCACTTTATAAAGCCTTACAGTACACCTAGAGTACTGCATCCAGTTTTAGTTATAACACTATAAAAAAGATGTTGAAAGAGTGCATAGAAGAACAACCAAGATAAGGGGACTGGAGGCTAAAACATACGATGAATGGTTACAGGAATTAGGCATGGCTAGTTTAGTAAAGGATCAGGGAGATACAATAGCAGTGTTCCAATATTTGAGGGGCTGCCACAGAGACAATAGTCAAGCTATTGTCCAAAGCACCTGGAGACCAGACAAGGAATTATAGATAGAAAGGAGAGATTCAACCTGGAAATAAGGAGACATCTTCTGACAGTGAGAGCAATCAACCAATGAAATAGCTTGTCTTCAGAAGTTGTGGGAGATTCATCTTGCGACTGCCATCTGTCAAAAATGGTGTAGAATCTGTTTGGGTGTACATAGGGTATAAAATCTAGTTTGGTGTAGTGACTAAGGCAACACATTAGAAACTGAGAGACAGTTCCAGTCCCTCTTTAGGCACAAAGCTGGCCCAGTCACGCCCTCTCAAGCAGGCAAGGGCAAACCACTTCCAAAATCTTTCCAAGAAAAAAAAGGGGAAGTTGCCAGGAGTCAACAATGATTCAACACACCCTATCTATACTCTCTTGTTTCAAAAAGGGTGATTCTTGATAATTGGCCAATAGTGATAACCTCTAATTTTCCAAAATAATGTAGAATGAAAAGGCAACATATTAGAGACATAAAGAAATAAACATCTAAGCCATATTTCATTTACAGGCAATTTTCATTTCATCCTAAAAAGTCAATTAACTCCATATACACACACCCCCATACTCACACATACACTCCCCCTAATCCACATGCTTATATACACACACATACATACTCACGTCTTTCCTAAGTGAAAGACTGCAAAAAAGATTGAAAAAAACATTTTGCAGTCCATTCCTGAAGGAGGTATAGTAAGTATTATTTGCCTATTGCAGATCTTCCCTTCATGTCAGTACCTTTTGATAGGAAGTAGCAAACACTAGATTGGATTGCCTGGGAGGCACTCAGCAATTTTAAAATAAAAACAGAAGCACCCCACCAATGCTAACCCTAATGAAGTTTACAAAGGAATCTGAGATTATTATTTTCTTTCTTTTATTTTAGATGCAGCTTTTCCACAGTTTCAAATTTTATTCAGTGACCCTTCTAATCCTCTGAGAAAGCTCAGTTTACTCTGGCAAAACTACAAGCCTACGCAAGGAATGCTGACAGGAAACCTACGCAAGGAATGCTGACAGTGAAGCAAAGTTATACAGAAGCTGGATATTTCTTTGCTTGATTCTTACAACATCTGGCCTTCTTGCTCTATTCTGAAAGGAATCGGGCCTCTACTGAAAACTTTAACTTTAAAGCAAGGAGGAGCTGGAAGATTGTCACCTCAGAATGTTTATTTTGGGATGCTATCCTTCTGCTTAGGGCCTTCTCTAGGGCAAGCATAACTTCAGTTGGACTTCAGTCATGATCAGAATCCATCATTCCTTTACTCAACTTCTTTTTCCTTTAATTTATTTCAGAAATTGTGATGGAGTCAGTAGACTGCTGGGTAGCCAAAAGAGGTACAGGGGAGGTTGCCTCTATGAGAGCTGGGTTCAGAATTATAGGCAGAGACAAAGGTGGCACTCCCACTTGTAAGGGGGAAGCTAGTGGTTGAAGAATAAGAGGCTGCTGTGCCACTGCTGGAGGAATATCTGTAGCCAGGTTCATCTTTCCAGGTGTTGCTGGAGAGGCAAAATGTGATCCAAAGTGACTGGAAATGCAGGCATTCTCAGAATCTGCAGGGGGAAAAAAATAACAAACTTCTCATTTTTATGAGAGGGAAATTAGTCTCTATTACTTCCCCAAATTTCAACCAATTCATTCTGAGCTCTTCCAAGTCCTTAGAAAATGAATGTTCATGTCTGCAATGGGGTTTTCTTGTATAATATCCATGTAAAATTTGTAGACATTATAGGAGAGGGGTGGTATCCTACAGTGACAAAAATCAGAAGTCTGGGAGCTTCTTTCCCCACTAAAGAATTTTATTCAAAAGCACAAGCATTTGTGTGCTGCAGCTCACCATCAGAGAGCAGATCCTTAAACAGAGTGGCTGTTTAAAGATTTAAACGGGGGTGAATATGAGGAATATAGGGATAGTCATCAAGTTGTCAAAGTCCTCATAACCTGTCTCATCTGTTGACCTCATCTTCATAACCAGCTATCTTTCTTGCCTTTTCCATTCCATTGCAGTATACATTTAAATCCCATCAATCCCACTCTAGCTGTTCTTTGCATCTGATGAAGTGAAGTTTTTAATGAGCATAAGCAACTTGTCTATGTTTTACTTTAACTGTATGATTCTCATTGGCCCAGTAAATAGGTTTTGATATATCCATTCTTGTATGTTTTACTTCCGGTTCTGTGGGTGTGGCTTGTTGGGCATGGCAGGGGAAGGATACTGTAAAATCTCTAGTCAGAGGTGGTATTTGCCGGGTCTCCAAACTCCAAACTACTCAAAATTTCTGCTACTGGTTCTCCAGAACTGGTCAGAACCTGTTGAATATCACCTCTGTCCTGGACCTCTTCTTCATTTCACACCCCACTTCAAAACCATTTTATTTTCATTCTTTAATTTAACTCAACCTTGCCTTTCTATGATAACTTTCCACCACCAGGCAGATACTTTGGCTCAATTTGTAATTTGTCTCTGTAAAAGGGAGGGGGGGTCTAATCTACTGGGCTGGATTGTAAAGATTTAACTGATTGTTTTTCATGCACTTTAAATTTTGCTTCTTAAATACTTATTTAAAAAACATTTTAAGAAAAAAGCAGAATAAATTTTTTTCTGAAGAATAAAACAAATGATTCATCCTTGCCTAGCATATTTCCCTATGATTATGTGATCATGAGCAGTGATTAATTTTTTCTTTTTTTTCTATTCTCTTATATTCATAGTCCATCTTGTAGAAAATATAGACCTACCACTGGCTGGTAGTTCTGGAAACTTCTCAGATGATACTGAATGAGTAGATGGTCTGGAATCCTCTTCAGAGGAATGGGTCTGAGCAGATATTGATGGTTTTGGAGAATGTACTTCTACTGGTAAGGTAGAAACTGGGTCTAAATAAAAACAGCAAGGAGCAGTATTATAAACATCCCTCAAATAAAGCTGCATTCAGACTATGGCCCCTTATGTATCTGCACAACAAACCATTAAAAACATGCAAAATACCCTAATACATACATTTTATTAAAACCCGTTTGAAGCTAGAACTTGGATTTCTGTGATCAAACAAGTTTTAATATAATTATTAAATTATATTATTACATTATTTAATAATATAAGCAATTAAACTACAGGTGATCCTCATTAAATTGACCATTCATTTAGGGACCATTCAAAGTTAGGGTGCTAATCAAGTGGTAGCTAAACTGATCCTCAAAGTTTTAGCTATCCCAACATCCCCAACGTCATATGACCACATTCTGAATGCTTGGCTTTCAGAGTGTGAAAACTTACAACAGTTGCAGTTTCTTGCAGTCACGTGATCACCATTTGCAAGATTGCTGCTGACTTCCCAGAAGCAAACTCTGGGGAAACCAGCAGGGAAGGTTGCAAGTTATTTCAGTAAGTCACTTATACCCTCCACCACCTGGTAACAGCAATCCTTGTACCTTTAAGTAAGAACAATCCTTAATTCCACTTGTTGAGAAAGATACAGCTTACTAATGGTCAAGAAAAGAACTGAGCCAGAACTGAGCAAAGCCAGAACTGAGTTTCACGTGCTAAATCCCTAGGTATCACTTTCCCCTCCCAAACACTTCTCACTGTTGGTCCCCCACATTATCCAATCAGTTTTAAAAGAGTTGTTTTTCAAACAGTCACTCCTGCAGTTGCATTCCTCTCCCACGGAAAAGATATTGAGGACTCTTCAAGGTTTCTTTCCATAGTTTCACTTTCCCCCAAGCATTTACGTTCACCCACCCTGATCCCAGGGTCCATGGAAGACTGGCACTGAATGACAGCAAAGCACAGGTATGTTCTGACAACCTGGCTCCACCGCACTCATAGTCCACCTTGTGGGCCACTCAGATACCTCCCCTGCCCAGAGCAGCAACCCCGGCACACAGTGTTCATGCAGTGATTTGCCTGGGACTTGCAATGACCTGGGATCCTCACTTCATGACCTCACCAAGAGTGCCAAGTTTGCCATCAGCAAATGATGTAGTCACATGACACCATGCTTTATGATAGCATTGCTTAGAAATTCTGGTCTCAATTAATGTTAATTAAGCACTACCTGTACATAGTGTGTTCAATATCCTCTACAGGAGTAAATTTTAGCTGATGTAATATCTTTTTAAATATAAGGTTGATAATTTGATAATTTACTATGTCTCAGATACAATTAAGAGAATTTTATGAATTTTTTTAGTAAGTGTCAGACATAAGAAATCAGGAACCTGAACGTTCAGCTGAATGCAAATGTATTCCATGCAAGAATCTGAACTACTAATGGTTAAGGCAAATTGAGGGTAGATGGAATTCAAGAAGGGATGGACTTAAATATTTTGTGGGTGTGTCCAAACTGATGGCGTGCTTCATCTGGCTCAGCCTGATCATCTCCTATAGTAAGTTTTTTATTAGTAACCTGTTTCTCCAACAATACGGCCTCCCCCAATAGGAAGTCCCAGCATGTTTTATAGGCATGAAATGAAATTAAGCCCCTCCCCCCAAATTAAGGCCTATATTAAAACATGCGAAATGGGGGGAATGGTGGGGGGGCTTGCCGTTAGGAAGTACTTTTGTTGCATACCCGGATATGGTGCTGCCTGCGTTGACCCCGATACTAAGTGCCCCACCAATGCCGAGGTCAACATCCAAGCCGTCGCCACCCGCCCGCCCGAAGATGCAAAGGGGGGGGGAATTAAGTCACCCCCGAAAAGATGGCCTAGCCATTTTTTCGGGGCTCAAAAAAAAAAAAAAAAAGACCTGGCCTTATTATATGAGAAACACGGTATTTTAAGATATTTTATAGATTGGGGTTATTTGTTTAAGTTTAGAGGATGTGATTCTATTGTTATAATCTTTGCACTAAAATAAAGTTGGAGGTCATTTTTATTATAAATTTGTTTGATGTATAATTTTGTTTGATGTATTATTTTTGTTTTTTATTCCCTTTCCCTTTTATGTTAGTATTTTAATGTTTGACGTTGAAATTTGATAAAGCTGAAATACCGACACATAAAAACAAATTAAATTTAGGAAGGTGATAAAAAGGAAATTGTTATTCCCAGCTTTAGACTGTGGATTTCCAAAACTCAAATAGTAGCCTCTTTCTAAGGGATCTTGGTCTAGAAAGAATCATGTAACTCTGAGGTTCAAAGGCTCTACATGGGCTTCTGAATATACCTTGGATGACTGTCTGTTTGAAGAGTTCATCTCGTAGTTTTGGCAAAAAGCAGTCTATGCGCTCCCAGGTGATTTCCCATAGATCTGAGTAGCCTGTTCGTGAATCAGCATTATGGAATATCCCAGCTGTGTCCATTACTAGCAGCATATTCTTCAGTGATTCAGGGATGGCTTCTGGCTGGAAGGCAAAACATATTTATATTTTCAGGATCTGCAGCTTCCTGCAAAGTTGCCACTGAATTTTGATGGCAAGAAGCAAATGTCATTACTTGGAATTGAATTTTAGAACAGAAAATTTGGCATCTTTCTACAGTTAACCCTACAACTTTGCTTGAGTTGCCAGGAAATGGGAGAGAGCTGCAGCAATACCTGACAATAGTATAATACTTGTCTGTTTTTCATGAAACCTAATTTACATCCAAAGTTAGACTGTTTTAATAATTTTTCCTTATGCTATCTCATGATAGCATAACAATACATTTTAATTGTGTCTAACTGTCCTGAATTTTTGATATTCCAATCATGGTCTGCTGGTAGGGGCAGAGACTCTCTGCTCCTGCCACCATTATCCCTCACTGCCTGCCATGCTTGAAATCTTAATACAATGTTAAAATCCTCTTTTTGTTCTCTTTTACCCTAGATATAGCACCACTGCTGTTTTAGACCAAACTGCTTCTTTACCATGATTGCTGGTATGACACATGGGACAAAATATTTTTGATTCCTGAGATTATCATCCAATAGGCAGTGAATGAAAAGCCATAAGAGATATCAATAGAAGACTACCCTTTTCTCTGATAATTTTAGATTCTGTTTCAACTGGATGGAACAGGAGGAAAGGGGAAATCATCTATCATCTCCTTATCCTGTTTGTTAAAATAATCAGTTAATTTCCTTTCTTTGAAACTGAAAAACTCTACATTTCTCCTTTTTATTTTTCCAAGCAGAGTGCATTCTTGCAATGGATATTGCAGTCACATCTGCTTATGAAGAGGTGAGCTTTTTGTTACCTAGCTGAGAATAATAGAAAATACTGTAATGTATAATTCTGTATGTTTACAGGATGGGGAAAGGAGAGAAGTGGGACAGAATGAATTAAATAATTGTTAATTAAAATACTACATTTATTATTAATCCAATTTTTATGAATGGGTTTCCAGACATAAATGTGGCACTTAGTCTAATTAAGGCTGCATGACCTTGATTATGTTTTTTTTCTTCCAACCTTAGTCTTCACATGCTATTGAGAAATTGGTGAAGTAAAAAATTGAACTTGGCAAAGAGAACTACTAACAATTAAAGATAGCCTCCACTTACTTACCAACAAGTCACTGGAGCCAGCGTGCATGTATTTATCCATGAAATCCAATATTGTCAGCCATAAAGCAGCAAATGTTGGGAGAGAGAGGAGTGGGGACAAATGTTGCAAGAAGACCTAAACAGAAAATACAGTGAGACTTTAGTTTGGGTGGGATTCAGCAGGATTATTGTCCGCAGTGACTTTCATGTGATGTTAAAAAAAATCCCCCCCCCCCAAATCAGTGACCAAGTTGCACACTGTTCTTTTATTCTTAATAAAAAATGAAAACCAACTGAGTTGGTTAACTAGTGACAATTATAATGTGGCACAAAATTTTCTGGGTAAATGTATGAGGAATCAAATTAGGACTTTAAATTCTGGAGAAAATTTTTTATAATTTCACATAAAACATACCTAGTCCTTTTAAGCTGAAAAAAGTTCCCCCATGAATTTATAGATAGAATAGAAATAATTAAATATGTATATTTAAATAATGTTTGTAGCAAAAAATATTGACTCTTTTTTTAAAACTTGTATTGCCTCCCAAAGGAAGCTGTGAGGCAGTTTTCCAGTCCCATAAGTGCTCTGATAAAAGTAAACACATTTGCTTTTGTTCTTCTTCAGTGACAGAACCTGTTGGACAGTCTTCCATAGCAATGGGCCTAAATTCTGGATCCAATTTTCATTTTCATCTGCTTAACAGGATTCTTCATTACAATTCAGTCAGAAATCATCTGAAAAGAGAAGTAGCCTTATACCTTGGAGAGTAGAGTTGAAGCTCTCATTCTGGTCTCTTCCATCCCTCCAATATCTGCTGGGCTAATATTTTCCAGAAGTTTGGTCAACAAAGGAAACAGAACCTATTGATCCAAGGTGTGGAATTTGCTAATAGTTAAGAAAGAAAACTCTAATACTGTATACAGGCTGCAATCAAATCAGGAGTTAAGTACTAGTAGATCGGCAGAGGAAGCAGATTGACTCATCAATAAATAGTATTAATAAAATAAATTTCCACCCACAGGCCAAAAATAGGCACTGGTGCCTGTTAGTCTCCTTCACTTTATATATCATACCAAAAGCACATAATACAAAAATCGCTTTCATAGCCAATTTTATAGGCATAGCCAAAAGGGTCTACAACTCAACACAGTCAACTCGCTGCAAACAACTTGCCACAGGACAACAGTTATACTAATAATAATAAGAAATAGTCAAATATAATAATTAAAGAAAGGATGTCAAAGGAGGGACAAATAAAATGTGAATGACAAAAATTAAAATAATTTTTAAAAATTATTTCAATAATTAAACTGAATTGTTGAATTGTCCTGCAGAGAGTTGTCCTGTGGCGAGTTGGCCATGGCAAGTTGTCTCGCAGTGAATTGGCAAGTTGTCCCATTCTGTAGCCAAGAGAACCAGTAAGGCACCAGGCTTGTGATGAATACTAATCCCATCTTAGCCATGAAAGCCATCTGGGTAATTTTTGTCTGTCATTCTTTCTTAGCCCAACCCAATTCACAGGGTTGTTACTGTGGAGAAAGGATGATGGAAGATGTACATGTAGTCTTTGGCTTATAACTATTTGTTTAGTGACCATTCAAAGTTACAACGATACTGAAAAGAGTGACATGCTTATTTTTCATATTTATGACTGGTGCAACATCCCATAGTCATGTGGTCAAAATTTGGATACCTGGCAACTGGCATGTATTTATGACGGTTGCAAGTGTCTCAGGGTCTTGTGATCACCCTTTGCAATCTTCTGACAATTAAACGGAGTAAAATGGAGAAGCCAGATTCATCTTACAATCATGCTACTAACTTATCAATTGCAGTGATCCAATTTAACTTTAGCCTAACAACTATGGCAGGAAAAGTTGCAAAATGGGACAAAACTCACTTAATAAATTGCACTGGAAATTTTGGGCAAAATTATGGTCATAAGTCAAGTACTATGTCAAGTACTATGTTTACCTTGATTTATAAAAATAATAAAGGCCGGTATATTTAAAAATAATAAAAGCCGGTATATTTATCTTTATTATTTTTATAAATCAATAAATAAAAATTTGAATTTTTGGCTGAAATGTTAAAATGAAGTTTTATCCAAACCTCACACTTACAATATGCAGTACTAATGTGCAATACCATTTGATACTAGTAAATAGGAAATTTCCCATTTGACATGGATACTTGAAATGCCATTCAAAGTAACAGTAAAATTTCCCCTCCAATTTATCTAGCAGCAATTGAGATCACTGTTATATTCCACACTAAACTGAGTTATTGTACAATTAAGTATTTCTTTCCAAATATTCTACAGTATCTTATGCCTAAAGTAGTAAGTTATTCTTAATAGTACAAATAAATAGCATATAACTGCAGAAATTCCACATATATTGCAATCTCTCTCAAGCATAGCCTGATCATTAAAAAAAACACCCATTTTTTTTTTTTAAACTTAATTGTTGTCTTTACCTAAATCTCCGAGACCCTGTGATCACAGTGAATCCAATCCTTATTATGTTTGAAAAGCTAAGTCATTCCATCACACAGCATTCTTCGTAATGGATATACATTACCTTATTGAAACAGGATTCCCATTCCAAAGCATCGAGAGCTTGTAAATCATGCACAAGAAGAGCCCGCTGCAGGTAGGTCAGTGCCTGCATCCGTACTTGTCGTCTTGCATCATAACACAAACAAGCAATGCCTGTACAGAAGACAAAATGATGTGAAAAGAACTATATATTTACTCTTGGTTAATAACCTTAAATTCAACAAGGAGTCGATATTGACTTCATAGCTCTTTTCACCATTAACAGCCTATATTTACAGAGATATAATTGCAAAATGAATTAGGTACAGATCCGTTTGCACAAGTGTTTCTTTCCTCTTAGGTGCAAATCTGTTTATAAGGATATTTTTTCTTTATTTTCTCTCCATATTTATGATGATTTATAAGGATTACAGTATAACTAAATAATCATGAACAAATTGAATAAAATTTTTTATATATTTTGAATGATCCTGAGAAAACTTGAGTGATCATTTATACAGAGCTGTTTACAACTATCACTGGGACGATTGTAAACTTTTACTGCATGGATGCTATGCTTTTATTTTATTTTATTTATATACTTTTAATGTGTTTGTGTGTGTTTGTACTATCTTTTTACACTAACAGCAAGGTGGTATTTTATTTTTTACTCTCAGATGAGATACCATTTCAGCTGAAATTTTGTTTCTTTTCAAATTTTATTCATCTATCATTTTTTAATACATACATGGATTACAAACTACATCAAGATGGCAACACCAAAATTAGTCATAGGAAGGACCAAAAGGAGGACTTCTAGAACCAGAGTGAAATTTCCTGAAAGTGTAAACAATTAACCAAATGGAATGGCTTGACTTCAGAAATTATGGTTGCTCTATCATTGGAGGTTTTTGAGGAGATTGGACAGCCATTTGTCCAAAATATTGCCCTTCAATTCTGTTACTCTAGTATTCTAGAATACTAACATTTAAGAAAGAAATTTCAGTTTGAAAAAAATCTTCTAAATTTTGGGGAATTTAAAAAATACTATAATTTTTGAAAAAAAAAATCCTTTTAATGAAGTGGCCTGATGGCCCAGCTGAGAGGTGATCCAGCTCAAAGGCATACCAGCATCGCAGCCAAGAGGCAGCCCAGCTGAGAGACAGAGAGGCAGCTTACTGAGCCAGCCTGGCAGCTGAGTGGAGGCAGTGCCGTGCAAATAGAGGCAGATCAGAAGCTGTGTGAGCAGCTGAGCAGCGGTGGTGCAGAGCTAAGTGACAGAGGAGCAGAGTGTCCATAGCTGCAACTGAGAGCAGCGCAGCAGAACAGCTGAGCAGCAGAGCTAAGTATGACAGTGGACCGGAGTGCCCACAGCAGTGACTGAGAGCAGTGGACCAGCTGAGCAGTTTACTTTCTATTAAACTAAGATAAAATGATAAGAGAGGTGGAGAGGGAAAGATAAGTCATAGAAAAAGAAAAAAAGACTGGAGAAAGTAAAAGGAGATTAAAGAAAGATTAAAGAAATTAGGAGGAAAACATCACCAAGGGCATTGGCCCACAGGAAATTTGCCTGCTGAGAGAGAAGCCCAGCTGCACCTGAGAGGCCTACCCAAGAGACCCATTTAAGTGGAGAGGCAAAATGAACTGGTGGAGAACAAAAAGGCAAGCTGGTGAGTGAGTGCGGCCAGTGGCAGAGCAGAGAGGAGAATCAGCCATGGGGCGGAGAGGCGAGCCGACTGAGGGCAGCGCAATGACCAGCAGAGAACAAAGACGTACGTGAGCTGGTGAGATAGCGGAACAGGGAAGAGGAGGAGAGCTGGCTGCAAAGGGTGGACCATCTAGGCCAGGGTTGCCAACCTTTTAGACATCAGGGACCACCAAACTCATACTTTTAAATCCCAAGGATCACTAATATGAATTTTTAAAAGAAGATAATATACAGTATTTAATATACATTTTTTATTTTTTATAGTAAACATGATATAAAATGTATGCTTATTTAATTATAACAAAATCATAAATGTTTAATCATAACAAAATAAAATGTTTATTGTAACAAAATTATTAAAGTTAGTGCAATTATTACAAAATATCGAAGCATTTAAATATTACACATTTTTAGTGTGATGCTTGTTTGAAATAAGTTTATGGATTTTTGGCTCTAATGATGTTACTACAAGATGGAGAGTTGTTTTTATTTCAAGATGAGACCGGTGCTGAGTTTTAATTGCTGTGACAGATGAAAATGTCTTCTCGCACAATATGTTGTTGAAAATTGAATCAAAATTTTCATTGCTTTTTCACTCAGCAATGAGTATTCACTTTTTATGGTGAGCCAGAAATGAGGTCTTGAGATGGATGGATGGAATTTAGCTTTGAGGCAGTCGTCAGATGATAAATAGATGAGGCTTTCTTTTTCATGCATACTTAAATTGCTATCTTCAATGTTTCCTGCAAATGGATCGAGGGGTAGGATTGAAATTTTTAACAACCGGTTCTGTGGGAGTGGCTTAGGTGGTGGGCATGGCTTGGTGGTCATGTTATTGGCTGGGTGTGGCCAACTCAATATCACTCTGGTATCAACCACCTGAAATTTACATTGTATTTAATCAGCTGACCTGTCAGGACTTGATACTATCTTCTTAAGTTTCTTATTCTTCTTGGCATCTGTTTCAGCACTACAATTTCTTTGTCTTTATATTGCAGTGGTTCATCTCTTGCTTTTTTGAGTATTTCAACTCTTATCATCTTAACAAATCTGACATGTACTTCTCTTGGGAGATTATGTCTTCTTGCATAATTTGTGTGTATTCTAATGTTTCATCAATCTCTGCCTGCATTTTGTGTTTTGTGATCTGTAAGCTGTTTGCCAACAGTTCTGTCATTATGTTCTTCCTTTTCCCCCTCTTTTATATTTTGAAAACTCAGAAAGTAAACAGCCTTTTCCATTAGCAATGAAATCACATTTTCCTCCAGCTCTCTATTTTCCGGTGTTAGCCTTTGATTCATTTCTTCTATTTTTTCTGTTTGTTCTGATTTCACTTCTATTATGTGAATCCTTTGTTTGTTTTTTTGCTATTTGTTGAAAATTCCTTATTCTTTTGTCCATATTTTGTATTGTTTCTTTCACCTCTCCAAACTTACTTTCACCTCATTGTGATTTTTCGTTATGGCCTCCTGTAAGGATTGAAACATCATCATCATGTCTTTTTGGAATGAATTTGATTTTTCTGATTGCGACATACTTTCAATTGACCTTTGATTTGATGGGCTTGATGATGATGATGATGCAGATGATGGTGCAGATGATGTTTTCTTTCCTAATTTGCTTAGATTTGGGTTACTTGCCATTTCTACTTATGTCTATTGATAAAGTTAATTCAAAACTTAATTTAGCAAAATACACCACAATACTCCCCCAATCAGTTCCTGATTTTAATCTGTTAGAAAACCAAGAACACCTCCCTTCTAATTCCCAACCAGTTTCAGGGTCTTATAACTTTTATAATCCATAGGGTCAGTCCAAAGGTCAATCACAATTAACCTTAACAATTGCTTCTTTGCAAACAATTGTTTTTGTTTCTTCTTCTCTCAGTAATTAGTATTTGTAATCCACAAGGCCTGGATGAAAATCCTTAAGGAAAAAACAACTCAAGAAACATGGGGGAGGGCAGAGCTGGCGTCCTGGCAGTTGGACGGGAGATCTTGATTCTCCAAGATCACCGTCGTTATCTTAGCTGCTGGTCAGTCCCCATGGACCTAAACCGTCCCGTAGAGATGGTGATTGACAAGGGCACGTCATGTTGATCCCAGGGACATCGCAAAGTCCCTGGTTAATCCAGGGAAAGCCCTTTTTGCCAGCAGCGGAGAGGCAGCCTCCCAAGCTGCTGAAGCTGGGACAGCTCCGGAACGGAAGAGATTGGAAGAAAAGGTGTCAGTTTGGTGAGATGAACTTCTACTTATTATTTCTTGGAGAGAACACCCTGAAAAAATGAAAGTGGACCAAAAGTGAAGAGGAAAGAGTTTAAGTGGCGGTATTAATTATCAAAGTGAAAGTTTTGTCCTTTTTTCCCTTTTTATTGGAATTTTGAACTTGGCAAAGCTTTTTTACTTTTTAATCTTTTTATTTCTGTTTGTATTTCCTTCTCCTTTTTGAACAATCCTTTTGAAAATTCTTTTTTGATTAAGACTCTTCTGCTTGATTTAAGATTTATTTCTCTCCCTTTAAAAAAAAAGGGGTGGGGGAGAGATTCTACTTTTTCTTTCTTTCTTGTAGTTCCTGGTTGTAGATTGAGGAGGGGGAAGTGAAAGTGAAGGAAAGTAAGTAGCACTGCCGCCCAGAGGCTTGGATACATTGGTTCTTTTTCTTTTCACTAGTTTGTGTTACGATAAAGGACTCGGAGCTGTGTATTGGAAAAGATAGAGATGAGGATGGCAGTTTGTTTATTCAGGTGCCCATTTCTGAACAGATAGTTGGAGTCTGGAGTTGAAGTTGAAGGAAAGAAGATTGAAGTGACCTTGAAAAACTCTGAGCTGATTTATCAAAGAGCCTTGGATATTAGGCGGCAGAGGCTTCTTTTATATTAGAATTGCTTTTTACCTTTTGCTTCCCTTTCTATCCCACCCCCACTAGTGGGGCTCTTTTTCTCTCTCTCTAATTGGATTTTAACTTTTTAAACCAGGAACTGGAATATAAACCTTTTATTGGGGTTGGGGTTGGACTATCAAGAGGAACACATAGAATATTTTTATTTTTTCCCTTTTTATTTTTTAAACCTACCATTGCAAATAATTGGATTAAGGTATACAAGTGCCTGAAGAGTATCCTTTTCCTTTTTTCCTTTGGAGTGGCAACTGTTTGTCTTCATTCTTTTTTTCTTTTTTCTTTTTTTTCTCTTTCTTTACAGATAAGCATTACAAGATGAGTAGAAAGACAACAGCCCCAGCTTCTTCGATACCACCCCCCTCACCATCTGGAGGACAACGATCTATACAGACAATATTACAACAGGAGAAAGAAAAAGAGAAGGAAGTGACATTACAGATGATCATGCAAGGAATTCAGAAAATTGACCAAAAAATTGAAAAGACAGATGAAAAAGTGGAAAATATTCAACAGATGATGATGAAATATGAAGACAGATTCAAAAAAATTGAAGAAGAAGATATACAAAGAGATAAGAAAATTGGAGATATTGATATTCGTTTGAGCAATATCGCGAAGGGCAGGGGTGAATCATTAGGATGGGAAATGGACACATCAGAATTTTACTTAAGATTTCAAAATATAGAAGAATGGAAAGGTGAAAACCTTGCTGAAATAATGCCAGAAATATTGGCAGAAGCACTGGAAATAACTAAAGAAAAGATGATGGATGGGATGGATGAAGTGTTTTGTGTCTACACAAGATATGCAGTGAGGAATAGAGTACCAAGAGAAGTTCACATCAGATTTATTAAGAAGAGTATTAAGACGCAGATACTCCAGGTGGCACGAGAGAAAACACTAAAATATAAAAATAAAGAAATTGTGGTGCTGAAACAGATACCAAGAAGAGTAAGAGAGATGAGAATATTTATTCTTGACTAAAGAGCTACTTAAAAGAGGAGTAAACTATAGATGGTTGATGCCAGAAGGCCTTTTGTTCACTTGGCAGGAACAAAGAATTGACACAGTTGGAAAAGCTGAGCTATTCTACTTAGAATACTTTAGAGAAAAGAAGGAAGAAGAAAGAAAGGAAGAGTCACTAATTGAATTTCAAGAGGAGTCTATAGCAGTAATTGAAAAAGAAAAAGAAGAAGGTGCAATAGGCGGTGAACCCAGAGAACAACGAGAATTGAGATCTACTAGAGCAATAAAACCCTCTTATAAAGCTTAACATGGATGAAAGAAAATTGATTACAATTAACATAAATGGACTTAATTCAGCTATTAAAAGAAGGAAAGTATTTCACAAATTAGATAAATTAAAATTTGATATAATCTGCTTACAAGAGATACATATTAAAAAGCAACATGAATATATACTAAAACAAGAAAAATTAGGGAAATTATTCACATTGCTGGCACAATCGAAAAAAAGAGGTGTGGCATTATATATTAAAGAAACAATTTTGGCAGAACTAATTTATACAGATGATGATGGAAGGATTTTGATGGTGGAGATAATGGATAACAGCATTAAAACACTTTTAATTGCAATTTATGCCCCGAATGATAAACAAGAAGAATTTTATAGGAAATTACATACAAAAATAACTGATTTAGACTATGTTAATATCTGCATGATGGGTGAACTTAATGGAATAATTAATGACCAGTTGGACTATAAAACACAGAAAACAACAAAGAAAGTTAGAAAGATACTACCAAAATCCTTCCTCCGAATAACAGAAGAATTTAATTTAAAAGATGCATGGAGAGAGAGAAATGCGGAAAGTAAGCAATATACTTTTTATTCAAATAGACACACATAGAATAGATATGATATGGATGTCAGCAGAATTATTGACTAATGTACAACAGATTGAAATAGAAACAAGCACATAATCCAGTATCAGTTATTTGGAAAGGATACAAGAAGAGATCCAGATGGACTCTAAATAATATGATTCTGAAAGAAAAAGACTTTAAACAGAAAATAGAGAAAGAACTTGTTTTCTTCTTCAAAAAAAATAGAAAAGAGGATACATCTTTACAGAATCTCTGGGACACGATGAAGGCCTACACAAGAGGCTTGATAATAGATTATACTAGGAGAAGAAACAGAAAACAGAAAAAGACATTTAAGACATTAGAGGATGACTATAAAAGAGTGGAAAAAGTCTTACAGAAGTCCCCACAAAAAAGACATTAAAAATAAAATGGATGTAATTAAACATAAAATGGGACTAATGGAAAAAGAGGAATTAGCACAAAAAATTAAAAGTGTGAAACAGAATTACTTTGAAGATGCAACTAAACCAGGCAGGTGACTAGCTTATAAATTGAGAAAGGAAAGAGAAGCAAGAATAATTAACCAATTGATAAATAAAGAAAGACAGATTTGTTATGGAAATGAGGACAAGAAAAAATTATACAAGATTACTATGGGAAACTATATTTTCAAGAGAATATTCAAGAAGAAAAAATCAAGCAATATCTTCAGAAAGTGAATTTACCCCAAAATATTGAAACAATGTTAGAAGGAAATATAACAATGATGGAAATAACAGAAGCCTTAAAAAAACAGAATGTTGGGAAAGCTCCAGGTCCAGATGGGTTGCCAGCGGAATTCTATAAGACTTTCCAGGAAATATTGAATTTTCATCTTCTAGAAGTTATGAATGAAGTTATGTTAAAGAAAAGAATACCAAAAACATGGTCAGAAGCATACATTACACTTATACCGAAGGAAGGTACAGACCTGCAGCAAGTTAAAAATTATAGACCTATATCTTTATTGAACTCAGACTATAAAATCTTTGCTTCAATTTTGGCAGAAAGACTAAAAAGATACTTAAATAATTTTATTCATACTGATCAAAATGGATTTCTGCCAAAGAGACAAATCAAAGACAATGTGAGAATCATTTTGGATACTCTGGAATGAAGCACACCCTGAGAAGCAAATGGCCTTGATGTTTTTAGATGCTCAAAAAGCCTTTGACAATGTGAGTTGGTGATTTATTTTACTGCAACTGATACAAATGGGCTTTGGTAAGAAATTTGGTAAGAAATCCAAGCCATTGAAACAAAATATCATGAACAAACTGCAAAGGTGATGGTGAATGGAGAATTAACAGAATCCATAAGAAAAGGGAAAACAGAATCCATAAGAAAAGGGACAAGGCAAGGCTGTCCATTGTCGCCTCTGCTGTTTGTGTTGGAAGTGTTGAACAGGAATATCAGAGAAGAAAAAGAAATAAAAGGAATGAAAATTAAAAAGGAAGTAGTATAAATTGCAAGCTTTTGCAGATGACCTGGTATTTATATTAGAAGACCCAATGGAAACAACACCCAAATTAATAGAAAAAAATAGAAGAATATGGAAAAGTAGCAGGTCTGAGAATAAATAAAGACAAAACAAAGATATTAACAATATGTTAACAAGACAAAAGAAAGAGTTGGAAAAAACATTAAAAATACAGGTCACGAACAAAGTTAAATACTTAGGGATTTATATTACACCAAGATGCAGTACCCTAAAGGAAGATAACTATGTTAAACTCAAACAGCAGATTGAGACAGACTTGTTGAAATGGGAAAAAATTGCAACTATCGTTGATTGGGAGAATATCTACAATTAAGATGAATATACTGCCTAGAGTTTTATATTTATTCCAGACAATTCCTATTCGATTAGGGAAAGAGTTTTTTTGAAGATTTAAATAGAATTGTGTTGAAATATATTTGGCACGGCAAAAAAGCAAGAATAAAATTAAAGCTGTTACAAGATGCAAGAATAAGAGGAGGGTTTGCCTTGCCCAACTGGGAGCTGTATTACTAGGCAACAAGTTTGATGTGGGTAAAGGAATGGATAACACTAAGGAACAGTAGATTATTGACTTTAGAAGGCCACGACTTGCTGCTGGGATGGCATGCCTTTCTCTGGTATAAGGGAACTAAAACACAGGGGTATTTTAGAAGACATTATATTCGTGAGGCATTGTTTTTCAGCTGGGAGAAGATTAAAAGACAATATTACTTAAAATTCCAACATGGATATCAACTATTGAAGCTTTTTCTTATCCAATAATATATAAAAAGGAACAAACAATTAGATATGAGGAGTTACTGAATGAAAAGGGTGAACTTAAATCTATGCAAACATTGCAAGAACAAGGTGTAAAAATGAATTGGTTTTCTTATTTGCAAATACAATCTAGGTTTGATAAAGACTCCAAGGCAAAAGGTATTTATGATAAGTTGACTGACTTAGCTAAAATTTTGATGGGTACTGATGAAAAGGTAATTTAAAAACTTTATGGATATCTATTAGAATTTAAACTGGAGGAGGAGCAAGTTAAAGAAACGATGATTGCTTGGGGGAAAATTTTTGGATATGGGATTGATTTGTAAAAATGGCAAAAATTGTGGTCTCAAAATTACAAAATGACAATGTCAACTGCATATAAAGAAAATTTGTATAAGATGTTTTACAGATGGCACCTACCCCCGACGAGACTGGCAAGAATGTTTAAGAATAAATCGGATAAATGCTGGAAATGTCATCAGATACCTGGTTCATATTACCATATGTGGTAGACATGTTCAGACGCAAAGAAATATTGGACTAAAATCCACACATGGTTGGAAAAAATAATAAAACAGCATATAGACTTTAAACCAGAGATCTTTTTATTGGGAGTCATACCAGATATATATAATAAAGAACTGAAATATTTTATTGTAAATGTCTTAACAGCAGCTAGAATTGTATTTGCGAAGAACTGGAAAAATGATAAAATACCTATGCAGGAGGAAGTTATCAAAAAAATTATGGACTGTGCTGAAATGAGTAAACTGACATTTGAAATTAGAGAACAAGAAGATAAGCAATTTTATATGATATAGGATTTGTTTTATCAATGGTTGGATAAAAAGGCATGGTAATATAATAGATATATAATTTTGTGATAGAAATCTAATAGATTGATATAAAACATAATACAGATATATATAACCACTGGTTGAAAGTATAACATAAATTTTAAGATAAAATTTTAAGATAAAACACCTCGTATAAAACGATGGAATACATAGTTTAGTCATGGATGATTAATAACTGATAAATATATAAACATATGTTAGTTTGACAATGTTAAGATTGATATAAATTGTGAGTAAATGACTACAAAAGTATAGCACAAAAGATACGTAACCAACTGGAAGAGGATTTTATGTTTTTATGTTTCTGTATGTGTATGTTTGTGTTTAAAAATAAAAAACTTTATCTAAAAAAAAAGAAACATGGGAAACTCTGAAAAATATGATCATAAACGTCCAGTCCAGCACAATACCACTGAAAATGAAAAACAAGAAATCCAAGAAGAAACCAGCATGTCTGCACAAATTGAAAGACAAAAAAGATAAGGACAAAAAATGGAAAGAAGGACACATAACGCAGAATATCAGCAGATAGCAAGAACCTGCAAAGACAAAGTCAGGAAAGCAAAGCCCCAGAATGAACAAAGACTTGCAACAAAAGTCAAAGATAATATTAATAAAAGTTTCTTCCAACATATACCATATTTTTCGAAATATAAGACACACTTTTTCCACCGCCCAAAGTGGGTGGAAATGTCTGTGCGTCCTATACAGCAAATGTTGCTGAAGCCCCACTCACTCGCTGGCCTCTGCCACCCAGCAATTTGCCTCCTTGCAGCAAACAGAAAACAGCCTGTTTCAGCTTCAGCTTCAGCTTCAGCTGATTAGCACAAGCAATCTGCCAGTTGGATCACCCTCCTGATGATCAGCTTTTTCAGGCTGCAGGGTTTGCCATTGCCTATTGCCACCTCCATGCACCCTATTTTCCACCTCCGCACGCCTCAGTTTTGACTTCCACGTGTCCCATTTTCTGCCCATTCCAATCCCCACCGCCCAGAACATGCTGAAAATGGGGTGTGGAGGCCTAAAAAATGGGGTGCAGAGGCCCAAAAGGGGGTCCCCGGATTGCATTAACTTTTTTTAGCTTTTTTGGCAGCGGCTGCACACTGCTGGCTCATGTTTAAGTGATTGTCTACTAGGACACCAAGATCCCTCTCACAATTACTGCTTTTGAGCCAGGTTTCACCTAAAATGTACTTTTACATTTGGTTTTTCCTGCCTATGTGTAAAACTTTACTATTCTCTACATAAATTTCATTTGGTTAGATAGGGCCTTGTGTTCAAGTCTGTCAGGATTCATTTGAATCCTAAGCCTATCATTTGAAATGTTTGCTATTCCTGGCAGGTCATCAGCAAATTTGACCCTTTTTATTCCCTTATCTAAGTAGTTTGTGAAAATATTGAAGAGTGCCTAAGACGGAACCTTGTGGGACCACACTGCTTACTTCCCTCTATGTAGATGAAGTATCATTAAGGACTACTTGTTGAATGCAGTTTGTCAAGCAGTTACAAATACACCTAGTGATGATGGTGTCTATCTCAAATTTTTTCTGCTTACCAAGAAGTAGGTTGTGATCTACTTTGTCAAATGCCTTATTGAAATCCAAGTATACTACCATGTTTCCATGAAAATAAAACCTGGTCTTATTTTCTTCTTGGCTTGAAAATAAGCACCTGGTCTTATTTTCAGGGAGGACATGAAGGAGGAGGCGAGTGCGGAGGCCAACAGGAGTGGGAGTGCAGCTACTGATGGCCCCACCCTTTCTGTCCCAATGTCTGCTTGCCTCTTGAAAAAAAACACCTTTCTTCTGTTGGTTGGGTGGCCTATAGTATGCACCTATGACAGTGTCATTCGTTTTTCCTTTTATATTGACCCACATGAATTCTATGAGTTTTCTTACTTGGTTTTGTGCTTTTCTATAGAGTGATCACTTACATATAATGCAACTCCACCTCCTCTTTTGTTAGGTCTGGTTTTTTTTAATAGTTTGTATCCATCCATTGGTACATTGCAATCTTGAGCTTCATGCCACCAAGTTTCAGTAGTGGCAACTACATGATACCTATTTTCGTATACCAGTACTTCAAGTTCACCCTGTTGTTCCCTAAACTTTGACTGTTAGTGTATAGGCATTTGAGTCCTTTATGGCTGATCTTGGGCATGCTCTTACTTTGAATCTGAATTTTTCTTCTTTCCCCTCACTCTCTAGCTCTTTGTTTAATTGGTTGTCTTGGGGTTTGTGGTTGGAATTAAGTTCCAAAGAGCCTAAAGATTATTCACCCTCCCCCCCTCAACTTTATTTTAAAGACCTTCAGATAAGTTGAGCCAGTCATTTTCCAGATATATTCTTCCCAGTTCTTGTGCAGTACAGACCATCCCTTGCCAAAAACTATCCTATACAGGTAGTTCACTTAGTGACCACTTGAAATTCCAATGGACACCCCCTCCAAAGATACTTACAACTCAATTCTGAAGTTTGGAAAGACAACTCTCCCCACGGTCATGTCAGCATATTTCAGATACTTGGCAGATTATGGCTGTTTGCAGCATCCTACAGTGATTGCAATTTATATTTTTGCCAAAAAACAGGCATTTACTTCTGGTTTTGGCAGAAATGCCCCATAGTAAACAGCAGGTTTGTAATGACCACAGCAGTTGATTAACAACCGTGGATTCATTAATTACTGTGATTTTCTTAATGGCTGCTGGAAAAAAGGCTATAGAATTGGATTAGTCATCGGATGGCCCATTTTATGACCATCCTGACTTACAACTGTAATGGACAGGTTCCACTACAATCATAAGTCTAGGACTATCTGTAATATTCTAGGTTGTGTTAGCTTTACCTTGCAACAATGGGCACCAACAATTGAGCCATAATGCTCGAGAATTTGCTTCTATTTTCTTCTCTGGAGTTTGCAGATGCTGCTGCTCTTCCGCCCAAGAACTGTAGATGGTAGCAGCTCGTGTATGAAGGGTATGCATTAGATCCAACAGCTGTAAAATAAATAAAAAACTTTCACTACAACCTTTCATTTAGTGAGCATTTGAAGTTACAGTGCACTGAAAAAAGTGGCTTATGACCATTTATCATACTTAGGACTATTTCAGCATCCCCATAGTCACATGATCAAAATCCGATACTTGGCAACTGGCTCATATTCATGATAGTTAGTGTTCTGGGGTCATGTAATCACCTTTTGCAACCTTCTCACAAGCAAAGTCAATGGGGAAGCCAGATTCACTTACCAACCATGTTACTAACTTTGTCAGCGTTCCAGAAAAACTCAACTCCAACAGATAACTCCAAACCAGACATGTTCTCAAAGTTCCCTTTTATTAGAGCAGTGAATTGGCACATCTGGGAAATCCCAAATCTGAAAATCCCAGGTTTCCCTCCAATAAGTAAAATATTACAAATCTATCTACTGCCCCCCATCATTCCATCACATGCCCCAATCACCCTCCGTCTCATCTTGAGATGTCCCCCCTACTACTACTCAGCTAGTTGCAGGAACAACATGACCTTGACTCTAAAGAAGAATGCTATTATGTCTAACCACATACGCTCCATGAAATTCCCCCCTCCCATCTTCCCAGGCTTAAGAATGTAGCAGCATGGAAGCTTCTGGTGCTAATATGGCTTCCAAAGCTGACAACTTAGTAATTAAAGTGATTAACTTTGGCAACAAAGGTTGTAAAATGAGGCAAAGCTCATTAACTGTCTTTCTTAATAGTGGAAATTTGGGGCTCAATTGTAAGTCAATGACTATATATTTAGGATGAAGTTTTCTCTTCCTATTCATTTTATATTATGAAAATAACATATACTCTTGCAAAAAGGAAAAGTTTGAAGTCTCAACAGATGTAGATGAAGACACAATAAAATGTGTGGATGGATGGATCGTTCCAGGGTGCTATTGAATGCCAAATACATTTTTAAAACAAAAACAAAATTATGTATTTAAAAAATATCCAGATTGCATTTTGGGGGAAGTTCCTCTTACATAGTTTTTATTACGAATACCTTTCTTGGATATTTAATAAATGGACACCTAACATTAGAATCATCATTAAAAAGACACAGCAAAGAATGTTGTCCCAAAGGTGCTTTTTTCAAGAGGCAACTGGGCTTTCTTGTTGTGCCGGGTATGATTTGGCCAAAGGTATGATTTGGCCAAAAAGATACAAAGACCAAAGATTGTCTTTTAGATCAGTGGTTCCCAAAGTGGGTGGTACTGCTCCCTGTGGGGGCTGGGATGCCTTAGAGGGGGACTAAGAGGTGGCAGGGGGGCGCTGGCACTCTGTCCGGCAGCCTCTGGGGGAGAGAAACAGGTGGCACCTAGATGGCTACCTCTCTCTCCCCCCTGGTTGTCCAGTGCAGCTCTTCCCACGGAAGAATCTACCCATGAAATGAACATGTGTGTTTGTGTGTGTGTGTCAGAGGAGGAATGTGTGTCGAGGGGGAGGAAATGTTTTTCTTGGAGTTTTGAGCTGGGAGGGGCCAGAACGAGCTGAAGCACCAATGGGAATTCTCCCTGCTCCAGTGTCATCAGTCTCCGGGCAGAGTCTCCCTTGACTTCACCCGATGGAGGAGAGAGTTCTGAGCAGAGAGAGAAGTGGAGAAAGTGGGAGGGGGGATCTTTTCAGTCTTGGGGGGCTGCATTCTAGGGGAGTCTTTCATGCCAGCTCCAGAGGGGAGGGTGGACTTCCTTTTGCGTCCCCCCCATGATTCTCATCCAATCTCCTTTTCTCTGTGCGCCTGGAGGGACGGACTAGATGGCCTTTGAGTTCCCACAGTGCCAGAGGGTGCCCAGGCTGGAGCTGCCGAGACTCCAGATGGGCAAAATGGAGCCAGAGCTCGAGGGGTCCTTCGGGCTCCCCCCCCCCGCTCAGTCAGGAAGGAGGGAGCCCCCAGCAGGTGCTGCAGAGGACAATGGGGAGGCGCAGCCCCACAGCCAGCCAGGACTTGGGGGCTCCACACTCACCCCAATCCAAAGGGAAGCCAGGAAAACCCTCAGCTGACAGTCCATGCAGGAAGAGATGGAGAGGATCTTCAGGGATCCCCCCTAATCTGGCCAGATCCTCTCCCCAGGCCCCCTCCCCTTGATGGGGGGGGGATTTCCACAGGGATCTCTCAGCTTTACAGGAGAAAATGGCATTTTCTGCCTTGAAACCTGCGTCTCTCTCAAAGAGCCCCTTCTGCCCCCCCCTCAGCCCCCAATGGGAAGGCATCTCCCCTTTCTTTCTGTGGCTCGGGATCCCACTTTTCCTTGCAAAACAGCCCTTGATGAAGATCCTGGTACAAAGTTTGACCGTTTCTCCTCCATTTTCTGCTCCTTTCCTTGGACAGTTTCAACATCTGCCCATCATTTCAAAGCACAACAATCGATACTGTCATCAGAAAAAAATATACAAAGTAACATTTTGGGGGGAAATTGGCAATATAAAAAAGTGGACATAGAAGTGGAGTCGCAATGAATATTTTTTTCCCTCAGAAATTCGCATATCTCGGCTGTGGAATAGGAAGCACTGCTATAAGGGTCCTTTTTCTAATGGTTTTTCTTCATTATTTCTTTATTATTATTTTATCATGGTGTAAAATAGAAAAAAATAAAGCAAGTGAGGAAATGAGAAAAGGAAGGAAAGGGGAGGAGAAATGTGGGAGAAAGGAGGCGCCGGCCCCGCAGGCACGTCAGGAAAGTAGAGCAAAGCCAGTCTGGCTGTGGTCTACTTTTCAAACGTGCTGCCACTGCTGCGTGCCGGTCCCACAGGTCCACCCCATTGAGCCCGCTGCACCGGAGGGACCTGCCCAACCAAGTCTGAGCGGAGCAATGTACCAAGTCAATGGGGTGAGCCTGAGAGAGGGAAAGAGAGAGAGAGAAAAGAAAGAGAGAGAGAAAGAGAGAAGGAAGAAAAGAAAGAGAAAAGGAAAAGAAAGAAAAAGGGACAAAGAAATGGGGGGAGGGAGTGAGAGGGAGGGAGGGAGGGAGGGAGGGGGAGAGAGAGAGAGAGAGAGAGAGAGAGAGAGAGAGAGAGAGAGAGAGAGAGAGAGAGAGAGACCTGATGCATCAGATTGAAATGAGGCCTAGTTTAGACTTGAGGCCCTTTTCCACATTGAAACATCTTTGCCAGCACAATGTAACATCTTTGGCTTCTATTAATTAAAGGTTTTGTGGACGAAACATGGTCAAGACAGGAAGCTCTCACATTTTGTTGAGGCTTTAAACAGGATCCATTGGACCAGACCTCCACCCTTGGGTAGGTCCCTCCAGTGCAGCGGGCTCAGTGGGGTGGACCTGCGGGGCCGGCACCTAGAACGTGGCAGTGGCGGCATGTTTGAAAAGTAGAGCAAAGCCAGAGGTTGGTAATTTTTGCTGCAAAGAATCACAAAAGCTTCTAGGTTGTGCACAGGAAGGGATACACATGTCAATGCAATTCAGCAACATAAAGAAATACAAATAAAAATCAACAAGAATCAGCAAAGTATCTCTGATTAGATTCTATTCACTACTAGAATCTAATCAGAGATGCTTTGCCGATTCTAGTCCAATGACCTGCTCCAGCAGGGTTGGAAGGGAGTGTGTGTGTTTGTGTGTATGTGTGTGCAGGGCTGTCAAAACTCCAAAAACAGGTCAAGTAGCTCTGGGGAGGCCAGTCATAAATTAGAACACTTGCTAAACAAGTGGTCCCCATTAAATGAGGACCACTTGTATTTGGTTCGCCAGTCACCTGACCAAGCCCACCCAGTCACATGACCACCAAACCACACCTATCAGGTCATGTGACCAGCAAGCCACGCCCAGCCAGCAAGCCACGCCAGCCAGTCACATGATCAGCAAGCCCCACCTTCAAATTAGGCCATGCCAGGCCCGCAGAAATTTGAATCCCACCCCTGGGTGGTGGGCACTGAGGATGAATTTGTAGCACCAAGGGGGCGGTGGACTGAAAATTTTGGGAACCACTGTTTTAGATTATGTGTTTATTCAGCTGAACAAAGATGGGCCCCTCTAATAGAGAGGAAGCCCCAAGCATACAGAGAATGCTGCCTGCATTCTCCCGCCCAATGCTTCCTGCAGCCAGCTAGCC
The DNA here is from genome assembly GCF_049901735.1 of Notechis scutatus. Taxonomy (NCBI): domain Eukaryota; kingdom Metazoa; phylum Chordata; class Lepidosauria; order Squamata; family Elapidae; genus Notechis; species Notechis scutatus. Next base: position 71,811,492 of record NC_142012.1, read on the forward strand.
ATTGTGGCCTGTCTTCTGCCCTGCCTGATCTGATCTCCCTGGGTGAGTCTCCGCAAGCCCCGGTTGCCTACTTGCCACCGCCTGCCCTGGTTGAGTCCTGACTCCAAGGCCGCCTGGCCACCATCCTCACCAGGCATTGCTGCCTGCCTTCCACCGTGGTCCTGCCTGATCAAGTGAGGCTCTGCAAGCCCTGGTCGCCTACCTGCCACCCCCACTAGCCCGGGTGAGTCCTGACTCCTGGAATGCCCAGCTGCCATTGCTGCCTGCCTTCGCGATCGGTGAGCAAGCACGCCCTGGTCGCTTACCTGCTCCCGCTGCCAGTCCCGATTCCCAGGCTGCCTGCCCGCTCTCGCCGCCCTTGCTATTAGTACAGTTGGGTACAGTTAATTTTGTGTAATGATAATGACAATAATATAACATTAATAATGAGTAAATAATTGTTTCTCCATTTTAGTGAACTTTCCTTAAGCAATTGGTTTTTTCTTTTATACTTTTAGATTTCTAACTTCTGTTTCTGTTAGCCATTGATAAAACAAATCTCACGTTAAGTTAAACAAATCCCACATTAAGTTAAATTCTCTTTAATTTTAAGTGTTCTAATCTATCCATTTCTGCACATCGTAATATTTTTTAATTACATTTTCATCTATAGGGATCTCTTCATTTTCCCACTGTTGTGCAAACATAATTCTAGCTGCTGTTAACACGTGCAAAATTAAATATGTATTGTATTCTCTTTATTTATCTAGGTACCAACAAAAATATTTCTGGTTTTAAATCTGTAACTGAACCTAATTCATATATTCCTGCTTTTTAAACTGAGGAATAAATTTCAGAAAAATAACTCACTATTTCTCTGTGAATGTGCCTATGAATTTCATTCTTGATCTGACTTCTTAGATGATTTTGTACTGTATCTTTTTTTGTACTGTATATATCTGCATAAGGCTGTAAAAAGCTTCTGTACATTTTTAAGATGAAAAGTCTAAAAAGCTTAGGCCGCTAAATATGGCTTCCTCTGGATTCTCTCTCTCTGCTATAGAAAGAGCATTCCATTAGTTAGTCCAGGTAAGACCTGGGCTAATGTAAAGTAGTCATGACTAGGAAAGATTTTTGTGCCAAGACTGGCACAAAATAACGAACTCCCTTGGTTTGTTAATTGTATTTCCATTTTAAATGTTTATTTTTCAATTAATTAATTGTAATTATGAAAATATCAGCCATTCTTTTATATACACAGTGTAACATCTTTTTTATAGACTGTCATTTTCAAATCCACTTTCAGCTCAGTCTCAGTCTTGTCTGTTGAAACTTGTTCCTCTTCCATAATATCTTTTAAACACTAACTATTGTGTCTGATACTCTTAAAGGTAACTGAATATTACTGATCTCCACTCCTTGCCCGCTTTCTTCGCTGGCCAGCCTTCACCACTCAACTTACAACAACAATCAAGTCCAAATTACAACATTGTAGTTTGCTTAGAGCTGCTTTTTAAGGCCTAGCTCGTGGAGATTCGTGCAGCGAAGTGTAAATACTTCTCCACACTAATTGCATCTACAGATAATCACCCAGCGGCCCTCTTTAAAGTGAGCCTCCTCCTCCGGGGGAAAGAGGCAATTGAGGTCCACCAGAAGGGGTGCACTGAGGAATTTGCGGATTTTCTGGAAGACAAAATCATTCGATTTCATTCCCAGTTAGATACCGGCGTGGTTGCTGGTCCAGTGGAAGCTCCTGAAGCAGGTTCTTGCTCTGTTATCTGGGAACAGTTTGACTCTGTTGCTCCTGAGGAAGTGGACAGGATCCTAGGGAGTATGCATGCAAGCACCTGTGTTTTAGACCTATGTCCCTCCTGGCTTGTGAAAGCTTCCCAGGAAGTGACAGGTGGGTGGACTCTGGCGGTGATTAATGCTTCCCTACAGGAGGGGATGGTGCCCCAGCACTGGCTGTGGTCCAACCTCTTCTTAAGAAGCCATCACTGGATTCCACCCGGTTGGATAATTTCTGACCTGTCTCCAATCTTCCCTTTTTGGGAAAGGTTGTTGAGAAGAACACAGAACACAGCAGCTCCAGAGGTTTCTGGATGAAACGGATTATCTCGACCCCTACTAGTCAGAATTCAGGCCTGGATTTGGGACAGAAACAGCATTGGTCGCACTTTTGGATGATCTCTGGTGGGAACAGAATAGGGATAGTGCATCCATCCTTGCTCTACTTGACCTCTCGGTGGCTTTCAATACCATTGACCATGGGATTCTCCTGGGGAGGCTTCGGGGGATGGGAGTGGGAGGCCTTGGGCTGTCCTGGTTCACCTCCTTCCTCTGCGGCCGCTCTCAGTCAGTGTTGATAGGAGGGGAGAGATCCAGCCCTCACACACTGCTTTACGGGGTTCCACAGGGCTCGGTACTCTCTCCGCTCCTGTTCAACAATTATATGAAGCTGCTAGGTGAGATCATCCGTCATCATGGACTGAGGCATCACCAATATGCTAATGATTCTCAGCTGTATGTCTCTGCCCATGGTGAGTTAAGTGTTGCTGTGTCCTCCCTTTCGCAATGCCTGGATGCTGTTAGGGGCTGGATGGGGAGCAACGGGTTGAAACTAAACCCTTGCAAGACCAAGTGACTCTGGGTTTGGGGTTCGTTGGCTCAGGGAGAATTGCCACCTTGGGTCTTAGATGGGGTGGCACTTCCCCAAACAGACCCTGTGCCTAATCTATGGGTTTTCCTGGAGTCACGACTCCTGCTCGAAGAGCAGGTGGCAGTCATGACCAGGAGGGTCTTTGCGCAACTGCAGGTTGTGCACCAGTTACACCCTTTCCTGGACCAATGGTCCCTATTCACAGTCACTCATGCCCTAGTCCTGTCTTGATTATTGCAATGTGCTCTACATGGGGCTGCCCTTGAAGAACATCCTCAAATTTCAGTTACTACAAAATGCAGCAGTCCACATGGTTTTGTGCAGACCCTGATGTGTACGTTTCACCTCCTGCAGGATCTGCACTGCTTCCAGGTGCAATTCAAGGTGCTGATTATCACCTTTAAAGCCCTTCATGGTTTGGGACCAGGTTATCTGAGAGACCGTCTTTTGCCAGTCACATTACCCGACCCATCAGAGCGGGGAGACAGGGAATGCTGTGGGTCCCATCCCTGAGGGAGATATACCTGGTGGTACCCAGAAGAAGGGCCTTCTCCGTGGTGGCTCCCTCTCGCTGGAACATCATTCCCCCAGAGATTAGAATGCCCCCCTCTCCAATACTCTTCTGGAAGGCACTGAAGACCTGGTTCTGCCGGTGGGCCTGGGGAACCCAGAGCAGGACGGAGCCCAGCAGGGCGTGTGTGATCTGCTGTCGTTGGGGTGGGGTGGGTGATTTTCCTCCCCCAGATTTTGTTCTATTGTACTTTATTAATTTAATTTCCCCAGCATGGGGAAAGCAGCACATCATGATCTGAAAGAACCGAGTCAGACATTGAAGGTAATCTTCCTGACTGCTGGACATTGCAGCAGTATACCAACTTTAAGGAGAAATATGATGGACTGGAAGTTTCCCAAAAAAAAGTTAGGTTGCAAGTATTGCAAAAAGAGAAAGAGAGAGAGAGATTACAACAAAAGAAAAAAGTGTTCAGATAGCAAAACAATGGAAACATTTCCAAATTGAGGCAGCAGGGAAGAATAAAGAGGTGCAACAAGCATCTCTTAGAAAAAAAATGAAAGAGCACTTCTCATCTAAAGCTGACAACTTTTGCACAGAGAAGTTAAAGCAATGTGAGCAAGATATAATAACTAAAGGACTGGACAAGATGACTAAAAAATATTTATCTACTACTTGTAGAGTATTTAATACAATTTACAGTTTGGCACAAAGATGTAAACCATTTTCAGATATAGAAGATGAGATAGAATTGCAAATTAAAAATGGATTAGATCTGGGAATAGGATTGCATTCACATAAAACTGCAGTGAAAATAGTTGATTTCATTGCAAAAGACATTAGAAAACAATTATTTATTAAAATTGACAAAAACTCAGAAAATATGTTTGATTATTGACAAAGCCTCAATGATACCTTGCAAACCAGTTCTTATACTTTACTTAAAAGTTGAGGATTCAGTTTTCTCACCAACAATTTTCCTTGAGCTTGTTGAATTAGAAAAACAAGATGCAGAGGCAATATGTTCTTCAGTTATGGAAAGGTTAAACAATGTTGGGTTTATTAAGAACTATCTAGAGAAAAAAATTAATAGGATTTTGCTTCGATGGTGCCATTGCTATGCTTGGGAGAAAATGTGGAGTGAGCACTAGGATAGCAAAAGATTTTCCAAACATCATAATATGGCACTGCTTAAACCATCATCTCCAACTTGTTTTAGATGATTCTATTAAGAAAATAAAGCAAGTAAATCATTTTAAAATATTTATTGATGAGATATATGCTATTTTTCATCAATCCAATAAGAACCTAATTGAACTGAACAAAATATCCGAACAACTTGAAATTGAAATGATAAAGATTGGTATAGTTCTTGAATCAAGATGGGCTACATGTAGTTTAAGGTCAACTTGGCATGCTTATCCAGTGCTACATCACTATTTCCGTTCAAATAAAAAATATGCAGGTATGGCTGCCTGTTTTGAAAATATGTAATTTATGACTAATTTGGCATTGATGATTGACATTCTAAATTAAATTTCTCTTATTTCCAATGCACTGCATGATGTAGACATCATAAAGGCTGAAAAACTTGTGATAAGATCAATTAAATCATTTGAAATGCTTAGAAAGGAAAAGGGTGCATGCACAAAAAATGTTGATGGATTAATTACTTCAGAAACCTTAAAAAACATACAAGTGTACAAAATCATCGATTTATTGGGCTTCCTCGGGAAAGACTTTTAGAAAGCATCGTAACTAATTTGAACAAAAGACTAATGGATTGAGAACATTTAAAAACAGACAGTCAATTTCAAGACACGGATAAATTAACATTTCTCAATTTTTTGGAGCCAGATTACTGGAATGTTGAATAAGTAGTAGTTCCATGGAAAACAGCTGAAGAATAATTGCTTGCATTTGGTGAAAATTTTAATTACAAAATTAATATTAACGATTATCGAGATTTTATAGAAAGTGTTTTCAAAGATTCTGAGAAATATGCAATTCCTGACAGCTAAAAAAGCTAAAGATATTGTCAGAACAATTGCTGTAAGTTCCGCAGAAGCAGAAAGGGTTTTTTCACAAATGAACATCATATGTTCAAGAGAGCAGAAATCGCCTGTTTCCAATGTAACTAACTTACTGTCGTGTCCTTGGTAGAGTCGGACTCTGAGGGAGAGGAGGAACAGCCGACAGGGAGTGGAGGTGTGGCTCTGGAGGTTGTGGAGGAGGCTGGGGAAGGGCAGAGGCTGGCTGGCAGTCAGAGGAAGAACCAGGCCCATCCCCTCTGCATCCTAGGACATGCAGGGAGGAACGGAGAAGGCAATAACTTGGCTTGCGAGAGAGGAAGCAGCAATGATCCTCCTAATTGGTTGCAGCTGGGGGGACTAATATATAAGAGAGGCGGTTAAAACACAGGTTGCCAGAAGCAAAGCGTGTTTTATTTTGGTCTGAAGTTATCTTGGTTAGCATCCTTCCAACAGACTGTGCCTTGTTATTTGGTAAATACTTCTGTTCCGTCGTGGGAATTTTGTCATTGTAGTTTGTTTGGTTTTTTATTTCACCTCTATCTGCTCATTAAATTCGGACTGTATTGCTTTCTTTTGAAGACTATTTTTGAGTATGTTTTATCTCCAACTGAGTATTATTGAATAGTGGGCCAAGTTGGAGGCATTAAAGGACATTTATTTACGTTTTGGATTTTGTTACGTTTGTGTTACACTCTGGGTCATCATACCTACTGATTATTAATCTAATCTCTATAAGAATGGGACCCTGTTCCTATAGAAAAAAAATGGTTGAGAGCACATAACATAGCCAATGATGGTTGTGTAAAACTAAAGAAAAATGCAAGTGAGGACGCCAATAAAAAAGCAATTTGGCAATACTTTAAACCAGCAGTTGCCAACCGGTGGGCTGTGGCCCACTGTTGGGCTGCAAGAAAATTTTGGTGGGCCGCAGAGAAATCTCACCCCCAGAGCACCCACCACAAAGCAATTAATCCAGGCTGCGCAGAAACACAAGGCTGCGCCACCCACATGGCCCGCGGGAACCCTCCCCACCCACTCACTCCTTACCCGGTGAAATTGTTATTTTTCCTTTTTCATCAGCTGTTTCCTTTTTCATCAGCTGTTCTGCTGTGCCGGGAGATTTAGATTAGCTAGGAAGCAGGAAATGGTTGGATTTCTTCCTTTCAAGCTAGTCTTTAGATCTTCGGCTCTGCTTTTAAGCACAGCCGAACCTCTCTTAGGATTGAAGGTTCTATTGTTCAGTGCAGACTCACAGCAGGTAAATATTATATGACAGACTGAGCCAGCTAATGGCAGATAGATAGATCTCTGAATGAATCTGTGATTCTGTGAGCAACTCAATCTGCCTGCTTGCTTTTGGGTAAAAGTTGCTCTTTTTTATAAAAAAAATAAATATTTATGTAAATATTTATAATATTTAGATACAAGCCATGTCCAGCCAATCACATGACCACCAAGCCACACCCACAAATTAGGCTATGCCCACAGAACCGGTTAGTGGTCCCTGGGATTTAAAATTATGAGCTTGGTGGTCCCTGAGGTACAAAAGGTTGTCGAACCCTGCTTTAAACAACAGTTTTATTGTTTTTTGTCAAGTATTATGTAATAGTTTTTGATTAATATTTAAAACTTTGTTGTAACAAAATCTAGTTTTGTGTACCTTTTTTATTCTTATTTAAGCATTAAGCATTAAAGGCATGAAATAATAAACTACCTTTTGTTTTATCTTTTTTATACTTAAAACGATCATTAGGGCAAAGAAGAGATGTCCACGCCCAGCCAGTCACATGACCACCTAGCTGTGCCCACATGACCACAAAGTCATGCCCATCAACTAAGCCATGCCCACAGAACAGGTTGTTAAAAATTTGAATCCCACCCCTGCTACCGACCCCTCACATCCTAGACATAATCTGTTTGAACTCCTCCCTTCAGGACACCACTACTGGGCATTGCATGCCAAAACAACTAGATACAGAGACAGTTTTTTCCCTTGCGCCATCACTCTGCTGATCACTTAATTCCCACAAATTATGTGTAAGTATAATTATACATAAGTATACCATACCCATGTGGTATGACTAAAGTTATTATTATACTTCTCATCTTCTCTAGATCCTTTTATTGATACCATTATTATAATTATAATTACACTGTTGTTTTGCATGTAGATTGAGAACTTTGCACTGAAGATAATTTTTTTATGTGTCTAATCAAACTTTGCCAAGTACTGTATTGCATTTCATTGTATTATATTGCACTGCACTGCATTGTACTGTACTCCATTCCATTTCACGTGCAACATATAGAGTACGTGTACAATTTGATAAAGGAAGTACATTCCATTAGTTGTGAATAAAGGGCTAAATAAAAAAAGATTAAAGATAATATTTTTGAGGAAAGATATAATTGTTCAAGGAGCCTCCTTTTCCACCAAGCTATATACTATATTGAAAGTTTTCTCAGCATTTTGGGTGGATTTGGGGGGGAAAAATTCAGAAAAAGCCATGATATCAATTAAATCCTAGGAAAACTTAGTGAGTTGAATGAACAATATGATTACTGTAAAAGAAAGAATTGCAAAGTGAAGTGCTACTGATAATATAGTATGCATATAAACTTAAAATTAAATTCTGGGCCAAGACAAAGAAATTGCTAAATTTATTGCTAAAAATCATGAATCATGCATGTTTGTTACCTTGAGAACAGTGGTTGGATTCAAAAATTTTTACTACCAGTTCTGTGGGCATGGCTTGGTGGGTGTGATGTGGCTTGGTGGGCTTGGCAGGGGAAGGTTATTGCAAAATCCCATTCCCTCCCCACCCCACTTTCCATCTCTGTTCTCCTGTGCAGGGCAACAAAAGAAGACCCAGCCAATCAGCTGGGACTCGGGAGGCAGAGAATAAAATCGGGAGGGTGGCCGGTCAGAAGTGGTATTTGCCGGTTCTCCAAACTACTCAAAATTTCCACTACTGGTTCTCCAGAACTGGTCAGAACCTGATAAATACCACCTCTGCTTGAGAACCATGGTTTGTATATAATTGTAAGAAAGTGACAATGACTGAATTTATAAAGCTTCATTGTATTATCTACAATAAGAGATTAGCAATTCTTTTACTTTGATAACAAATATCTACTAATCTTCTGTTATTTCATAGATTTGATTGGAAAGAAAAAAGATTTCTCTGTCCTTTTTAAAAAGAATTCCCTTTAAATGGAAAGGGATAGGGCAGAACTGGCAATTTGTTTTGTGACACCTATGTAAATTTCATATTATGTAAAATGTCATCATCTGAGAAAACTATGAAGTTAGTGAAACTATGAAACAACTAAAAAGAAGTTTATAGGCAAAGCCCATGTAAGTATTTATGATAGGGCATTACTCACAATTAATCTACTTAAATAGAAATGGAAGCTTAATCTTATGTCAGATCTGTGTATCTGTCATTTCTTCAATGGAGACTGCTAAAGAAATCCTTCTTGATGTAACCTGAATATATTTAATCTTATATCAAATTTGTATAACCTACACATGATACAATGGAGGGATGAAACCCAGATGGCTGGAACCTATCACCTCTGAGAGATACAGCCAGGAGATGAAGAGACTATAAAAATTCCACAGTGAGATGTGTCCTGGGAAACTCTGGAAAAGATCATTCTAAAAAGGGGGGTGGGGGGAATTAACATGCTGGCTCTTTGTTTTAATAAATAAACATCAAGATAAGGGGAAGGGTTTTAAACTCCCTTATCTATCTCTGCATGCCTGAGAGACCTTAGACGCTGCTTTTAACCCCTACATGAATTGTCTCATCTCAATAAAGGATTCCTTTTGATACGTTTTGATACGTTTTCAGAAGTTAATTCTACTTGATTGAATGGGAAAAGTTCTGTAGCCTGACATAAAGCAGCGTCTGCAATAGAGGTCAGCCCGGAGAGGAAATTTTTTTTCAAAAAAGCCTTCACTCTACCAAGGGGACCCTGCAAAAAAGGAAAATGCCTGAGTACAGCGAGGACCAAGGGGAAGCCGAATGCTGGGGAGAAACGTCGACAGTTACCCAGCCAGATACTGACTCGGTGCACCCCATAGAAGATAGCGAAGCTGCCAATGAAACCTCCACCAAGCCCTGGTGGTCTATAGGCATAGGAAAGAGAGACAGCTGGGATGGAAGAACCAGGGGAGTAACACTCACGCAGGGTAATTGTAAACCCGGGTGGAAATTGGAGATGGAGGCCCTATCGGATCAGTAAGAATGGGGTGAGGAGCCACCAGCCAACGACTGACTGAGACGGTACATAAATCGCCTCATGAGAGATGCACCAGGATGCCAACACAGGAGAGCGAGGGAACCAGAAAATGAGAGAACCTGAGCCGCCACCCCAGATTCAGCTGAGAATGATAGGGCAGCGGGACAAGCTGAAGAACCAGCAGCCATGCCAGGTACCCGACCCCTAACCACCCCAGAACAGGGGATTAAACCTGGCCAACCCAGAGACATACAACTGCCCTGGGAGTAAAATTTGATGGAGACCCCCAGAAACTGGGATTTTTTCCTGGTGCCTCACCTACATGCAAGAATTTCCCAACCCAGGGATCCAGAGTACAAGTCGTCACCCTGGTCCTTGAAGGGACAGCAGCCAGATGGATGCAATGTCAACGCCCCAGAATTAAGGAACCTCAACCACTTCATGACGGCCCTATGCCACTGCTTTGAACACCCTCTCGCCAATAGAAAAGCCCGAGACCGCATCAGAATCGTAAAGCAAGGCTGTTGCCCGGTCGCTGAATACACGGAGGAATTTCATGACCTGGCCGGCCGAGTCAACCCCCAACCCAGAGGAAGAATCCCCAACGCTCCGAGGGGACCTGAGCCAGTCTGAAAGTGATCCAGAAGATGACCTGCTGGTAAGCAACCCAATTGAACCAATCACTCTACCCCTAAGACTGTTTATCCCCAGCTGAGGGAAGGGGGAGGAAGTTGCAGAATTGCTGGATTCGGGATGCACCCGATGCCTAATAAACCCCTCCCTTGCAGAGAAATTGGGAATCCAACTGAAAGAAATGGAAAATCCCATCACTTTCTGCCAATTAGATGGAACTATAGCGCGGGGGGTGGGGGTGGGGGGGGAGCCAGCTAGGTTTACCACAGAGACATTGAAAGTAAGATTAGGGAACCATGGTGAGATGCTCACATTCATTGTAGCCCCAGGAATGGAAGAGCCGCTAGTCCTAGGTCTCACATGGCTGCGGAAATGGAATCCAAAAATAAATTGGAGGAGAGGAACCATACAATTCCAGAGAGACGTATTATTTGCAAATAGCTCAGAGGAAAGGATAAAGAAAGGAACAGAGAACAGAGAGTCAGCCACAGGCTGACTGGACAGTTGGCTGAACCCATTAATACCCCTAACGAGTACAGGATCTGGCCCAAGCATTTAGTGAGGAAGCTTGTGATGAACTCCCACCCCATCGTGCCACAGACTGCACTATCAAAATCCTACCGGGGCTAAACTCCCAAAACCACAAATGTACTGCATGCCTCCCAGAGAACTAAAAGAACTCAGAGCATTTATCGATAAAAATTTAAAAAGGGGCTTCTTCGAACCCACCCAACCAAAAATAGCTGCCCCCTTTTTAGAATGATCTTTTTCAGAGTTTCCCAGGGCATACCTAATTCCCCCACCCCCTTTTTAGAACCATCTTTTCCAGAGTTTCCCAGGACACATCTCACTGTGGAATTTTTATGGTCTCTTCATCTCCTGGCTGTCTCTCTCAGAGGTGATAGGTTCCGGCCATCTGGGTTTCATCCCTCCATTGTGTAGGTTATACAAATTCGATATAAGATTAAATATATTCAGGTTACATCAAGAAGGATTTCTTTATCAGTCTCCCCCCCTTTTCTTCTTCCATTGAAGAAATGACAGATCTGACATCTTAAGATTTTGGCTCTTAGTTTTGTTTGAATAATTTTCATAGTTGAGTGCCATTATTTCAATTGTTTTTTAATTGCATTTGAACAACTGTATGCTCTCCAGAGCACAGGGGAAAATTATAATTCTGGTTAAACACACAAACAAACAAAATACATGTTATGATAGATAAACATAGCGTGCTATGAACTATAAATGATTCAAATAGATTGTTAATTCCCTCCAGTCATTGGTCAGTTGATTTATCAATTTGGTGGACTCATCCCATCTCATCCTCCCACAGTTCTATAGATGCCCTAAAATATACAAGGCTGAAATATTCCTCTGTCCAACTGTATCTTTACCAGAGAATCCAACCTATAACATAGCTAAAGAATGGACAAGAAAACATGAACATCACACAGTGGGGAAATAATATACTGTAATATCAACTCCCCTTTACAGTGCCTCCATAAAATCAAACTTGAGATTATGGTTTCATTTGATGAACTCTTTATATCCACAGACCCAGAACTAGCAACAAAAGTCCATGGCAGCAATACACCTGACCTAACCAAATACAGTAAGATCATGGACCTCATCAACCTCTGCCTTACCACAAATTAAAGGAATACATGTCTGATCAATGTCTCAATACATAGCAGAGACTAACGTCTAGAAACTATAGTACTCCTATGCATACAATCAAAAGTATGGATCCAGTATGTACATAACACCTTTGTCATAATAAAAAAGGAATAACATGAAACAACATTTTCAAAAGAATAAAATTCACAAGAGAAGACAAAAACAACAACACACTCCCCTTCTTGGATATCCTCATCAGCAAAGGAAACAGTGACAAATTAAAAACACAAGTCTTTCATGAAATCAGCCACAAGAACCTAGTGTTCACTTATCAACCCAACCTCCCACAAGAGAAGCTGTGAAAGAACATTATTTAGTCTAACACAAACACACTGTAGCAATCCTGAACACTCAGAAAATGGAAGCAGATTGATTCCAACCAAATGAAGATCTTTCAACCAAATGAATACACATGCAACTTTATCAAAAGATTATGATCATTCAATACATTACAGTACAATCAACACAATCTATCAAAAACATAACACTGCTATACATCAAAAATATATCACAATCAACTAACATTTTTACACTATGGCCACAGGTGGGATTCAGCCAGTTCTCACCAGTTCATCCAAACCGTTAGTTAATTGCTTATGCACTTCGGAGAACCGGATAAAAATAAAGCGCAAGAGAGGTTGTTTTTCTCTCTCTCTCTCCCTTCAGTTAATAACTCCAGGCAGGCAGCCAAGAACCACTTAACAGTTGCAGCTGGGATGCAGCCGATACACACTGAATCAAGTCAATAAACAACAGAAACTGACAGGATTAGGGCAGGGAAACCCATCAATCACTCATCTAGGGATGGGATTAACCTCTTCCCCTCAGGAAGAAGGACGATTACAAACATTTTCATTAAAAAGAGTATTAAGTAACATTTTTGTGATCAGCTGATACTCCCTGGAGTTCCCCAAGACCTTTTATAGCTGCTGAAGCATTGGCTACTTCTTGTTTCTTCCTGGGGGAAAAGATACAGGAGGGGATAATAATGCAGCTTGAACATACAGGCCATTAATTTAATGTGGTCCAGCCAGCTGTATTGCTTCTGCTGTGAAGCACCCAATTTAGAACATAGAGAACATAGAATAATAGAGTTGGAAGGGTTATGTCTTTTGGCAGCATGCCCAGGCTTTCAATTAGCATGAGCAGCTGCTCTTAGTTTCCCTCTCAGCTGCTGCGTTTGCTTTGGGGTTGACTTTAAAAAAAAGGGGGTGAATGGCTGTTTTAAGTTTTCTGCATTGTTTGGGTGGTTCCTGGCACTGTCCTTTTGGGATGTACTTCCCTCACTCTTTTTGAAAGCCTCTAGTGATGGAGCACCCACAACTTCTGAAGAAAAGCTATTCCATTGGTTGATTTGGTCTCATCCTTAGGAAATTTCTCCTTAGTCCTAGGTTGTTTCTGTCTTTGGTTTGTTTCTATGCATTGTTTCTTTGTTGTGCCTTTTGGTGCTTTGGAAAATAGATTGATTCCCTCATTTTTGTAGAAGCCCCTCAAATTTCCTGACAAAACTATTAGTCAGTGGATCAACTTGCCTCCAGAAGTTGCAAATGCTCCAACACTAACAAGAAATTGGATAACCATTTGTGGTATAGGGATTCCTGCCTAAGCAGGGGGTTAGACTAGAAGTTCTCCTAGGTCCTTTCCAACTCTGTTATTCTATTCTGTTCTGAATATTGGAACAGTGGTATTTTATTGTGCTATTTTATTGTGAATTGGACTAAGGAGAAATTTCCTAAGGGTGAGACCAATCAAGTTGGCCAGGCCCACTAAGTCACATGACCACCCAGCCACACCCACCCAGTCATTAGGGCAGAGAACCAGTTGATAAATATTTGAATTCCACCATTGACTACGGCATTATAATAGCATACAAACCAAGTACAGCATTCCAAAACATCTTAATAAACCAAAAGACCCAATAGCCAAAGGAATAAAAAAGAAATCATCTACAAAATACAGTGTAAAGTCTGTAACAGTTATTATGTAAGACAAACAGGCTGAGGACTAGCAGAAATGAACACTGACTAACAGTCAGAAGACATGATGAAAGCTCCTGAATTTTACAATACTTATAGACTTAACCATAGTTTCAACTGGGAAACTGGGAGGATCTGAGACAAGGCTAAAGATAAAAATGCTAGGAAATTCATGGAAGCTTTGCATTCAAGACAGTTCAGACTTCAACAGGCACATAAACATTTACACACTATTCAAAAGAGAGAAGGAAATAGCTAAAAAGGAAACAAAAAAGCAGAACACCTCCTTGGCAGCAATGCCCAAATAAACATGAATTAATACCAGGATTAACTTCAGATCAACAATCAAACAGTAAATAATATCCAAATTAAGGAACTACCAACTTAGACAAACAATCAAACAGTAAACAACAGCCTAGTAATAGAACTACCAAGAAGAAACCAACATTCCCACTGCCGATAAGGAAAGCCACTGTAAGGAAAGCCACAAGAGCAAACTGTTATGATATGTACAGAATAACCCTTGAGTAACAAGAATATGCACATGGAAACATTTATGAGAGTAGTTATGAATCCAGCCACACACAGATACACTAAATTGAGTTAAAGTTTACTTTAAGAAATAGCACAGTCCAATAAACGGTCCAGGACATATACCTTTAACAGTCCAAAGAATATCCAATTACAAGTCTTCTTACCAATTGCCTTTGTCATTTACAGTAAACAAAGATATCAAAGTATAAGCACAGCATAAATACAACAGAGAACCTTAGATAGCAACAGAATGTCAGAGAGACAGAATGTCAGAGAGCAAGCTATGATCTCTAGCTCCCTCTTATGGTAATTTGCAATATAATCAACCAATCAGAATATAGTATAAATCAATACAGTGACTTTGTCTTAAAGCTACAAACATACATTGTTGGTTTATATATTGCCAACCCAATTAATTGGTGGACAGATTCCTAACATTCTTCCCTTTGGGTAGGTCAATATATAATATCTTACATCTTTAAACCATAATTCTCCAGCACTCTTTATGCTTAATTGCACCTTGAGCTTTCGTGAAATGATCTGCAATATTATGTTCAGTCATGCAGTATTCTAACTGAATTAATTAATTTTGAACACATTGTCTAATGTTCAAATATCACAAATCAGTATGTTTAGGCCTTGTTTTAACAGCTAAATTAGTAGCCATACTAATTGCAGATTGATTGTCTTCATAAACAATAAACGGATCACGTACAGTAATTCCAATATCCTTCAACAATTGTTTATAATATATCAATTCTGTACACATTAAAGATAAACATGAGAATTCTGCTTCCATAGTGGATAAACTAATATGTTGTTGCCTAATAGACTTCCATCCTATTAAAGCATTACCCAACATTACCACTATACCTGATGTTGACTTACGAGTCATTATATCAGTAGCAAAACTTGCATCAGCATTAGAACCATTACTTGGTTCTAAATATAATGAATAATGGATTGTGTGTTTTAAAAACCTAATTATTTGCTTAGCTGCTTGCCAATGCCTTTCATTTGGTTCAGCGTTATACCTAGCCAATTGGTTTACACTGTAAGATATATCTGGTCTAGACCAATTAATCAGATATGATAGACTACCGATTAAGGATTGAAATATTTCCTTATCAAAAATAGGACTTTTAATATCACTATGTGTAAATTCCTTACTCATTGGTGTCTTAGCAGATTTACAATGCTCCATGTTATAGCGTTTTAATAATTGGTTAATCTTCTTGGCTTGCGAGATTTTAAAACCTTTATTTGTTTTCACTATATCAAGAACCAAATAATGCTTAATTTCCCCTAAATTTCTAATCCTGAACTTTTTCTGTAATCTATAAACAATATCATTTGCTTCTTGTTCAGTTTTAGGTATAATTGCTATGTCATCCGTAAATAATAGTAATAGAGAAATTAAACCATCTTTTTCTCTTCGGAACAAACAAGGATCAGCTATACCAGCTTCAAAACCTACTGAAACTAATTTCTTTACAATACATTTATTCCATTCATAACCGGATTGCTTTAGACCATAAAGACTTTTCTTTAATTTCCAATAATCAGTTTTTCCATCATCCTTTAAACCTAATGGCTTTTTCATATTGATGGTATGTTGTAAAGGTGCATGTAGATATGCAGTTTCAATATCTACATGGTTTATTTTACATTTATTCTTGGTGTCCAAACTAATGCTGCTCTCAATGTTTTTGTTCTCAGACTAGGTGCAAACACTTCACCATAGTCCTTACCTGACTGAGCAAATCCTTGAGCAACTAATCTTGCTTTATGGGAAAATAGTCTCATCCACACCAGTCTTTATCTTATACACCCATTTGCAATCTATTGCACGCTCACCTGGTGGTAACTTTACATCCTCATACACCTCTAAATCCTTTAACAATTTTAACTCCCGATTCATAGCTTCCTGCCAAGCTACCTGATCCTTTGTAGGATACAGTTTTATTTCATTGAAGTTAGAAGGTTCTGTATTAACCTGACATACAATGCTTGCTTGAAATCTGTCAGGTGGACGTCTCTCCCTAGTTGACCTCCTAGGCAACTCAGTACATATTGTTGGCCTCAAATCTTCATCTACAGTCATAGAGGGTTCTTCTATTGATGATTCCCCCATTGAGGATTTCTCCACTATCTTATCATCAATATTATTATCATCAGGATTATCGGTAAACAATGGAGTCTCAACAACAACACTATCCTGTACCTTATTATATTCCTGTTCAAGCTTTCTCCAGCCAACATGCTCCAAAAATTTAGCACTTGCACTGTAATATACATTAGTAGTACCTGGCTCCCAAAATCTACATGATCTATGATTAGCTTCATAACCTACAAAATATAATTGTCTCGCTCTATGTTGTCCCTTTCGCCTTACTTGCATGGGAATATAAACCCATGCTGGGGTTCCAAATGTATGTAAATAACTGAGATGTGGCTTTTTTCCATTCCAACGAGTAAATGGTAATTCACCAGTCGTTGAATTCACTACGTTATTCAAAACATGGTTAGCACACATTATTGCTTCACCCCAAAGTTCCTCTGATAAACCAGAATCCCAAATCATAGTCCTATCCATAGCCTGTAATGTTTGTCCTCTACGTTCAATATATGAGTTATGTTGTGGTCTATAAGGAGCAGAACGCTTATGTTCAATGCCAGCTTTCTGTAACATGGCTTCAAATTTTCTATTGGTAAATTCAGTACCATTATCTGTTACTAAGCTAATAACTTTCTGTTTCTTTTTCCTTTCAGCAAATTTTAGCCAATTTACAAAATGCTGGTATGTTTCTGTCTTCGTTTTCATTAAATAACAGAAACCATATCTGGAAAAATGATCAATTATATTTAATATGTAACAGGCTCCACCTAAACTAGGTTTCTTAGGTCCAATAATATCAGAAAAAACAACCTCTAACGGTTCACTGGTTTTGAATCCATTTACCCTATTTGTAGGAGTTACCTTGCTTTTTTCTTGATTGTAAACATTGGAATTTAAATACTTTGTACAAGGTTTTAATTTTATACCATTAGATAACTCAACAGTTTTCTTTAGCATTTTGAAATTTATATGTCCCATACATCTATGGAGCAGATGAATACATTCATCATGAGGCTTTTTATTCTCATAAGCTGAGTTAGCATTAATTAATGGATGAGTTAGCATTAATTAATGTATAATAAACAAACCATTATCCAATCTTGCAGTAACGCTTTTACCCTGTTTTTCAATTAAACATTTATCAACTGGAAAGGTTACAATAAATCCTGCTTTTACCATTGCTCTTACAGATAGCAACTTAAATATCAGTCTAGGTACATATAACATCGGTAAACCTTCATTAATACATGAACAATATGCAGTACCTTCTCCAGATGCTCTCAATTTCCATCCATTAGCTAATGATACATGCTGTTTACTCTTTGTCATGTTAACAAACTTCTCTTTACTTTTAGTTATACACTGCGATGCTCCACTGTCAACTACCCATATATCATGGGTTTACAGTTGTAGTTGTACTTGATATGGCTAAACTAACATCTTTATAAGCTCTCTGTATATTAATAGCATTCTGTTTCTTACCCTTTTTACAGTATCTGGCTATATGACCTTTAGCCCCACAAGAAAAACATTTCCTAACAGTATAGGCAGTTGAAGACAGTTTTTCTTCCTGTGGTTGTCTTTCTCTCAGTTGATTTCTATCTTGCCTTCTTCTTGACTCTTCTAACAGTCTTCCAGTTATGCCAGTCAATGTAAGTTCATCTCTGTTTAAAACTTCCAGTGAAGACACATAATCATCATAAGTTTCATCCAAAGAAGAAAGAATGATGTAAACTTGATGCAACTCCGGGAAAATCAGCTCCTTTTCTTGTAGCTCTTGTAAAGTCCTTTTCATAAATTCCAATTGAGCTAACATATCGCCACCTTTTTTTATAAGACGGGCTCTAAACAGTTTATGTGTAAGGTGTATGTGTGCACCCACACTATCTCGAACATAAATCCTCTTCAAAATGTCCCAACACCTAGCAGCAGATTCTTTACCATGAATATGGACTAACTGCTGATCACTCAGTGTCAGTCCAATTATACTAAGAGCCTTTTCATTATCCCAGTTAAAGTCAGCTATTTTCTTTTATCTTCATCATTCAATGGGTCCCAAGCTGTTACATCCGGTGGACTATTAACTCTCGTCCATAATCCGTCTTTATGCAGAAGTAGGCTGCACTTTATAGACCAGGAAACATAGTTTGATAGTTTATCTGGGATATACTGGTTGACTGTTCTTGTGCCATTGGTAGTTTAACAATAAACCGCAATCAGCTGTCTGAATATGAAACTGTATATTCACACTGATTCTCAATATCTCTCTGGGCCAATAACCAATGTTATGATATGTACAGAATAACCCTTGAGTAACAAGGATATGCACATGGAAACGTTTATGAGAGATACACTAAATCGAGTTAAAGTTTACTTTAAGAAATAGCACAGTCCAATAAACAGTCCAGGTCATTAACAGTCCAAAGAATATCCAATTACAAAGTCTTCTTACCAGTTGCCTTTGTCATTTACAGTAAACAAAGATATCAAAGTATAAGCACAGCATATATATAACAGAGAACCTTAGATAGCAACAGCATGTCAGAGAGACAGAATGTCAGAGAGAGCAAGCTATGATCTCTAGCTTCCTCTTATGGTAATTTGCAATATAATCAACCAATCGGAATATAGTATAAATCAATACAGTGATTTTGTCTTAAATCTACAAATATACATTGTTGGTTTATATATTGCCAACCCAACTAATTGGTGGACAGATTCCTAATACAAACTACATGTCAGAATTCCAGCAATCGCCCTAATTAAATCATGAGCCTCGAGCCAAACTTCAAAAAACTTCAAAGGATTTATTAGGAGTGACATACTGGCCTGAGCTATATGAAGCCGACTCTGAGATACATAATTTACAATCACCTATGACCCTATTTCCCCCCATCCCTCTGGGTGTATCATAATTCAGATTGTCCAACGGAACACGTTCATAGGTTGGGTACGTTCATGTGTTCGAATTTTCATGTCCAGAAAACCTGGTTGCCTCAGTTACAATCTTTGTGAGATAAGCTTGGAATTTGCTTCTGAGTTCATTTGCCGTATGCTCCTTCAGGGATTTTTCCCCACCTCTTTCTTATGGCAACTTGGAAACCGGCATAGGAATGTTTTACAAGTTGGCATCACACTCCCTTCTAGCACTGAAGTTGTTACCCAGTTTAATAATGAACACTAAAATTTCAAGCTAACAACGTATAAAATAATCTTGTTTCTTTAGCATATTTCTTGTTAAACATCTTTAAAAATCCATTAAAATACATAGTTTGTAATCTTTTCTGAATTACCACTCGCATAAATCCACTCAAACGTTGGGATTATGCTTAATTTTACAGCAAGGGTGTCAAACTCAATTTCATTGAGGGCCACCTCAGGGTTGTGTTTAACCTTGGGGGCCAAGGTGGGTGTGGCCAGAGTGGGTGTGGCCAGTTCAATGTCACTCGTGTTGGGGGTTCTTCTGATGCCCTGTGTGCTCTGCCAGCAAAAACGGGCTCCCGAGCTCCTTTTTCAGCTGCGATGGCCTCCTGCAACTCTCTGCCATTTTTGCTGGCAGAGGCATCATGGGCCAGAACTAAGCAACCTGTAGGCCGGATCTGGCCCCTACGTTCACAGTTTGATACCCCTGGTTTACAGCATTCAAGGATGGAAGATTGAGCTCCCTTCTCTAACTAATAATCCAATCCAAACTGCTCCTGAGAGCCTGTTTGGCATAGTGATTAAAGTTCTGGCCTAGAAACCAGGAAACTGTGTTCTAGTCCTACCTTTGGCATGAAATACTTGGTTCGCCCCACCTCACAGGGTTGTTGTTATGGGAAAATAGGAGTATTCTGTATGATCACTGCCTGGAGCTACTTATAAAGTACCCTGTTTCCCTGAAAATAAGAACTGTCCTGAAAATAAGCCCTACCATTTTTTTACATATGTACTTAATATACCTACCCCCAAAATAAGCCCTACTTAAGCGCCTGCACAGCCAGCCAGTCATTCCATCTGGTTGCTTGTGGTGCCACCAACACAAGGTAAGGAGTGTTGGAGCTGCCCCATATGCCCTGCTCTGGCTTACTTCAGGGACCCCACAGCCATGCCCCGACACCTGCCTCAAAAGTGGCAGCATGAGCAGCCATGTGCAGCAGGAGCCCATGTGGCTATCAGCTCACTTTTTCTGCTTGCTTGTAGCTGCAGGTGTCGGGGTGTGGATGGCCTGGCTGCAGGGGACCTGAGGTAAGTCAGTGAGAGTGCATGGGGTAGCTCCACCACCCTCTACCTTGTGGTAGTGGCACTGGTATGGCCTCCGGTCCCACTTCAAGCAAATAGAAGAATACTTCCATATATATAGAAGAATACTCCCATACAAATGAAGCACCCCAAAGTGTCCTATTTGCTTTCCATGTATTTTCTTTTTGGGGCCAAAAGAAAATAAGACCTGGTCTTATTCTCAGGGAAACATGGTAATGAAAGCAGGATGAAAATTTAATAAATAAATAATATTCATAATTATAGGACGGCCCATTGACAATCTGATTCAGATCTCTTTCCTTTTTCCCCTCTCAATATGAGCTATTTGTGTTTTAAAAGTCACACAAAACACTGTGAATAAATATCTAGCTAACTTATAGATATTACTCCAGAAAAACCACAGGGAGAGGAAAAAATCATGGCTATACTTACGTCTTGACTAACCTGTAAAGATACAGTATGATAGCTGGCAGGGACACTCTCATCCTCATCCTCATCTTCACTAGTGGAACGATGCTGATGTTGGCTGGAAATTTTAAAATGTCTCAGAGAGTTTTCCTTTGCTTTCTTCTTAAACCGTGCTGATTTGGAATCATATTTATGATTTTTTCCTCTTTTCTCCTGGGATTTACATCCTATAAACACAATATACAGTGCTGCTTAAAAATTTGTGAAACTTTTGAATGTTCAGTATTTCTTTATTAATATGTGCTCCTTTTTAACTAGAGCTAGTTAACGATAGCCCAATTAAATAAATAAGTAACTTCTGGGGAAAAGTGGTGGACTGTGACTAAGAACAAGGAGCTGAAAAGTAGACCTCCTATATGGACAAAGAGGGACACCAGACCACCCAAACTGTGTTCCGTTCTGTTCCTTCTCTAAATGAGACTTCAAGATAGCAGTCTCCGAAGGATAGGCCAACCAGAAACTGAGGGAATTGCAATTGTAATTGGAGCCTTCCAAATGACACAGTGTTTGCATTTCCTTTGCTATAACTTTTCAGAAATTGCCTATAAACTACTTTAAACAAGTCAGACACCTTCAAAATGACAAGACTGAAAACAGATAAGCATCTTCAATTCTTATTATAAGAATTTTTTTTAAAAATAGTTTCTTTAAAAGCTTTAAGAATTTAAAATAAACAGCAAAAAGGTTTTGGATATTGAAACATATTAAGGATTCTGGAAATGTTGTAATATTTGAAGAATTTGAGAATAAATGTATTTTTGCGGGAAAGAAAAAGTATTTTTGATGGTGGAGATACAACCAGGGACATAAGAAGATAAATAACTTATAATGACAGTCAAGAAACATTTTTGTGGAATTGCATTGGGAACTTTGAATCATTGATGTCAGCTGCTCTGTTCTTTAAAAAGTCTGTTTCCAGATGTAGCCGTTAAAGAAAAGGATATGCAAACATAATTTATTAGGCATACAAACAAAAAAGAATGTTTTAAAAATTAAGTAGGAAATAAGAATGCTAATCCCAGAGAGAAATTGGAATAATTTCTTCTTGCTACACTTACAAAAGAGGCTTTTTCAAGTTTTGAAGAAATTTGAGACAAGGATCAACAACCATCTGAAGGGCAATATTGCTTTATGCAAAATGGGGGGTACACAAAGTTGGTTTGTTTGGTCAGAGTTAAAATGGAGCATTTTAATATTTTGGGTGATTCTTTTTGATTTGATGACATCTGTCCTATAAAAATGTTGGATTTACTTAGAGTTAATATAGTGCCCCTACCTTAGGTAACCCTGCTATAGTGCCCCTACCTTATGTAACCCTGCTTGACAACATTTAAAATGTTGTTTCCAAAAAAAGGCCTATTGTGAAAATAAGCCCTAGTCTGATTTTTAAACATGTGCCTAATATAAGACCTACTCCAAAAATAAGCCCTAGTGAAGGGGGTTGGTTGTAGACAGCACAGAAAGCAGCAAGCACACATGGGCTGATTTTGTGCAGCAGCAGCCACAGCCCTTATAGCACAGGTGAGTTGATTCCCTGCAGAGGCAGAAGCAGAGGCAGGGGAGAGGCGTGCAATCTGGATTGCCTGCCTTCCACCCACCCCCTGCTGCCGGTGCTGCCGCGCGAAGATGAGCCTTTCATGGCCATCTCGCTTTGGCCCAACAACTCTCAGCTTTCCCACGGCCCATATGGAGCGTCCAGATCACCTGCCTCCTCCTTGCACCTGCCTCCTTCTTCTCCTTGGACAGGGATTCAGCTCACCTGCGCTGCACAGTCCCAGAGTGCTCTGACCAAGGGAACAGCTGGCTGCAGCTGCTGCCAGATACCATCTGTCCCCATGTGCTTGCCGCCTCTTGTGCGAGAAGGCGGAGCTTCGTCTCGGCGATACAGCTGCAATCTCGGGGCTCCGAGATCGCAGCTGATATTTTCGTCCCTGGTCGGTCCTAACGGACCTAAACCGTTCCGTAGAGACGGTGACCGTGAAGGACACATTCCCAGGATCCCAGGGACATCGCAAGTCCCTGGTTTGTCCCTGGACAAGTCCTTTTACTGGCAGTGGAGAGGCAGCCTCCATGCTGAAGTCGGGACAGCTCCGGAAAGGAAGAGGCTGAAAGTTAAGTGTGTCGGCTGGGTGAGAAACTTCTTTTTTTTTTTGTTAATTTGCTGAGTTTTGAAAGGACACTCTGAATATAAGAAGAAATCTGTGAGATTTTTTTTTGACAAAACTGTATAAGCGGCGTTTTTTAAAGGGATGTCAAACTGAGACTTGGATTTTTTTTTCTTTTCCTTACTTTTTTTTTTTTGGGACTTCAGAGTGACTTTGTAGTTAACCGGACTGAATTTTCTCTTATATATATTCTTATGCTCCTTTTTGATTTTTTAATTTTTTTTTAGGATAGAGGCTCCCTTTGGCTATTTTTCTTTTTATATATATATATATATATATATATATATATATATATATATATATATATATATATATATATATATATATATATATATATATATATATATATATATATATATATATATATAAATGGCCTTCAGCTTTGTTCGGGTATTTTCCCACGTCATTATAGTTGTGCTTTTAAAGTTGTAGCAATGTTTCAGCAGAATCTCATCTGCCATCATCAGGCTTCTGTATTGTGTCCGTCTGTGAGTCAGACCTTTACAGACCTGTAAAAGTCTGACTCACAGACGGACACAATACAGAAGCCTGATGATGGCAGATGAGATTCGCTGAAACATTGCTACAACTTTAAAAGCACAACTATAATGACGGGAAAATACCCAACAAAGCTGAAGGCCATACATGTAAGTACCCGCGAAAACTTAAGAATATATATATATATATATGGATCTTTGGTTATTCGGGTTTTCTCCCGCGTAAGATTGGAAGTATCTAGGCAACGTTTCGATGAAGTCCCATTCATCATCTTCAGGCCTCTGTCCCCAGCCCTGCGCCTCCCAGAGTGATGTGAGCCCGCAGCCGCTTCCTCCCTCCAACTGCCAGTGGGGGTGTGACCCGACTGGTCGGGGGCCTGGCCGTGCCCCGATCAGGTGGGGGTGTGTTCTCATTGGTTGGGGGTTTGGCTGTGTTCTGATTGGTTGGGGGGTTAGCCATGTTCTGATTGGCTGGAGGTGTGTTCTGTTCAGGTGGGGGCTTGGTTGTGCTCAGGTTGGTCTGTTACTGGGGGATTTGAGCTGGTGAGCTGTGATCTTGCTGTTTGGCTTCGAGTTTGTGGTCGTGCTGCATCTTCATGGTGGGGGTCAGTTCGCTTCATGTATGGCTCAGGGGGGGTTGAAGTGGGTAGTGATGCAGCTGCAGTGCGGCTTCTGGTCTGTGGTCGTGTCTCATCTTCTGTGTGGGTGTGAGTCTGCTTTTTACGTGGAAGTGTGGTGGTGGCATCTTGTGTGGCACCTTGTGTGGCACATATATAAAAGGCACTACAGACAAAATCAGCAAGATCCTCCAAAAACACAACATTAAAACAGCATTCTGCACAAACAGAAAAATATCCACCATCCTAAGAAACCCTAAAGACAAAATCGAGTTAGAAAACCAAGGAGTATACGAAATCCCTTGCACCGCTTGCCCCACCACATACATTGGACAAACTAACAGGAGAATAAGTGCACGCGTTGAAGAACATAAGAACTCGATCAAAAAAGAAGAACCGACCTCTTCCCTGGTCCAACACCTCAAAGCCACAGGACATCAGATTGACTTTAAAAATACCAGAACTATCGCCAAAATCGAACACTTCAACAACAGAATAATCAGAGAAGCCATAGAGATAGAAAAACGCCCACACAGCATGAATAAAAGAGATGACACCTCCCGCTTACCAGCCATTTGGAAACCCGCCCTCATGAACAGACGAGTACCTAACACGATGAATGACACCAGACCCACACCCACGAGGGCCACACAAGATGCCACCACCACACTTCCATGTAAAAAGCAGACTCACACCCACACAGAAGATGAGACACGACCACAGACCAGAAGCCGCACTGCAGCTGCATCACTACCCACTTCAACCCCCCCTGAGCCATACATGAAGCGAACTGACCCCCACCATGAAGATGCAGCACGACCACAAACTCGAAGCCAAACAGCAAGATCACAGCTCACCAGCTCAAATCCCCCAGTAACTAAGACCAACCTGAGCACAACCAAGCCCCCACCTGAACAGAACACACCTCCAGCCAATCAGAACATGGCCAACCCCCCAACCAATCAGAACACAGCCAAACCCCCAACCAATGAGAACACACCCCCACCCGATCGGGCACGGCCAGGCCCCGACCAGTCGGGTCACACCCCCACTGGCAGTTGGAGGGAGGAAGCGGCTGCGGGCTCACATCACTCTGGGAGGCGCAGGGCTGGGGACAGAGGCCTGAAGATGATGAATGGGACTTCATCGAAACGTTGCCTAGATACTTCCAATCTTACGCAGGAGAAAACCCGAATAACCAAAGATCCATATATATATATATATATATATATATATATATATATATATATATATGTATGTATGTATGTATGTATGTATGTATGTATGTATGTATGTATGTATATGTATATGTATATGTATATGTATATGTATATGTATATGTATATGTTAATACTTTTTCTTTTTGCTTAATTTAAACTATGTTTTTCTGGCTGGGGGGCGGGAAGTGTATTAAGAAACACTGTAACACTGCCAACTAGAGGCTTGAAAATATTTTATTTGAATTGGAGAAGAACCCTGAAAAGACTACTTCTCAAGGTCACTTTAATTTGATAAGATAGAGGGAGAGCGCAGCAGAATATTATTACAGGTGCTTTCCTGGACCCTTATCAACATTTCAACACTTGAGGCTTGGCTTTGAAGCTTGTGGAGAAGAGAGTCATAATAAGAGCCTTGGACAAATAAATAAAGTGCAGTGTGTTTTCTTATCTTTTTTCAGTTGAGTACCCCTACTCACCAGCCTCTCTGTAAACTTTAATTTTAGTAATATTCTTATTTTTGCTTTTTATTTTAAAGGGAAAGCCTCAGAATTTTTTCTTTATTTTTCTTTTCTTGTCCTTCTTTTTACTGGGATTTTTTTTTTGCTTTTTCCATTTATATTTTTGGACCACTCTGCCTTTATTATTATTGAGATTTCCCAATTGGATTAAGGTGTGAAGAAGCTGAAGGAATTTTTTCTTTTTCTTCCTTATTTTTGTTTTTTGTTTTCTTCCTAATTATTATTATTATTTTTGGGCTTTTTTCTTTTTTCTATTTTTCATTTTTTATTCTGGACTACTTCATAATTGGATTAGTGGGGGGGGCGAATTGAAAAAGCGGGGGGGGAGGAGCCCCCCCCCCCCCCCCCCCCCCCCCCCCCCCCCCCCCCCCCCCCCCCCCCCCCCCCGCCCCCCCCCCCCCCCCCCCCCCCCCCCCCCACCCCCCCCCCCCCCCCCCCCCCCCCCCCCCCCCCCCCCCCCCCACCCCCCCCACCCCCCCCCCCCCCCCCCCCCCCCCCCCCCCCCCCCCCCCCCCCCCCGCCCCCCCCCCCCCCCCCCCCCCCCCCCCCCCCCCCCCCCCCCCCCCCCCCCCCCCCCCCCCCCCCCCCCCCCCCCCCCCCCCCCCCGGCCCAAAAGGGGGCCCCCCCCCCCCCCCCCCCCCCCCCCCCCCCCCCCCCCCCCCCCCCCCCCCCCCCCCCCCCCCCCCCCCCCCCCCCCCCCCCCCCCCCCCCAGGTCTAGAAGAACCTGAAGATTTTTCTTTTTCTTTTTCTCCTTCTTTCTTTTTGTCATCGGGCTTTTTATTATTGGATTTTTCCATTTTGGATTATAATTGGCTATTTTACCAGTTGGATTAAAAGCTAAAAAGAATTGGAAGGTTTTGAAGCATCAAAATGAGCAGGAAACCTATATCTTCTGGCGTTTCTACTTCTACCTCTGCCTCCCCACCAGCTGGAGGACAACGTTTAATTCAGACAATGTTGAAGCAAGATAAAGAACAAGAAAAAGTGAATTTACAGATGATTATGCAAGGAATCCAAGATCTCAAGATAAAAATAGACACTATTGAACAAAGAACAGAGAAGACTGATGAAAAAGTGGAAAATATTCAACAAATGATGGTGAAGTATGATGAGAGATTCCAAAAAATTGAGGAAGAAGGTAAACAAAGAGAGGAGAAGATTGGAAATATTGACAGCAGATTAACAGTGGTTGAACAAGATAAAAGTGGGATGTTGAGGTGGGAGATGGAGAGGTCAGAATTCTATCTCAGATTTCAGAATATAGAAGAAGAAAAAGGACAAAATTTGGCTGAGATAATGATAGAAATTCTGGCGGATGCTTTGGAAATTACAGAGGAAAAGATGATGGATGGAGTAGATGAGGTATATCGAGTTTTTACAAGATATGCGATGAGAAATAAATTACCAAGGGAAGTTCATATCAGATTTACCAAAAAATCCATCAAAACACAAATACTACAAGCTGTAAGAGAGAAGACATTGAAATACAAAGGCAAAGAGATTGTGGTTTTAAAACAAATACCCAGAAGAGTGAGAGAGACGAGAAGAGAATATCGATTCCTGACCAAAATGCTATTGAAAAAGGAAGTTAATTATAGATGGCTGATTCCAGAAGGATTAATGTTTATGTGGCAAGAACGGAGACATAGAATCAATTCAATTGAGAAAGCAGAACTTTTCCACGCAGAATTTTTTGGAAGGAAAGAAGAAGAGGCAGAGAAAGAGGTCTCATTAATTGAGTTTCAAGAGGAACAACTGGAGACTGAAGTAGAGGAAGGTGCAGTAGGTGGACAGGTGGATAGTAAAGAACAGCGTGAAGTGAGATCCACGAGAGCTGTTAGACCTAAATATAAAGCATAATCATGGAAGAAAAAAAATTGATTACAATGAATATAAATGGACTCAATTCAGCTGTTAAAAGAAGGAAAACCTTTCATAAATTAGAGAAATTAAAATTTGATATAATTTGTCTACAAGAAGTACATATCAAAAAACAACATGAACAATTGTTAGTACAGCCAAAATTAGGGAAAATATTTACTTCTTTGACTCAATGTAAGAAAAGGGGAGTGGTTCTATACATTAAAGAGGTTATCCCAGCAAAATTGATTTATACGGATCAAAACTTTCTCTTGTTATTTTCCTCCTGCACATTCTTTTCCGGTTCAGTTCTTCTTTGAGGTGGCCATTTCTGACCACCGCTGCAACCGCCTTCGGGAAAGGGAGTAATGGCCAGCTGGGGAAGAGAGATGCGTCTCTCCTCGACCCTGCTGGCAGTCTCTCCCTTCTTCACCACCTCTACGGGGTGGCTAAGCCCCAAAACCAGCCGGCTCGGGGCGCTCTGGTAGTGAGCACAGATCGAAACCATATATATATATACATATATATATATATACAGCTTTGTTCGGGTATTTTCCCACATCATTGTAGTTGTTCTTTTAAAGTTGTAGCAACCTTTCAGCAGAATCTCATCTGCCATCATCAGGCTTCTGTATAGTGTTCATCTGTGAGTCAGGCTTTTACAGTGGTTTCAGATTTAAATTTGGGGCAGCCTACTGCTGTGCCAGAATGTTTTTTTCTTCATCCTGATTGGTTGGGAGTCTTGGTCTGTGTTTATTGGTCTTGGAGTTTGCTGTGTTCTGCTTGATTGGTGTTTCTAATATCTTCTGTCTGTTTTTTGGCTCTTTTTGTATCTTGATTGGCTGGCAACATTGTGTTACTTTATTGGAGGCCTTTAGTGCAGCTTGGCTCCGGGTAAATGGACGGCTATCGTTAGTTAGGAAGCTAGGTTTCATCTGGGTTTGTTATTCTGGGTTCCCAGAATAAGTACCCGCCTGGATGAACACAAAAATGCAGTCAAAAAAGGTGGAACACACTTCCTTACTAGTCCAACACATGGAAGCTACAGGTCATAGCATCAACTTCAATGGCACCAAAACCCTAGCCACTATAGAAAACCCCAGCCACAGAATCATCAGAGAAGCCATAGAGATTGAAAAAAGACCAGAAAGCATGAATAGAAGAGATGATTCCACCAGACTGTCAATCATTTGGAAGCCTGCACTCACAAACAAAAAAATCTCCACACCACAAGCCGGGCAAACACCTGGGCACAAACAGATCCCCCCTGATACCTCCAGCTCAAACACACCCCAACCAGGCACCCAGATGAAACCTAGCTTCCTAACTAATGATAGCCGTCCATTTACCCGGAACCAAGCTGCACTAAAGGCCTCCAATAAAGTAACACAATGTTGCCAGCCAATCAAGATACAAAAAGAGCCAAAAAACAGACAGAAGACATTAGAAACACCAATCAAGCAGAACACAGACCAATAAGACCAGTAAAGACCAAGACCAATAAACACAGACCAAGACTCCCAACCAATCAGGATGAAGAAAAAACCATTCTGGCACAGCAATAGGCTGCCCCAAATTTAAATCTGAAACCACTGTAAAAGCCTGACTCACAGATGAACACTATACAGAAGCCTGACGATGGCAGATGAGATTCTGCCGAAACGTTGCTACAACTTTAAAAGCACAACTACAATGACGTGGGAAATACCCGAACAAAGCTGAATGCCATACATGTAAGTACCACGAAAACTTAAGAAAATATATATGAAAATATATTTTCTTAAGTTCTTAAATAAATATATATGAAAATATATTTTCTTAAGTTCTATAAATATATATATAATAAGAAAATATATTTTCATATATTAAATATATATATATAAATTTCTTAAATATATATATATATTTCTGAGGTTCTCGCGGGTATTTGTATGTGGATCTTTGGTTATTCGGGTTTTCTCCCACGTAAGATTGGAAGTATCTAGGCAACGTTTCGATGAAGTCTCATTCATCATCTTCAGGCTTGTGTCTTCTACTCTGTGCTTCTCAGAGTAATGTGAGCTTGCAGCTGCTTCTTCCTTTTAACTGCTAATGGGGGTGTGACTTGATTGGGTGGGGGCTTGGCTGTGTTCTGATTGGGTGGGGGTGTGTTCTCATTGGTTGGGGGTTTGGCTGTGTTCTGATTGGGTGGGGGGTTGGCCGTGTTCTGATTGGCTGGAGATGTGTTCTGTTCAGGTGGGGGCTTGGTTGTGCTCAGGTTAGTCTTAGTTGCTGGGGGATTTGAGCTGGTGAGCTGTGATCCTGCTGTTTGGCTTGGGTTCGTGGTCGTGCCGCATCTTCATGGTGGGTGTCAGTTCGCTTCATGTATGGCTCGGAGGGGTTTGAAGCGGGTAGTGATGCAGCTGCAGTGCGGCTTCTGGTCCGTGGTCGTGTCTCATCTTCTGTGTGGGTGTGAGTCTGCTTTCTACGTGGAAGTGTGGTGGTAGCATCTTGTGTGGCCCTCGTGGGTGTGGGTCTGGTGTCATTCTTCATGTTAGGTACTTGTCTGTTCGTGAGGGTGGGTTTCCAAATGGCTGGTAGGCGAGAGGTATCATCTCGTTTATTCATGCTGTGTGGGCGTTTTTCTATCTCTATGGCTTCTCTGATTATTCTGTTGTTGAAGTGTTCAGTTTTGGCGATAGTTCTGGTATTTTTAAAGTCAATCTCATGTCCTGTGGCTTTGAGGTGTTGGACCAGGGAAGAGGTTGGTTCTTCTTTTTTTGATTGAGTTCTTATGTTCTTCAATGTGTGCACTTATTCTTCTGTTAGTTTGTCCGATATATGTGGTGCAAGGGATTTCGTATACTCCTTGGTTTTCTAACTCGATTTTGTCTTTAGGGTTTCTTAGGATGGGGGATATTTTTCTGTTTGTGCAGAATGCTGTTTTAATGTTGTGTTTTTGGAGGATCTTGCTGATTTTGTCTGTAGTGCCTTTTATATATGGGAGGAGGACTTTGCCATTCTCTTGTTCTCTGTCTTGGATTTTGGTTGGGGTTTCTTTTTGGATTAGGTGGGTAATCTTCTTTCTTTGGAATCCATTGGCTGTTAGCACGTTAGTGAGAGTATGTAGTTCGGTTTTTAGGTGTTGTTCGTCAGCTAAGCATTTTGTTCTGGAGATGAGTGTCTCGGCTACGGAATTGATCTGTGCTGGGTGGTGGTGTGAGAGTGCGTGTAGATAGCGGTTTGTATGTGTTTTCTTCTGGTAGATTGTGTGTCCTAGGGAGCCATTGGATTTTTTGTATACCAAGACATCTAGGAAGGGAAGTTGATTGTTAGCTTCTGTTTCCATGGTGAATTGTATTTTGGGGTGTAGGCTGTTGAGGTGTATGAGGAAGTTGTTCAGTTTTTCTTTCCCGTGGGGCCAGATTATGAAGGTGTCCTCTACGTATCTGAGCCAGAGTTTGGGTTTGTGATCATATTTTTCTAGAGCTTGTGTTTCAAAGTGTTCCATGTAGAGGTTTGTGATGACAGATGAGAGGGGTGATCCCATGGGTGCTCCTTCTATTTGTTTGTATTTTTGTCCGTTGTAGGTGAAGTATGTATTGGATAGGCAGTGGTTGATCAGATCTAGGATGTGCTTGGGGGGGTTGTATTTGTTTTGGATGGCTGTCAAGGCTTCTTTTATTGGCACTTGGGTGAAGAGGGATATGACATCGAAGCTCACTAGTAGGTCGCTGGGTTGTAAGTTTTGTTTCTTTATGATCTCAATGAACTGGAATGAGTTTCTTACGTGTGAGTTGATGGATTCTGCATAGGGCTGTAGTTGTTTGGTGAGAAGTTTGGCTAGGTTTTGTAGAGGTGAGCCTATGGAGCTGACTATTGGTCTAAGTGGGGTTCCTTCTTTGTGTATCTTGGGGAGACCATAAAGCTTAGGGCATGATGGGGGAGGCTTTTATTTTGGATCTGGTGGTTTTTTCTAGGTAGGTGGTGGGGTCTGTCTTTAGGGGTTTGTATGTGGGGTCTTGGAGTAGGTTGGTTAACTTGGTTTGGTAGTCAGATGTGTTCATAACCACTGTCGCGTTGCCCTTGTCTGCTGGTAGGATTATTATGCTGGTGTCTTCCTTCAGGTTACGTAGTGCAGTTTGTTCTTCTTTGGATAAGTTGCTTTTGGGTGGTTTGCTGGTGCAGAGGATGTTGGTGATTTCGAGTCTGATTCTATTAGCATCATCAGGGTTGGTTTTGGTCAGGCTGGTTTCAACTCCGCATATGATGGTTTCTGTGGGGATGTGTTTGGGAGCGATAGCAAAGTTTAATCCTTTTGAAAGGACCTTGGTTTCGGCTTCAGTGAGGATCTTGTCTGAGATGTTGTGTACTATTTGTTTCATGTGTGGATGTGAGGGGGGAGGAGTTTGTTTCTGGCGTTGTTGTAGTTTTCTGAGTTTGTTGGTGTGTGTGTCTGTCTTGAGGGTGGTCTGTGTTTCGGCTCTCCAGACAGCGAGTTGTTTGGATTTGTCCCAAAGTAAGGGGTGAATCTTGTTGCTGAGTCTGAGGTGAAGTGTGAGGAGATCTTTGTTGATTTGGTCTAGGAGAAATCTTTTTATGTGAAGTTCATTTCTAATTAGGGCCAATTCTGTTCTTTTTAGGATGCGTTTGGTGGCTGCTGTGTTGGTGTGGAATTTCAATTGGAAGCTTGTGGGAATTAAATTTTGATCTCGGCAGTTGGATAGGAATGTGAGGTCACATAAAATGGAAGCTCTTTGGACTTCAAGTTTTTCATAAGTCCTGGTCAGATGCTGGTTTCCTCCCCATAGAGGTGCAATATTTGTTTTCTGAGGTTCTCGCGGGTATTTGTATGTGGATCTTTGGTTATTCGGGTATATTTGGTTATTCGGTTTTATATATATATAAAACAATAGTAAATAAAATACTTATTCTTTTCAATTAAGTTTTATAATTCATCAAAAAGAATTAAAATATTTCCATCTTTCCCTGCTTTTATTCTCTTTCTCTCTTTATTTCATTTAATTATTAACAGACATTCCATTACTTAATAGTATCAGTTGCCATTCACTTTAATCACCTGTATTTCATATTTTCTGGCTCATTACTGTTTTTAATTAAACAATATAATCTCTTGTACCCTTGCAGATTCCTCTTTTTCCATTTATGTTTTTGACTATTATAATTATAACATTGCATCATATAATTTTTCAACCAAATTCTGCATGGTACATTCCCTTAAAAGTCAGTAAGTTCTAAGCAAAAAAAGAAACAATGATTATTAACAGTAGTAAATAATATATTCAAATTCATCCTGTCATCCTGTCCATTAAGAGTCTTTCATATTTCTTTTCCATTATATTTTTATAAATCATAGAAAGCAGTTAAAATATTCCCATCCTTTCCTATTTTCATTCTCTTATTCATTTATTTATTAACAAACATTCCATTACATAACAATGCCAATTATACCTGTCACTTTAATCATCTATATTTTACATTTTCTAACTCTTTACTATTTCTAATATAACAATGCTATCTCGTGTACCCTTGCAGAACCTTCTCTTTCAGTTAAATTTTTAACCATTTATCTATGTCTTTTAAGTAGGTTTAAACCTTTAATCCTTGTATATTTTCCCTGCTTCTCTATATCCTGTTTCTGTCTTATCCTTTCCATCTTCCCCCTCTTCTTCTCCCTCCCCCTTTTGTCCCCCTTTCTCTTTGATTCTCCCTTCTGTGGTCTTCTCCTCTGCTTCTTCCTAATGTTGTAATTACTTTTCAAACTATTCTTCTTTTTGGTTGTTTTTTTCAGATCTTAAATTTTTAACTCCTCCCTTTCCCTTTTTTACCCCACTTAAAGTTATTTGATCATTAAAGATGGCTTCTTCTTTGTCCCGCCCTTCTTGTTCTGCAAGTGTTTCTTGTTGTTTTTCATAGTTCAGAATCTCCATTTCTAAAAATTGAAATACAAAGCCAAAAGTTCCTCTTCCCTCTTGTGCGTCTTCTTTCTGTTTTTTAAGTATCATTTTCAGCTCTTCAAGGAGTGATGCCATTTTAACACTTTTAAACAACCCTCCAATTGATTTTAGTTCATATCCTTAAAATCCAGTATTCAAAATTCTAAAAATCACCAAATAATCCAAAATTGTTTCTTCTTGCTTCTTTTTTCACTTTCTCTTTCCGGAGGCTCTGTTATCTTGTAACAAAGTTTCAGCTACAATGTATCTTTTAGGAGTCTTGTTGAAATTCCACTGTTAATTCTCTTTACTTCCAGGTGGTCTCCTCCATTTTTCCAGATCCCATCCTTTTTTTCCCACTGCTTTCCTTCTTTTGTAAGTTTTAAAATATCCAAAAGTCTTTATTATCCCTTTGACACTTAATTTTCAGTTTAAAATTGCCTATTAATGTCAAAGTGGATCAATATCAATTTCTTGCTTGGATCTCTTCTTCTTAACATTCAAAGTCAATTAGAACTATCAATGTGAGAGAAGAAAAACCCAATATTTTCCCTTTCCCCTTCTCCTTCACTGCTTAAAAATCTTCTTTAGGAGTGATATTAATCTTTATAGTTCAAATTCCAGGGTACCTTACATAGATGTTTTCTCAGTTCAACCCGGTCAGTCAAAACTTTCTCCTTTTAACTTCCTCCTGCACAATCTTATCTGGTCGGGTTCTTCTTTGAGGTGGCCATTTCTGACCACCGCTGCAACTGCCTTTGGGAAAGGGAGTAATGGCCAGCCAAGGACAGATGCGGCTCTCCTCAACCCCGCTGGTGGTCTCCCCCTTCTCACCTCTACGGGGTGGCTTCAGCCCTGAATCCAAACAGCTCAGGGTGCTCCAGCGGCAAGCATGGTTCGAAACCGCGCAAAATCGCGGAGTTTGGTCCGTCGCTGAAGAAGCCCAAACTGGAAGTTCCATGATTCTTGACTCTTGATGAATGTATCTTTTCTTTTATGTTTACTGAGAGCATTTGCACCAAGACAAATTCCTTGTGTGTCCAATCACACTTGGCCAATAAAGAATTCTATTCTATTCTATCTATTAACAATATAGCCAGGAGCCCTAACACATTTAGTGGCCTAGGCTCAGGAACATAGCCAAGTTTTTAGAGATTTACAAAATGCTAACAGGTTTGTGGCCATTCTAATCTCTGAAGGGAGAATGTTCTATAAATCAGGGGCCACTGCAGAAAAAGCTTGCCTTCAGCTCCCCGCCAGTCAACATGTTTGACTGATAGGATCTGAAGCATGCCCATTCTTCTTGGCTTGGTTGGACAGATAGAAACTCTTTGAGAGAAGCGATTCCTCAGATACCCCAGTCCCAAGCCATGTAGGGTTTTAACAACCAGCACCTTGAATTGTACTTGGAAACCCACTGGTAACCAGTGCAATTCACACCAGAGTGATGTTATGTGTGCCATGAGTTACTACCGTGACCGCACAAGAGGTGGCGAGTGTGCAGGGGCCGATGGTATCCAGCAGCAGCAGCAACTCACTGGCCCCTTAATGCAGCCCAGATAAGTCCAAACATGGAGGCAGAGGTGTGGGGGAAAACAGGCAATCCAGACGTGCTGCGAGGCTGCTTGGCTCAAGGGAGGATTGCATGGTGGCACCGGCAGCAGGTGGAGAATGAGACACCGGGGGAAGCAGCCAATCCTGACACCCTATGCACGCATCTGCCCTGGTACAGCCGCGGGCAAGCTGAAATGGTGGGACAGACTGGAATTACCTGCGTTCCTCCCCCCACCTCTGCCTCCATCTGGCACCACCGCACACTTTTCGTCCAGAGGGAGACTGGAAACTCTGTCTGCTTGCATATGGGGCACTTTGAAACAGAGCTCCATTTCATAGCGCCCATGTCAGCATTCCAGGAATTGCAAATCAGAACTTTTTGAGCCAATTCAATTCCTCAAAGAACAATTTTTATTGGAAATAACATCCTGGTACAAGCTGGTGAAAAGCCAGTTCTGAATCTTCCCGGGCTTTTCACAACCTTAAAAGAAAAAGTTTCCAGAGGGCGGAGCTGGCGTCGTGACGATACAGCATGCAATCTTGAGATTACTGCCGATATCTTTGCTCCTGGATGGTCCAAACGGATCTAAACCATCCTGAAGTGACGGTGAATGTAAAGAGCGCATCCTGTCGATCCCAGGGATACCACAAAGTCCCTGGTAGATCCACGAGAAACTCTTTTTGCCAGCAGCAAAGAGGCAGCCATTAAAGCTGCTGAAGTTGGGACAGCTCCGAAACGAAAGAGAACGGAAAGAGAAAGTGTGCCGGTTTGGTGAGAATTTTTTCTTTACTTTAAGATTTAAAAGGACACCCTAAGGAAAAGAAAGAATCTGGAAAATCTCAGACAGAAGTGATTAAGCGGCGATTTTAAACGGGAAGTCAAATTAATTTTTGCTGGATTCTTTATATATGATTTTTTACTTTGAACTGGACTAGTCTTTTTTTTCTACCTTATTTTTTATTTTTTGTCTCTTCTCCTTTTTGTCTTTATAATATGTTAGGCTAGAGATTCCCTTTTAGCTTTTTTTTTCTAAACCCTTTTTCCTTTTTAATTGATTTTTATAATAATTTGTTTGGAAAAGAAGGGGGAAAGTGAAAACAGAGGAAACTTTGTAACACTGCCAACTAGAGGCTTAGAAACATTGTTTCTCTTTTTTTTCTCTCTCGACCAGACAAAGCTGAGAAAGAATTCAGACTTCTTTTCAAGGACTTTGAGCCTGTCCGATAAGATAGAGGGAAGAGCATGGGAGAGTATTATTGCAGGTGCTCTTCTGAGTTTCTATCAGTAGCTGCAGTCTGGTGTTGAAGTATACAGAAAAAAGACGATAAGACTCAAGAGAAGAGAGTTATAAAACTTAACAAAAGCCTTGGATAATTAAATAGGTGCAGTGTGTTCTTTTTCTCTTTTTTAAGCTGGGCTATTCCTCACCTTAACAAACCCCCTCCTTATCAGCTTATTATTTGTAATAGTCATTTGGATCTTTGGCCTTTTGGAACTTGCTTTTGTCTTTCTTTTTGCTTTTGGAGCCTGATTTTTACTTTTGCATTTTATTTTAAAGGAAAAGTCTTAGTATTAATGTTTTCCTTCTTTTTTTTTAAAGGGAGTGGTCTTTTTTCTTTTTTCTCTCTCCCTCTCCTGCATTTTTTATTTAGTTTCCATATTGGTTTTTCTTTTGTGGCTTCCTTTTTTTTGTATACCTTTTTATACCTGAGACTTTTTAATTGGATTAAGGTGTTGAAGAACCTGAAGAACTTTTTTTCTTTACTTTTTATTTTTCTGCCTCCTACAAGATTTAACAATTTTTTCCTTTTTCTGTTTATGTTTTTTTCTTCCTTTTTTGAGTTTTTACTGCTATTTAACTAATCAGTTGGATTAAGGTATAAAAGAACCTGAAGAAATTTTTTTTTATCTTGCTTCTTTTTTCCCACTATTTTTATTTGGAATTACAATTGGTTATTTCACGAGTGGATTAAGGTCTAGAAGAACCTGAAGATTTTGAATAGTCTGAAATGAGCAGGAAACTAACAGCAGCTGGTTCTTCAATTCCTACTTCTTCCTCTTCACTATCTGGAGGACAACGCTCAATACAGATGATGTTACAACAAGAAAAAGAACAGGAAAAGGTGACACTGCAGATGATAATGCAAGGAATTCAAAGCATACAAGCAAGAACAGAGAATATTGAAAAGAGAATAGAAAAAACTGATGAAAAGGTAGAGAATATTCAACAAATGATGATGAAGTATGATGAGAGATTCCAAAATATTGAAGAAGAAGATAAACAAAGGGATAAGAAGACTGGAGATATTGATGGCAGATTAACTGTGGTTGAACAAAATAAAAGTGGGATGCTGAGATGGGAGAGGGATAGATCAGAATTTTATCTCAGATTCCAAAACATAGAGGAAGAAAAGGGACAAAACTTAGCTGAGATAATGATAGAAATCTTGGCTGAAGCTCTGGAAATAACCAAAGAGAAGATGATGGATGGAATAGATGAGGTTTTTCGAGTCTTCACAAGATATGCAATGAGAAATAGCTTACCAAGAGAAGTTCACATCAGATTTACAAAGAAAGCCATTAAAATACAAATATTGCAGGTGGCAAGAGAGAAAACATTGAAATATAAAGATAAGGAGATTGTGGTCCTGAAACAAGTACCCAGAAGAGTGAGAGAGATGAGAAGAGAATACCGATTCCTGACTAAAATTCTACTTAAAAAAGAGGTGAATTATAGATGGTTGATTTCAGAAGGTTTAATGTTCACATGGCAAAAACAAAGACACAGAATGGACTCAATTGAGAAAGCTGAATTATTTTATATAGAATACTTTGGAGGGAAAGAGGAGGAGACAGAAAAAGAATGAATTCCAAGAGGACTGCCAAATAGCAACTGAAAAAGAAGAAGGTGCAGTAGGCAGAAAGGTGAAAGTTAAAGAACAAAGTGAACCAAGATCTATGAGAGCTGCCAAACCTACCTATAAAGTATAATCATGGAAGAGAAAAAACTGATTACAATTAACATAAACGGACTTAACTCAGCTGTTAGAAGAAGGAAAACTTTCCATAAATTAGAGAAATTAAAATTTGATATAATCTGCCTACAAGAAGTACATATTAAAAAGCAACATGAACAACTGTTGATACAGCCAAAGTTAGGGAAAATATTTATTTCTTTGATACAATGCAAGAAAAGAGGAGTGGTTTTATACATTAAAGATATTATCCCAGTGAAATTGATCCGTACGGATGACAATGGAAGATTATTGGTGGTGGAAATAATGAACAATAATATGAAAACACTCCTGATTGCAATCTATGCCACAAATGACAATCAAGAAGAATTTTATAGAAAACTACATATGAATGGACTATGCTAATATTGTTATGATGGGAGACTTTAATGGAATTGTAGACAATAAATTGGACTATACAACACAGAAAACAACAAAGCAAAGATTTTTAAAAAATCCTTTTTTAAAATGACAGATGAAATAAATTTAAAAGGTGTATGGAGAGAAAGAAATGCTACAACTAAACAATACACCTTCTATTTAAACAGACATTTATCATGGTCCAGAATAGATATGATATGGATGTCAACAGAATTGTTAGCTAATATCCAAGAAATAAATATTGAAACAAGTACTTGGGCAGATCATAATCCAATGACAATTAAATGGAAAGGACAAAGAAGAAGATCTAGATGGATGTTAAATAATACTATATTAAAGGAAAAAGACTTCACACAGTGGATGGAGAAAGAACTGGCTTTCTTCTTTAGAAAAAACAAAAAGAAGATATATCAATGCAGAATGTATGGGATACAATGAAGGCATATGCCAGAGGCTTGATAATAGACTATACAAGGAAAAGAAATACCATGAAAAGACTAGCCTCTAAGACATTAGAGGATGAGTATAAAGGACTTGAAAAAGAGTTACAGAAAATGCCACAGAAAAAGGACATTAAGTTAAAAATGGATATAATTAAACATAAAATGGGACTAATGGAAAAAGAAGAATTAGCACAGAAAATCAGAGGTGCGAAACAGAACTATTTTGAAGATGCAAATAAACCAGGTAGATGGTATATAAACTGAGAATGGAGAAAAAATCAAGGAAAATATTGCAATTAATAGATGATCAAGGCCAAGTTTGCTATGGAAGTAAAGAGAAGAAGGAAATTATATTATGGGAAACTATACACACAAGAGAATATTGACAATGAAAGAGTTAAACAGTACTTACAGAATGCTAATCTACCTCAGATACCTAAAGAGATTGAAATAATGTTAGAAAGCAATATAACAATGATGGAGTTAACTGAAGCACTTAAGAAGCAAAACAATGGAAAGGCACCAGGCCCAGATGGACTTCCGGCAGAATTTTATAAAACACTACAAGAATCGTTGAACCTTCTATTGCTAGAAGTTATGAACGAAGTTATGTTAAAGAAGAAGATACCCAAATCATGGTCAGAAGCTAATATTACACTCGTCCCAAAAGAGGAGGCCGATCCATTACAAATCAAGAACTATAGACCTATTTCCTTACTAAACGCAGATTATAAAATTTTTGCTTCAATATTGGCAGAAAGACTTAAAAAAATACTTAAACAATTTTATCCATCCTGATCAAAATGGATTTCTGCCAAAGAGACAAATTAAAAACAATATGAGAGTAATATTTGACACTTTGGAATAGTACGAGGCACACCCTGAAAAACAAATGGCTTTGATATTTCTACATGCACAGAAGGCATTTGATAATGTGAATTGGCGATTCATGTTATTACAGCTGGAACAGATGGGCTTTGGTAAAAAAAATTATTCAAGCAATAGAAGCTATATATCATAAACAAACAGCAAAGGTAATGATCGAGGGAGAATTGACAGACTCTATTGATATAAGAAAAGGAACAAGACAAGGGTGCCCACTGTCACCTCTGTTGTTTGTGTTAACCTTGGAAGTGCTAAACAGAAATATTAGAGAAGAAAAGGATATAAAAGGGATGAAAATTAAAAAGGAAGAATTTAAATTGCAAGCATTCGCGGATGATCTGGTTTTCATTTTAGAAGACCCACTAGAAACAGCATTAAAATTGATAGAAAAGATAGAGGTATATGGGAAGGTGGCTGGTTTGAAAATAAATAAAGACAAAACAAAGATTTTGACAAAGAATATGTTATCAAGACAAAAGGAAGAACTGGCGGATGTACTGAAAATCCAGGTCAGAAATAAGGTCAAGTACTTGGGGGTACATTTGACAGCAAGATGTAGTATACTAAAAGAGAATAACTATATTAAACTTAAGGAGCAGATAGCGCTAGATTTGGAGAAATGAGAAAATTTACAACTATCATTAATAGGGAGAATATCAACAATCAAGATGAATATATTACCCAGAATTTTATATTTGTTCCAAACAATTCCAATTAGGCTTGGAAAAGATTATTTTGAAGATTTAAATAAAATTGTGTAGAAATATATATGGCAAGGTAAGAAAGCGAGAATAAAATTAAAACTTTTGCAAGATGCTAGAATGAGAGGAGAATTTGGTTTGCCTAATTGGGAGTTGTACTACCAAACTACAAATTTGATGTGGGTTAAGGAATGGATAACATTAAGAAATGCTAGATTGTTGACATTAGAAGGACATGATCTGTTGTTGGGGTGGCATGCTTTTTTATGGTATAAAGGAACTAAAACACAGGGGTATTTTAGAAGACATTATATATGGAAGTCTCTGTGGTTAAACTGGGAGAAGACTAAAAGGCAATGTTATTTGAAAATTCCGGTCTGGCTATCGACTATTGAAGCATTTTCTTATCCTATAATATACAAAAAGGAACAAACATTGTAATTGAAGACTATGAAGTGGAAGCACAAAACAATTTGTAAACCAACCGACACACTGTATGCACATATATGGAAGATGGTTTGATGTTTTTATGTTGTGTTTGTTTATGTTTGTCTTAAAAACAATAAAACTTTAAAAAAAAGAAGAGAAAGTCTCCAGTCTTCTCAAAACAATAAATCACATTATCCAATCTGGATACTAGCTGGTTGCCTGATTACAGCTCTCTTCTCCTCCTGGGGCTGGCCACCTGTTAGAATGGCTCTGACTCACCACAGACTTATTCTATTTTGTCCACCAAATTCCCTCTTATTACTCCCTTCAACTCCACACTGTGTCAGCCCGAAATCCAGCTACGGGCGTGACAGCCCTTATATATTTATTTATATAAATAAAAGGCTTGGGAAACACGATATATGCATGGTAACATTTTGCACCAATTGGAGCTTCCATATGGTCTTCAGTGGCAGCCCACATAGACTGTGTAAGGTAATCTAATTTGAAGGTTACAAGGGTGTGAGTTACTGGTGAGCATGGCCTCCCAATCCAGGTGTAGGCACAATGTTCCACCCAGAGTTGTGGAAGGCTTTTCTAGCCATGATTGCCACCTGTTTTTTTGAGCAGGAGCTGCAAGACCAGGAGGATCTCCAAATTGTGCACAAATCTCTTGGTTCAATGCAATCCCATCCAAAACCAGAGATGGAAAAACCTCCAATGAGTCCAGTCCCCAACAGTCTCCAGATACTGGAATAGTACGTCCACAGCATCATTCAAGGGACCTGACACAGAAATATAAAACTGGGAGTGATGATATCTTACCCCAAACTGATGGATCACCTCACCCAGCAGCTTCATGTAAATGTTAAATAGAACACAAAATAGGGGCCAATAGATCTCTCTCCTTCTATCAATACCAATTGGAACTGGCCACAGAGGAAGGAAGAGAACCAGCACAATACAGTGCCACCCACCCGCAATTATTGGAGACAGCTCAGAAGGATACCACAATCAATGGTATAGAATGCCACTGAGAGATCAAGAAGCATCAGGATGGATGCACTACTTTCATCACACTCCTACCAGAGTCATCCATGAATGCAATCAATGCCATATCAAGCCTTAGTCTGGACCCCAACTGAAAATAATCTGCCTCATCCAGAATTCTCCAAAGCTGCTATGTGATCACTCGCTCTATCATCTTTCCTAAAAAGAGATTGGACACTGGTTGAAAACTGCCCAGGCTAACTGGATCAAGCAATGATCCTGTGAGGAGGGGGCACACCATCACCTCTTTAAAAAGTGGTGGGATCATTCCCTCTTTCAAGGAGTTGTTAACTATTGCCAAGATCCATACATGTGACGCCTCCCATGAGGCCTTCATTATCTAGAAGGGGCATAGACCACACAAGTGGCTGAACTAGCAGCTGGGAGAGCTTATCCACTTCTTCATGCAACAGGCTCAAACTCTTTCCAGCTCACCTTGCAAGATGTAGCCCCCATCACCTCCATAAATTCTGTTCTATGGGTGGAGTCTGACATAGAGTGAATGCGACAAATTTTATCTGACAGATGCACAGCATATTCTTCATATTAACCCCTAAGTTAGACTTCGGCATTGCTCCCTCTAAGGAGAGACCGTCAGCTAGATTATATAAATATTTCCTTGCTGTTTCAAATAAATATGACAATGATAATACACATTAGCAGTAGTAGTAATAATAGTAGTAGTATAGTTGGAGCTTTTGGGCCATATAGAAACTAATAGAAATCTGGCTTACCTCCATTTAGACTGGCTTCCACAAAGATGCGGATTGTTTTGACGCACAGCTCAAAGTTCTCAGGGGTTACATGAGCTGCATCTCTCACAATAAAAGATAAGGACTCAACACACTTCATGAGAGATTTGGTATTATGAGGACCCAGGTCCATTCCCACAGTCAGACTATACTGATTCACAAGGGGAGAATTGCCTAGTCTGGAAAGTCCAGCCATGGTTGAATTATCAATGTCATCTTTCCCAACCTGTGAAGTAGAGATTATTCAAAGCTTAAAGGAAACCATATGTTCTAATTGAAGCCAATGTGCTTTTTAAATATAATTTTATTTAAAAAATTATAAAAATAGTAAAAAGTAATAGAACTAAACTTAGAGAAAGAAAAAGAAAGAAAAGAACAAAAAGTGCAGGGGAAAAAGAAGAAAAAGAAAAGAATTAATATAATAAAAAAGGAAAAGAAATAGACTTCCAACCTTCAGCACAACTATAAACCAATTTAATAACTCTTCACACCCTTTAGGTTACAAACAGATCACTTTTCATCCCAAATCCCATCCCTGACCTATAAACAAATTCATAAATATCAATTTGTCAATCCTTGCATCAGCAGAAAGTTCAGAAAGGGTTGCCAGAACTTTGCGAAAAAGTCTTACTTTATCTTTGATCAAATAAATCAACTTTGTATTCCTTTTCTGAAACTTGTCTTAATTTTTAATTCAATGATTGCTGTAGGATTTTATTTTTCTTCACTCTTCATCCCACGAGACAGAGATTTTATCAACTCTCTTTTGCAGATTCTACCCCTCCCCCCAAAAAATCCAGGTCATTCTCTTGGTTTATCATTTTTACTTTCCTTTTAATTTTTAAAACTTCAGCCTTTTTTATATCAAGCAAATGTCCTTTTCCAAATTATTCTTTTGGCCTCTCATTTGTAGTTCTACTTTCAGTACTTTCTCCGTCATGTCAGAAAAAATTGTTCCACATCTGTCATTCCTTCATTAAATTTTTTAGATATAGTTTGTCCATAAAAGCAGACATTAATACCAATAGTGTTGACATTATAACTAATTTCTGGCTCTATTCTTCAAATATTTTCTTTAATATTTCTGATGTTATAACATTTTGTCATTTTGTAAGTCCCAGTATTAACTCACATCAAGAAAAGGACAATGTAAGCAATGATTAGATGCACTGAATAATATAATTCAAGATAAAGCAGCTTCTTATGTTCACAACA
Source organism: Notechis scutatus (assembly GCF_049901735.1). Taxonomy (NCBI): domain Eukaryota; kingdom Metazoa; phylum Chordata; class Lepidosauria; order Squamata; family Elapidae; genus Notechis; species Notechis scutatus. The sequence goes on from NC_142012.1 coordinate 71,855,810, forward strand.
TAAAAAGAGAAAACAGTGAATGAGATAAACCAAACTATTTCTTATTTGGGAAAATTATGGGCTACATTTGAAGCGTGCTCAAGCCCAGTTAACACACATAATTCTCAATGTTACCTTAACCACTGTTGAGGGCTTAGAACAGAGTTTGTGTATGTAGAATTATTTTTAACATGGTAAATGAGGGACATGATCCTTTTATTTTTTTCAAAGATGGAGAAAACCCTTAATTATTTACTATTTATTCATCTCAGATACATATAAAGAGACCAAAACACTCAAAATTACTTACCACAAGCCAGCCACTGTTCACCACATCTACATCAGTGACAGAACGATGCAATTTACCTTGCTTGCTGTGATCTGCATATACCTCTGAATCAGAAGTGTAGCCACGATCTAGGCTGGTTTCATTTGGATGGTAGGAGATCTCACTGTCTGATTGAGCTCCTTAAACAAATAATTAAACAAAATGGAATTAAGCAAATGTGCAAGAGCTTATTTTTTATGCCACCAGAGACTGTTATGATGGAAATGCAAATGCTCCAATGGTGCCTTGGACTAACGTGATTCACTCTATGAATGACTACATATAACATCGACTGGGAATTGTGCAAATCATAGCAAAAATGGTAGGATATAAGTTAAATAAATAAATAAATAAATACTAAATAACCTGAAATTACAGTTGTGTTGTTAAGTGCCCCATATACAAATACATATACACACATTCATGATAGTCTTTAGGTAGAACTGAGCCCAACAACCTTCTCATCCAGCTTTCTTTCCACGAGACACTATTTTAAAGTTCCAGGAATGTCACAAATCCATGCTTTTCTTTTCCTTCCCTTTTTGGTAAAATGGGAAGCAAAGCTGAGAATCCATCATTTCACCCATTCTTGGTGGTTTAATTTAAACTAAACCTAGGTCACTGTCACCCTTTGATTCCCAGCAGAAAAAGCAAGCATCTTCTACTTTACCCTAAGAATCTAGTGGTTCGAGCATTTTATATAATCTCTCTCTAGTACACTGCCTTCTCCTCAATTTTGACGGGAAAACTGAGAGGCAAGTAATTGTAGAGAAAAAGGAAGATGACTTTGACTGCAACATGCAGGAAATCTAGGCAAAAAGATTACATTTTTTAAAAGCTAGAATAATGAGATTATTCAGAAATGATTCAGGCAAACATTTCTCTATTCACTGAAGTATAATGAAGAAGAGAAAGAGAATAATCAGACTTGCACGATTCTGTTATTATGGCCAATTGTAATAAAAATAGTTTTAGTTTTTATATGCAGTTGATTTCCTGGTGTGGTTTAACTTCTCAGTAAGTTCCACAGTATTTCCAGAATACCTTGAAGCAGCAACTTCCTACTAGCTGCATACTGATACTATGAAGCTTTATGAATCCTGCCTATAAATTTTATTTCCATACTCCTAGTAAAACATAGTTTTTAATCAGCTATTTTTATATTTAATCATAACAACTGGAAATATAAGTGGGAAAAATGAAAGGTAAAAACTTCTGGTTTTTTAATCTGTTGGAGAAAGAAGTTGAAATCAGACTTGGTTTTTTGTGAGCCTCTTTACTAAACAAAATGTCTGAAGCAACAACTGTTAACAAATTGGTAGCATGCTTCTCAACAAGAAAACCCATTGCCAATGACCAATTACCTGTATCATTCTCTGTTCTTGTAGGTTGCAGCGCTGGGGGTGGTTTCACCCCAGAACCAATGCATTCCAAGAGAGTAAAGAGTGTGTACCAGTCTTCTCCAGAGTGAATATTGGCAGCATTAGTCTTGAGAAGCTCATGAAGGCCAAATGCAATCTGATGACTTGCCCTGTTTAACATGCTGGGTTTCATCATGAGCAAGATTCGCAAGGAGAGCAACACCTACTCAGAGAGAAATCATGAAACATAAATTATACCTGTACCAGATTCATGTTTGTTAATTGCTAGCAGCACATTCAAGTCTGTATTATAAGAATAATAACTAGATTTGTAATTGTATCTTCTTGCTTGGTGAAAAATCATAAAGCTTTTTCTCCTGAATTTATTCCTACTTTAAATCTTTTGAAACATGAAGAAAGTAAAGAGAGGGAAGTAGTAATAAATAATAGATTATAATAAAATATATTTTATTATTTATTAGAGACCACCTATCTCACTCACAGAGTGACCCTGATATTTAAACATGTTATATATAAAGATTTTGAAAACTGAAAAGTTTTAAATCTTTATAAAATTTATGTTTAAATGCAGTAATTTTGAAGTGGGGTGTCAGAAATGAAGGAATCACCTCAGACATTTGCTGCACTGCTATGATATTGCAAATGATACCTCCTTTTTCTGACATTTATGTGGGGTAATCTGTTGTTTGATCAACCTTCTGACTTCATCTCAAAACACTTCCTTAACATCAAACAAATGTGGAAAGAATCTGGTTACTTTTTCTCATAGGAAACATTAATAATTGGCAACCCCGAGCCCCTAATAAAGAAGGAAAAGAACTTCCCCAAACCCACAGCCTTTGTTATCCTAGAGTAATATCCTGCCTGATATGGAATATGACAATTGGTCACGGCCACATTGCTGTAGTCACTTCACTGTGTGTCCTCACCTCTACCGCCCCAACTAACCCACTGTATCCCTCTTAAGATGCTTAAATTTAGTATCTGGTTCAGGTAGTTGTGCAGTGAGCCAGAACACACAGTTATAGCTGATTGGTTGGAGAGTGCTGCTTCCTGCATGAAGCAATGTGACTGTGATTGGTTGCTGTTGGTGTGGAGTTCCCTTCCCCCCACACCGCCTTCTTCTCCTGCGTGCTCTGTATGCTCCTCATGATGCACCTGTTTGCCTGACTACATGTGTTTCCCCGAAAATAAGACCCTATCTTATTTTTTTTTTGCCACAAAAAACAGCACTGGGTATGTGTGTGTATCATCCACTGACTCACCTCACTTGCGTGCATTAGCCCTGGTCTCCTTTTTCCTGTCAGAGGCCTTCAGGGACTCATCTGTGGCCAGCAAGGCCTGCAAGGCTTTTCTGAAGGCCTCTGTAGCTGATAACAGAGCTTTGGATTGACCTGGAGCAATCTCTGGATCAACCTGGATCTACCTCTGTTATTGCTGCAGAGGCCTTCAGGAAAGCCTTGCTGGCTGCAGAAGAATTGGGCCGGCAAGGCAGGTGTTGGGGTGTGCAAGGCCTGGTTGCAACTGTCCAAAATAAGTAGTAGGGCAGCTCCACCCACCAATCCCCACCCTAGCTTAATTTTAACCCGTGCACTCTGAAATGGGTGGCTGATTGGGGAGGGGGGTGTTAAGGCTTATATTGGGCGCACGTGTGAAAATCAAGCTAGGACTTACTTTTGGGGTAGGTCATATTTTCAGGGAAACACAGTATTTTGTTTGCTGTAAATACAGATGTAAAAATATTTATTTATATAAAACTACAAGTTTGTGTCAGCATCTCTGACTTCATTTGGATAGCTGCTATTTAATTCTGACAGGTTATGGGTGACAGTGTGATAAAGCACCAGCATTATTTTCTCTGAGGTAAAAGTTTCCTTGTGAACCTGAGGGAAGTTGGCGTGTAAAGACAGCCTGATGCTATCTGTTACAGAAATGGGAGAATGATCTCCTTTGGCTCGTCTTAATACGATGAATTATCACTCATGGAGCCTAAAGATGAAGGTATTTCTGTGAAGGGAGGATTTATGGATAGTTGTAAGCAATTCTCCAGTAGATCTCAATGAGAAACAGAAAAAGGCAAAATGGAAAAGCACTAGCCAGCATAATTTTACATGCTAATATCTGCTAGAGAATGCTGGCTTGCCCTATGCAGAATTTATGTAAGAGACAGCAAGCAGAAAAGTAACTCTCACCAGAAAACTTCATAAGGCAAAACTACAGTCTGGAGAAAATGTGTTGGATCAGAGCCAGAGTGGTACAGTAGTTAGAATGCAGTACTGCAGGCTACTTCTGCCGACTGCTAGCAGTTCAGCAGTTCAAGTCTCACTGGCTCAAGGTTGACTCAACCTTCCATCCTTCCAAGGTTGCTAAAATGAGGATCCAAATTGTTGGGGGTAATATGCTGATTCTGTAAAACCACTTAGAGAGGGCTGTAAAGTCTAAGGGCTATTGCTATCACTTCCAATTCAGGAGGAAAACCATTCAAAGAGAGAAGAATGGTATTTTCAGAAACACACAGTGTATGTTGTGCTGAGTTCCCTTGATAATAGTTTGGATGTAACAAGCCTTAAATCCATGAACAAGTGTGATTTAATTTTGAGTTATATAACTGGAAGGCTTTTAGAAGAACAAAAAAGATTAGAGAGAAACATTGCACTCAAAAGAAATGACAGTAATTTATAGCTCTGTCAAAAAGAAGTCACATTCCAGAAAGATAACTATGTGGGAGATAAAGTATGTGTAGGCAAACACTGCTTTGCATGTGGATCCACTCAACATATCCGGAGAAATTGCTCAATGAGATGATTAAAAGATACAAAAAGGAGAGGGACAGCACAAGGAAGGAAGACACACAGATTCCTGTGGTAAAGGCAACATGCAAAGACAGTAAATGCATTTAGCTGTTAGGCAGTGGGGCAACTGAGCATATTGTAAATAACCCAAAACTTTTTTCCAGTCTGGGACCAGCTGCCCAATAATATGAAAGCCTGGCAAATGGTAATGTTTCCATTGTATAGTGGCAAGGAACAGTACCATGTATTGGTATATTATTTGATAAGGACACCAGATTTAGATCACAATTTGCTGAGTGTGTCTTACTTAAATAAAGGAGGGTATGAGGTAATTTTTGCAAGGGTCATGAAGAGAACGTGTGCACAAGGTTTGAAACTGAACAACTGATATATTTTGAACCACAAGGAAACTGGTGGCAGTATGCAAACAATCTTTTCTAATGAACCAAAGCATAATGAGTTTCCACATCTGTTACACAGAAGGCTGGTCCATACAAGCGTTAAAGTATTGTAGAAAATGCCTGACTTGGCTGTAGGTTTGAATGTAAAAGATTGTGACAACTATTTGCCACATACACCCTGGCCATACACACACACAAAGTCAACCAGAATCCTGATGCGACCCTCAATGAAATTGAGCTTGACACCCCTGGACTAGAGGAATGTTTGGAGTGAGACTACAATGAATCAAGAATATTTTATTTCCAAGGCCTGAGAGAACAAACAAAGGTGTTTCTCCAGAAATATTCACAGTTGGTGAGGTAAAAGTATGTAACGTATTTTATGAGCCCCAACATTATCAGGAAGTATTAAATTTCCTCTGGCAAAAAAAGAAAAAAATGAAATGGAAAGAGGCCATGAATCAAGAATTGTTGTCCATGCAAAAATATAAAGTTTTCACTCCAATGAGATTATCAGAGAGAGAAAGGGCTGTTGGGTACAGATGGATGTACAAAAAGAAACTTTTGATGAATGATGAATTCAACATAAAACAAGGTTAATTGCTCAAACCCCACACAACAAAACTGGTTAGGAATGAAAAATAATAACTGTATTATTTAAAAGGAACCATGGATTTGGGATTGCATTTGCAATCATCAAATGAATGTGAATTGAAATGTTTGTAGACAGTGATTGGGCTAATGATGTACAAGACAGAAACTCAACGTCACGATTTGTTCTAATGTTTGCAAACACACTAGTTGGTTGGAAGTCTAGAAAATAGACTTCAGTTGCCATTTCCACAGCTGAAGCAGAATTCACAGCATTGTCAAGGTTGTGTTCAGAATTAACATGGTATATACAATTGTTAAATGAATACAACTGGATATTGAAGTGAAAGGAGCTATACCAATATTTGAAGACAACACAGGTATACAAGAGGCAACAGTGAGAGAGTAAAGCCAGAAGCAAACATGTTGGTATAACATATTGTAATGTCAGAGAAGCAGTGGAAGAAAATGTAACAGACCTAATTTACTGTCCATTGGAAGATAATTTGGCTGATTTCATGACAAAGCTATTGAGTATATAGAAATACAAGGATCATGTGAAACAACTTGGTTTAAATGCTGTCTAGCTCTAAATTGGAGGAGTGTTAAGCAGTGGTGGGATTCAAAATTTTTACTACCAATTCTGTGGGCGTGGCTTATTTGGTGGGCATGGCTTGGTGATCATGTGACTGGGTGGGCAGGCTGGGTGGTCATGTGAATGGATGGGCATGACCAACTCAAGTGTGCCTGGCTTCTCTTCACCTCAAAGAGACACAATTTCCCTCTCTATTTATTTACTACTACTGAACATCCAAAATACACTATTTAATTCTATGTATATCTGCCATATATTACATAGTATAGCGTGTGTATAGGCACACAAAAAGATACATTATCTACTATATATACTGTATGTGCATGTACACACACACACACAGAGCTCTTCTAAAACTATACACATTCAACCTCACTGCATTTGGAAAAACACACCCATCGTCCACTTTCTGCCACATATTTAACTATAACTTCTGTACATTAGAACATTGCACACACCTACAAATTTACTTCCCTAGCCTGCACATGACCGTTAGACCCAGGAGATGTCATGGATTGAGTAAAATGTGGTGAAACTCATTTAACAACGCTCTTGCTTAGCAACCAAAATTTTGGGCCCAATTGTGATCATAAGTGAAGGACTAACTCTGCCTTCCTCTGCATGGCAGCCTTGTCCTAGCAAAACTCCTCAGCGAATTTTCCTCTCTGTTAGAGGCACTAAAATAATCCAGATTCCAGATGATATAAAGTTTCCTGCTGGAGCAGGAGGTTGGACCAGATGGCCTCCAAGGTTTCTTCTAACTCTGCTATCTATGATTCTGTAAGGATCTCCTGCTGGAGCAGGGGGGTTGGACTAGAACAGGGGTCTTCAAACTTGACAGCTTTAAGAGTTCAACTCCCAGAATTCCTCCTCCAGTCATGTTAGCTCAGGGATTCTGGGAGTTGAAGTCCACAAGTCTTAAACTTGCCAAGTTTGAAGACCCTTGGACTAGAAGATGACCTCCGAGATCCCTTCCAGCCCTAGATTGCTGTGCTGTTTCAAAGAGTTTTCTGAAGCCAGGGTTTGTGTCCTTCCTTCCTTCCTCTCCTTTTTCTCTCTCCCTCTTTCCCTCCTTCCTTGTATCTATCCATTCATTCATATATCTCATTCACTTTCTCCTCCCTCCCTTTTTCTCTCCCTTCCTTCCATCCCATCTTTGTCTATCCATTTTTTTCCTTTTTCTATTTCCCTTTTTCTCTTTCCCTTTTCTTTCTTTCTCTCTTTCCCTGTCTCTCTCCCTTTCTCTTTCCCTCTTTCTCTCTCTTTCTATCCCTTCCCTTCCTCCTTCCCTCTCTCATTCTAAAGCTAGGAGAGGAGACCCACCTGAAACAAAAAAAACCACATACGCTTCCAACGAAGTACTTTTCAAGTGCCTAGCAGCATCACTTGTCTCTGGTCCTGCATTGCCCGGAAAAGTCAGCAGGCAAGGCAGGCAGCACTTCCTCCCCTCCCATTTTTGGGGAAAGGGCTGGGATCTTCAAGTGAGGCGTGCATCCTGACTGCCTGAAACCTTACCTTCCCCCTGTGGCTGGTGGCAGACGGAAAAGCAAGCTAACCAGGGCAGAGCCTTCTCCACTCGGCTCCTCGCCAGCCTGCATCTCATTCCCTGCCCAGATTCTCCAGCAGCCGTTGGGTCTCGCCTGCTGGGAGGCATGGGGGGGGGCGACCAGGAAGCATGAGGCTATGCCGCCTGTATCGGCCCTCTGCCAGCCGCCCCTCCCTCGCTGAGCCGAGCATTTTGGCAGTTGCTGGGGGATGGGGGGCTTCATTAGTTCAACTTCTACCTATCCCAGCATTAGGCACCACAAGAAAAGGAGGACGTTAATATGGCCTGACAAGAAACAAGAGCGGCGGGGAAGATGGGAGAAGCGAAGCTAAGTCCACACTCCCACACAAAGCCCCTCACCCGCCACACATGCTTAGTCGCGCCATCCGCCCTGCCACCTCACTCCCGCTAATGGTGTCATTTCCCAAATGTGTTTCCACACAAACTTGCCCCACGTGACCCCACCAGCAAGCTCCCTTATTGGCCCACCGCTCAAGCAGCGGTAGTTGTCAATTTCCAGTGTTATTTCTGTTTGGGTGTTCAGTTATAGCGTCTTTGGGCAATGAGGAGTATCAAGAATACCTGGAAAGGTGGGACAAGGTTGCCACGCTCACTCTTTCTCCTAGCGCTCACCCATGCCTGCGAGCATCCTAGTCCTATTAACCCACTGTTCTTCTTAAAGCTGAGCAATCTTACTCTTCCATGAAACATGCCTCTCTCCCTTTAAAAGGTTGGCAGAGGCAGCCAGGGCAGAGCTGTCGCCACTCGGCTCCCCCCCGCCATCCCGCATTTAATCCCCTGCCCAGATTCTGTAACAGATGCTGGGGCTTGCCTGCTGGGAGGCGCGGGAGGTGACCAGGAAGCATGAGGCTATGCCTCCTGTATCACCCCTTTGCCAGCTGCCCCTCCTTCGGCAGGCCGAGCGTTCTGGCAGAGTGCAGGCTGCTGCTGTGACAACGGTGGGAGCTTCTGGAAGGTACGGCTGATGGTGGGGAAGGAAGATCTGCTCTGGCGAGGCTTGACTGCCTTTCAGGCCCTGCTCTGGCCTGCCACCTGCTCAACCTCCACCTCGCCTCGGGTACTGCATCAACCCATGACAAGGGGACATGCTGCTTCCAGGCCACTCTGGCCGGCGGATGGACGAGCGGACGTCACTCGGGGGAGGCATTTTCTCTCAGGCCTCCCACATGGAAGGCCCTGTGGAAGCTGAAACTAGGTCAAAAAGGCAGCCGAGCCTCACCATGCCCCTCCCCCCAGGCAGCCCTTTGGCTGAGCACAGCAAACCCAGTGTGGATCTTCCTTCCCCACTGTCAGCATTAGGGCTCACTTGCATCATTCTCATAACGGCTGCCTGCACTCGTCCAAAGCGCGTGGGTTGGCATGCGGGAGAGGGAAGGGGCGACAAGCAAAGGGGTGATGTGGGTGGCATAGAGTCGTGCTCCCTGTTGCTTCCCCCCGCCCCCAGCAGGCAAGACCCAGAAGCTGAGGAAAATCCAGGCGGGGGGTGAGATGCAGGCTGGTGGGGATCCAAGCGGTGATGGGTCAGCCCTGACTCGCCTTCCTCTCTGCCATCAGCAAGCCAGGTAAGCTGGAGGTCGGGGACAGTGGGGGGGAAGTTTACTAGGCTGCGAGTGCCACAATTGGCACTGATAGCTAAGCAAGCCAGACAGGGATGGGGGGCAGTTACCTAAGCCACAGCCAGTGCCGCCGCTGGAGAAGCCAGGCAGCTGAGTCTGGGAAAGGAGGTTGGGGGTGGTAAGCTCCGGGAAAGGTGAGGTGGGCTAGCACAACTTGCAGGCTTACCTATGAGCAGTCAGATCAGGGCTGCTCAGTTGGGGTGCAGGTGCCTCGTGGGAAGGAAGGTTAAAGGCAAGCCACGAGGACACAGTGTGCTGCATAGGAGGAATGACTGGGCGGGGTGACTGGCGGGCGGGCAGGGTGAGCGAGCATCGGCAGGCGGGGCAAGCGAGCGAGCTGCGACCAGGTTGGGGGCGTGGCCAGCCAGAACTTACTACCGGTTTGGCGACCCATGCCAAATCCTTGCTATCGGTTCGCGTGAACCAGTGAGAACCGGCTGAATACCATCCTGATGGTGTTGCATGGTAAGAATTTCTTTTTTTTCTTAGTGATGATCTCCTGATTTCATTGTTAAAGTTGGTTCTTGGGAGTGCTGCTCCCTGGTTTTGAATGGGAGCACTTAGGAGTGACCCAAGATGTCTTTTGGACCAATTATGGAACCAATGGGCAAGGGGAGTCTTCAAGATTCCAATTCCCTCTGGAAGCGATTGAATAGTCATTGGGCGTAACCATATTTCTGTTGAGCAGTTTTGTTTTCTGAACACGGCAGAATTTTAACTTTCACTTTTTGATTTTATTGTTTTATTTTGCTTACTCTTTTAAAGTTGATTAACAGTTGGGTGAATTATCTAATTATCCTGTATGGGATAGTGGCTGGGGAGATTTCTAGCACAGTAAACTGCCCCCTGCAAGGCACAAAAAAAGAGGGGAGGGGGACAAGAGGCAGGGAAGAGCCAGTGGGGAGGGATGCTTGGGGCATAGGACCCATGGAGATGCAGTGGGAGATGGGTAGACATGGCAGTGTGGTGGGGGGTTAAGTGCAATGGTGGGTAAACTGGGGCAGGAGGGATCACGGTGAAGTGGCTGTGGTAATGTGGCCACAGTCAATTGTCCTACAATCTAGACCAGGGGTGTCCAACCTTGGCAACTTTAAGACTTGTGGACTTCAACTCCCAGAATTCCTCAGCCAGCAAAGCTGGCTGAGGAATTCTGGGTGTTGAAGTCCACAAGTCTTAAAGTTGCCAAGGTTGGACGCCCCTGATCTAGACCCTCATGATACTCATGACTGAAAAGGCCTCAATATGAAGGAATTTGAAAGATGGTGTTAAAAACAAATGGATAGTCATTTGCTGTACCTTCAGAACGTTATAATGTGGTTAAAAAGCATGAAAAATAGTTTTATTCACATTAATAATTTTTAGTATAGTAGGACAGGGGTCCCCAACCACCGGTCCGTGGACCGGTACCGGTCCGCGGAACAAGTCCTACCGGGCCGCTGGCTTGCTGGCGCCGCCATCTTTTTTTGATGAAAAAGTGCTTCCGGTGAGCTTTTCCGGGTAGAAAGCTCACCGGAAGCACGTTTTCATCAAAAAAAAGATGGCGGCGCCTGCGCTTCTGTTGAGCTTTTCCGGGTAGAAAGCTCACCGGAAGCACGTTTTCATCAAAAAAGATGGCGGCGCCAGCACTTCGTGAGCTTTTCTGGGTAGAAAGCCATTTCTACCCGGAAAAGCTCACGAAGCATGCGCCGCCATATCTTGATGAAAAAGTGCTTCTGGTGAGGTCACCGGAAGCACTTTTCATCAAAAAGATGGCGGTGCCCCAGCTGATGCTGGTACCGGGCCGCGGCGCCCAGCTGATGCCAGTACCGGGCCGCGGCGTAAAAAAAGTTGGGGATCACTGTAGTAGGAAACATGGTCATTGATGTCAATTTTGTTGCTCTGTTGTCATGCTCCTACTTTAAGACAGGTGCATTAGCATTCTACCAGTTCGGATTGGTTTGGGCGAATCTCTTTTTATGATTCTGTGCAGTTTGGAAAACTGGCAAATCATGCCACTGGCTGGCCCCACCTCACCCCTCCTGGCCCCTCCCAGCCACTCCTTATCTTGCCTTGGTTACTCGCCTAGAGTTATGCCCACAGCCCAGGCTGCTTTCTGGTTCCTCGCCCAGGCCCAGCCTAAGATCTGCAGTGCCGCCTTGGCCCTGCCCCCGGGCGTGTGCACAAGTGGTGAGCGCGGAGGGCCTAGCATCCCTGGGGACTGCTTGCTGAGTGTTGCCCTCCACCCAGGATGCATTGCCAGCCCAGCCCTCTCATGCTTGGAGCCTCCTGCCCTCCTGCCCAGGGGGCAGGGTCGAGGCGGCAGCATGGATGGCTATGAGTGGTGCTGGTGCCTCCATGCCCTGGGACCATCCCACTCCCACATGGGAAAGCAACATCACTACCTGTGCATGCAGGAAGAAAGAGGTAGGAAGGAGAGGGCATGGGGCACCCAGGGGGCTTCTGCCTGCCAGTGTGCCATGGGCAGTAGTAGCCATAGGAGATCATAAGCCACAATGGCTGGGGGGGAGCAGAAAGCAAACGGTGGTGGCGTGTGGCTTCTGGTACTGCAGGGGGGAGGGGGTGGAAGCAGAATTGTCTTTTGGCATTGGGCATGGTGGCAACGGAGGGGAAGGTGGACAAAAAGAGAAGCTGTGCTGTTTTTTTTTTAAAGTGGGCAGAGGCTTCCCATTTTGATCCCCTTCCCCTGTTGTTGCCTCTGTGCCTGATGGACATCTGCGTGACTCTCAGCTCACCTCTCCAACCCGTGCATGTGTGTGCGCACGTGCATGCACCTAAGGTCCCTCCCCTACTTGCAGCCCAGCGCTGTGACAATGGAGAGGAAAACATTGTGAGAGGCTTCGGGCTGAAAAAAAAAAACCAAGCATGGCAAAAAAACGAGCTAGTTTGCACTTTCTTTGCAGCCTAGCAACACAGAAGTTTGTGTGTGTGTGTGTGTGTGTGTGTGCGCGTGCCTAAGGTCTCTTCCTTCTGCTATCTCTTCCTTCTCTTTTTCCTCACTTTCCTCCTCTCCCCCTCCTGGCACGGAAACAAGGCTCATGTTTTTTTTCTTTCTCATGCAGCTTTGCAAGCCTGTTCCAACAAGGCTTGGAATGGGAGAGGGAAGAAAGTACCTTTCCCCTCTTAAGCACTGTGTCTCCGATGGAACCATTCTCATTTGCACCTTTTCCAAGATACTCTCTCTCTCTCTCTCTCCCCTCCTTCTCTCTTCTGAATAGTTTTCTCAGTACTTCCTCAACGTGCTGGATCTTCGGTTTGTTTTGCTGGAAGGGTGAGTTAGAATTGTCCCTTCTTCCCCACCTTCTTTTCCACTTTCTTAAAAGCAGAGAGTCACAGGTCTAATCTGGAAGGGACTGAAGTTCACTGTGCTGAACCATTGAAAAGTGCAGGTGGTCATTCCCTCTTTTTGCTTCCCCAGATCTTTAATTGGGGGTTTCCTCTGGAGCAAAAGCAGAGAACTTCTTCCAGTGAAGATTTTTCCGTGTTTTCGAATTTTCTTCCAGAGAAGAACAAAAAAGCCTCTTCCTGTGAAGGCTTTTTCAGGTCTTTGTTCTGATTTTCTCCAGGAGTGAAAGAAAGCCCTTTCTAGTGAAGTCTTCCCTATGTGTTATTCTGATTTTCCCCTGGACTGGAGCAAAATCATCAGGTGGCAGGCCTTAAGTAACAAACCCACCCTTATTTTACTCCATGTGTGGCCCACCCACTATTTAATTTACCACTTCTGTCTATGCCTCTTTCCCAAACTGTATACTTGTCTTCCCCTCTCCTCCCTCCACCCCACTCTCTCTCTCTCTCTCTCATACACACACAGTTCCATGGTAAAATTGTCTTCCATGAAACCAGTCCCTGGTGCCAGAAAAGTTGGGGACCTCTGAATTAGACCATGTAAGATCCCTACAGGAGAGCTCTTTTAAGGATTATGTATTAATAGAAAAGCAACTAACTTAGCTCTGATTCTAAACGCTAAAGCTGTTGCACATAAAAAACAAAGGAGCTTTGATCAATTATCATAGCCACATTTTTTATCTGAGTGGAGGACCTGGGAAAGATGTCAGCACAACAGAATAACACTTAGAAGGGACTTTGGGGGGGAACCCTATACCATTTCATAGAAATAGCTGTCCAGTTTTTTTTCTTAAAAGCCTCCAGTATTGGAGCACCTAAAACTTCTGGAGACAAGCAGTTCCACTGGTTAATTGTTCTCACTGTCAGAAATTTCTCCTTAATTTTATCTTGCTTCTCTCATTGTTCAGTTTCCATCCACTGCTTCTTGTTTTGCCTTCTCTTCTTTGGAAAATACATTGCCCCCCCTTTTTTTTGTGGCAGCCCCTTAGAAGCCTGTTGCCTATCACCCTCTTGGGCAAAGCATGTGAGCCATTTCCTCCTTTCAGTGGTCCATGAAAGAACATCTATAGTACGTAGATAATAAAGTAAAAAAAAAGTGAACAACATTTTTACAGAACCATAGATACGTTGAGGCTGGGGGTGACAAGGAATGGCTGGGAGGGGAGGGGAGGGGAGAGGCCAGGCGAGGCATCCCTTGACATGAGTGACTGAGTTGGCCATGCCCACCCAGTCACATGACCACCAGATCATGCCCACAAATTAGGCCACGGCCACAGAACCGGTTGTTAAAAAATTTGAATCCCACCCCTTGCATTAGGCTGTATAACACCAAACCCAAGGGAGTGAGCCATTCTGCTTATTTGTTAGATGTAACCATAAGTATTTTCTGAACATGAAAAAGGAGTCTGGTTGTCTTATCTCTCTAGTTGATAAGGATAATAGAAGGAGTAAAATCTGAATGAAAATCTCAAACCGACAGAGAAAGTGAGATGAAGGGATGGTGGGGGGAGGGGGGGGGAAGAATATGTGAATATGTCCAAAAGATGTCTTGAAACAACATGGAAAAATTCTGGAAACACTTCTTGTGGTGGTCAAAACAAAAAGCCAAAAGGAAAGGCAAGAATTCTACCCTTAACATATGAACCATGATACTTTTAGTATTGGAACATTCCCAGTAATTTACTGTGTAGGCACAGAGCCCAAGAGTGTGAATCATGACCATAAAGATAATAAAGGAACTAACGTTGAAGAGAAACAATGAAATTAGTCCCTTCAGAAAACTGACACATCACACAGAGCTGTATTTACCTGGGCACTTATTTCTTCTCTGCGCAGAAGTCGGATTGCCAGTCTCAATAGACCTACTACTGCTCTTTCCACTAAACAACAGTATTCCATAGCATTAATACATAAATGGTAAAGATGATCTCGCATTGCCTGCCAAACAAAAGTCACACGATCCCTATAGAGACAGGGAAAGAAAAAGAGTATTGTGGGCAAAAGATAAACCAAAACACAGGCTTTATTCCAAACAGTTGGTAGTTGGCATGTGTGATAATTTACTCAGAGCCAATTTGGTTAAGGTGCTGGCCTTAAATGGGAGACTGTAAGTCAAGGGTGTCAAACTCAAGGCCCTCAGGCCCATGGGGTGCTTAGATCTAGCCCACGGGGCTACCTTGGAAACAACGGACTGGCCCACAGTGCCTCTGTCAGCGAAAACAGAGCTAAGGAGCATCATGTGTGGCCCTCCCAGACTCTGTTTTCGGCTGTGATGGCCTCCTGCAGCCCTTTGCCAACAAAAACTGGTGCTCGAGGGACCGCGTGTAGTCCCCATGAGCTCCATTTTTGGCCACAACAGCCTCCCCTGCAACCCTCTGCCAGCAAAAACGCAGCCCCTCCCCCTACAATTTTGTTTTTGCTGGCAAAGGCTTACAGGAGGCCATCGCGGCCGAAAATGGAGCTTGTGAGAGCTGCATGTGTCTCTCCCAAGCTCTGTGTTTGCTGGCAGAGGGTTGCAGGAGGCTGTCACGGCTGAAAACAGAGTTTGGGAGTCCATTTTCACTGGCAGAGCGCTCAGGCCACCCCAAGTGCCTGACACAAGTCATGTCAAGTGGTCACCTTGGCCATGCCCATGGCCTACCAAGGTCAAACACAACCCTGATGCAGCCCTCACTGAAATCGAGTTTGACACCCCTGCTGTAAGTTCTAGTCTTCCATTAAAGCATGGAAGCTGGCTGGGTGGCTTGGGATAGCCACTCTTAGCCCAACTCATCTCACAGGGTTGCTGCTGCAAGAGAAATAGGAGGGAGCATTATATACACTGTCCTGAGTTGTACAAAATAAAAGCAAGATACAAATCAAATAAATAATTTAGCTAAAATTAGGGTCCACTAATCCAGGGGTCCCCAACATGTGGGCCACAGCCCATATGGGGCTGTGGTCTATTGACCTCCAGACCTCCAGGCTGCATAAGTAGCTGGTTGATGCAAATTTATCATTAGAGATAGTATCCGCTGTTTCTATACAATGCCTAGCTAGAAATTCTTCTTGAGAGATGTTATCAGTTGGTTGATAAAGAAGAGCTTTTTCTGTTGCTTGTTAGTACAAGATTCCAATGTTGTAATATTAATAAGCACACTGTGGTGATTAGAACTAATACACTTGGCCTTTAGTTTGATAAATTCCATTCATGATGATAAGATTGAAATATTTGATGTATTTTTATTAAATGATCAATATTCAGATATATCAGTAGAGAAACTTTCATTTAAATCCTTGGCTTGTAGGAACAGTTTTGTCCCTTCAATTAAATATTAACTTTACAGGTTTTTCCCCTTTTATATGGGTGTGTGCACATGTGTTTAAAGGATATCAGATAATTAATACATGTATAAATGTATGTATCTGTGAGAGACACACATAAACAAACACATAATTAGTCATATATTAACAGTGTAATGGATTTTTAAAATTCTAAGACTTTACTCTCAGTCAATCAATGCATAATTTTGCTAAACTATCTGCACTTATGATTGTTTTCAAGTGGAAATTAACCCATGTTTTCATTTTATGTGGTGACTATTGTTGCTAATTTTATACAGGTAGTCCTCAACTTACAACAAGTTGCTTGGCAGCCATTTGAATTTACAACAAACCTCCCCAGGGCTACTTATGAGCAGATTTAAAGTTCCAACAGCTGGTCTGCAGTTTGAATGCTCAATGCACTTAGGGCTGTTTGCAGCGTCCTGCAGTCTTATGACAGCTATTTACAAGTTTTTGCTGGAAACCAACATCTATTTCAGCTTTCTGGCAAAATATACCCACTGCAAATAATGACTGCTGCAAAAGATATTGTAAAATCCAGTGTGGTCATGGGGTGAACCGCTTAAAACTGGCACGACTTAAACATAATTCTGGACTCAATTACAGTTGTAAATAAAGAAGTACCAGTAATTAATGTAAAGAGATTACTTTCTGGTCAGCTTCACACTAAGAAGTGGGTCACATATTGGGACAGATTGGAGAAGATCAAGCAGAATTTGATATGAAAATCTCACAATCACAGTTCCCTCATTATGTGCCAACAAGTCATCATTGACTTTTAGTAACAATATAGATTTCTCCATAGCATTAAGAATGAAATAATCAAATTTAATTGCTATTAGGGATACTCTTTAACCTGACATCCCGAGTTTCCAGTTTGAAGAATGTTATCAAGTAAAATTGAAAGTTCTCAACATTTGTTACCATATCAAAGGGTAAAATGGCATCTATATGGCTCACCTATTTTCCAGCACAATCCTCAAAAGCATCTCCAAACAGAAAGCACAGTCTTCTTCATCATAAGTTTCCTCATCAGGAGACACAGATATGAGAGCCTGAAGCAGCCAAAGAATATTCACATATTTAACATTGGTATAAAAGTGAGAACAGATACAATAAGCACCAATGTAGCACCAAAGAATTTCTAGTGAGAAAGAACTCTAAGAAGCTAGCAATTATTTTATTATTTTGATATGTAAGCAATACAAATCCATCTAAAATTAGCAATGAAATCTCATTACTCATTAAAGTAAATTTAGTCATAGTAAATTTGCAGCTGCAACTGATTTAAGCCTGCCTATCTGCCTGAAAGGCTAACTCAAACCTCACCTTCATTAATTCCTGCAGGGAGTCAAGTTGCAGAAACTTGCTCTCAGTGATTAACTTCTCTGGATCACATTGCTGTAAAGTGGAAAATTAGAAGAGAAACAAATTATTAATCTCACAAAGCAGAAATAAGTAACATATACATAATATAAAAACTATCCACAAACAATTCTAGAATGTATTGCCTCTATTAATACCCCATACTAATTTTTAGGATGAAGGACTTTGTCAGACATGCCTCCCTTCAAAACCCAGGAAAGAAAACCCCTGACTCCATGTTTGTTAGAGAATAGATACTTTTGCTGGGTTTGAAATGATAGCAACCAAAGAAAAGCAAGATCTGAGGCAAAAGGCACGAAAGTTACATATTGAAAGTTTTCCCGATTCCCTCCCCCCAGGAACCCACGTTGAATAACCAATCCCCAATTCATATGGTGTCATGTGGGGCACATCTTCAGGCGTTTTTCGCCCATCTAGTATGCCAATGCCATTGACCTTGACTGGGTCAAGTCCATTCAGCTGTGCAGTAGATCATGAGAGCATCCCTCCAGGGGTGGGATTCAATTTTTTTAACAACAGGTTCTGTGGGCATGGTTTGGTGGTCATGGCTTGGTGGTCATATGACTGGGTGGGCGTGGCTAAGTGGTCATGTGACTGGGTGGGTCAAAAGAGAAACTCACTTTAACAATGCTCTTGGAGCAGGGGGTTGGACTAGATGACCTCCAAGGTCCCTTCCAGCCCTGGATTGCTGTGCTGTTTCAAAGCATCGTCTGAAGCTGCATCTAGTGCCAGGATTTGTGGTCCTTCCTTCCTCTCCTTTTTCTCTCCCTCCCTCCCTCTATCCATCCATCCATATCTCATTCATTTTCCCTTCCCTCTTTCTCCCTTCCCTCCTTTTCTTTCTTTCTCCCATCCCTCTTTCTTTTTCTTCTTCCGTTTAAGAGAAAGAGGGAGGGCAAGCGAGAATGAGAGAGAGAGAGAGAGAGAGGGAGGGAGGGAGGGAGGGAGGGAGGGAGGGAGAGAGAGAGAGAGAGAGAGAGAGAGAGAGAGAGAGAGAGAACTAGAACAAGCAACCATGCATCTCTACGTTATTCATGGTATATTTTCAGCTGGACCCTCTTTCTACTTAAACCTTAGTACAACAGCCAGATATTTAAAGCCATGAAACATCTTGAATTAATCTTGAAACTTTTTGCATACTTGTACTTAAAACAGAAATAATTTTGTTTTAACACATATGGCTTCAATTCCAAAGCTACTTTTTATGAAGACCAAGTCATGAAACAAAACAAAACAAACAAACAAAACAAAGGTTAACCTTCTCATTCTTTCTAACTCTTTCTAAATGGCAAGTAGAAGTGAGCCTTTCTACTTGCCATTTTATTACCCAAAATTTTCAAATTAAAGAATTGCCTTCCAACAACAAAAAACACAAGTTTGTAAACTGCCTGAATAGTAACACAGCACATAATATCAAACTACAAAGTAGAGGGAAAATATTTGTGAAAAATATTTACTGTGTTTTTGCTTGTCAAATTTAAAAGACCATTGGATTCCATAAAGGTTGTGACAGCAATAGAAGTAATGATGTAACCATAAAGCAGCAGCTAGGCAAACTGCTGAACAGTCTGAATTGTGTTTTGGAAATTGTGTAATCTATGCTGAATGAGACCTAAAGTTAAGTTGTTCTCTACAGAATCCACTCTGAACTTACCACACTAAGCCTGGCATGAAAAAGCAGAGCAACTTACTTGTTTTGAAGAGGAGGATGCATCCCTCCCTTTTGGTTCACACACAGGCCATCTTCATTCAGCTTGCCTCCCCACCCAAATGCCAATCTTCCCCCATCCCCATTACAGTGGTAGCTGATAGCAAGCAAGCATCAAAGAGGCTGACAGACTTCTTGGTTTGAACATAGCGTATTTTTCTCAATAGATTAAAGAGCTTCTTGAAAGGACTATGAACCATAATAAATTTATAATATAATATAATATAATATAATATAATATAATATAATATAATATAATATAATATAATATAATATAATATAATATAATATAATATAATAAATATAATATAATATAATATAATATAATATAATATAATATAATATAATATAATATAATATAATATAATATAATAATATAATATAATATAATATAATATAATATAATATAATATAATATAATATAATAATATAATAAACATAATATAATATAATATAATATAATATAATATAATATAATAAGAGTAGAGTAGAGTAGAGTAGAGTAGAGTAGAGTAGAGTAGAGTAGAGTAGAGTAGAATAAAGGTTGTGTTTTCCCTTGGTGGACCAGGATGGGTGTGGCCAGGGTGAGTGTGGCCTGCTTGACGTCACTCGTCTCAGGGGCACTTGTGGTGGCCTGAGCGCTCTGTCAGTGAAAACAGGCTCCTGAATTCTGTTTTTGGCAGTGACGTCCTCCTGCAACCCTCTGCCAGTGAAAACAGAGTTCGGGAGACTGTGTGCGAGCTCTGTTTTCACTGACAGAGGCACTGTGGGCCAGTCCTTTGCTGTTTCCAGGGTAGCCCTGCTGGCCAGATTTAAGCACCCTGTGGGCCAGATAGTTCAGTCTCTTCTATCATTCCAGACAAATGGCTGTCCAGTCTCCTCTTTAAAGTCTCCAGTGATGAAGCTCCCACAACTTCTGAAAGCAAGCTGTTCCGTTGGTTGATTGTTCTCACTGTCAGAAAATGTCTCCTTATTTCTAGATTGAATCTCTTGTTGATCAGTTTTCATCCATTATTCCTTGTCTGGACTTCAGGTGCTTTGAAAAATAGTTTGACCCCCTCCTCCCTGTGATAGCCCTTCAAATATTGGAACACTGCTATCATGTCTCCTTTGGTCCTTCTCTTCACTAGACTAACCATGCCCAATTCCTGCAACTGTTCTTCATATATGTTAACTTCCAGTCCCGTAATCATATTTGTTGCTCTTCTCTGCTGTCTTTCTAGAGCAGGGGCAGCCTGTAAAAAGCAAAGAACTGGCCTGTGGTGCCTCTGCTAGCAAAAATGGAGCTGGGGGGGGCATGCCGCTCCTGTACCCCAACAAACTAAAAACTAAACAAAAGGAGAAATGTTTCCCCTTTTGCAGTTGATCATGCAAGAAGGGACAGGAAAGAAGAAAGAGGAAAGAGGGAAAAAAAGAAGGGAAGATGGGAAGAGAGCAAGGAAGGAAAAATAAGGAAAATGTCAACTAAAAAGATACTCCTTTGGTCTTTTTAGCTGCCAGAAAAAGGGAGTGGGGGAAAACAAGGCATTCTTGAAAGGGCTAGGTAATCAACTCAGCAGCCCAAAGTTGTCAGAGCATAAGAAGGTTATTGGAGAGCATGATGGATGACTCTTGGAGACCGATGTGTCCTATTGGAGAAGTCACATTCAGAGGGTGGGGGAAAGACCAGGGTCAAGGGGGAAATGTATGATGTGATTTAGTATCACCTGCACCCAGCCAAGCATCAACATGGCAATTTCTAATAAACCAATTTACTTTTTCTGAGATGAAGAAAGAATGAAGAGGGAAGGAAAAAGAAGGAAAGGAAGGAAGAGATTGAGGAGGCAGGGATTGAGAAAGCGAAGGATGTAGGAAGGAAGGAAGAAGGAAGGGTTTGAGGAAGGAAGGAAGAATTGAGAAAGGGAAGGAGGAAGGAAAGAAGGGATTGAGGAAGGAGGGAGTGAGGAAGAGATTGAGGAAGAAAGGAAAGAAAGGAAGGAAGATAGATAGATAGATAATAAGTGGGTCTCAGAGAAGTCTTGCCTTAGCGCTTGGCCAGCACAGGTGCTCCCGACATGAGTCCTGTGTCACGCCCACTATGGCAACACTGCCCCCCTGGCCACACCCCATACATCCCTGACCCTCCACGGTCAAACACAATTCTGATATGGCCCTCCATGAAATCAAGTTTGACACCCCTGTTCTAGAGTCTCGACATCTTTATATAGCATGGTGACCAGAACTAAATGCAGTATTCTAGGTGTGGTCTTACTAAGGTTTTATATAGTGGTATTAGTACCTCACCTGATCTTGATTGAATCTCTCTCTTAATGCAATTTAGGATTAGATTGACTTTTTTGGCTGCCACTGCATACTGTTGGCTCATATTTAATTGGTTGTCCACTAAGACTCCAAGATCCCTCTCACAATTACTGTTATTAAGCCTGGTTTCTCCAAATCTATATGTGTACTTTTGGTTTTTCTTGCCTAAGTGTAAGACTTTACTTTTCTCTACATTAAATTTCATTTTTTTAGTTAGGGCCCAGTGTTCAAATCGGTCAAAAATAAAAACAAAAGCAAACAAATATATCTGTCCAATATATTTGAAAACATATTGCACTAAGTATGGAGGCCCCTAAGGAACTTAACGTTGTCTCTTTTTTCCATCTTGACTTGAGTGCTATCATCTACTGACAGTAAAATCCACTATAAATATAATTTTTTTCTATTCAGAGTGAAAGCAGTTAAATATCATGTTAAAAGGTAAAGGTAAAGGTTTCCCCCTTCCACTCATGTCCAACTTTAGCGGGTGGTGCTCATCTCCTTTTCCTAGTTGAGAGAGCCAGTATTGTTTGAAGATGCTTCTGTGGTCAGTGACCAACATGACTATATGCCAAGGTGCACAAAACACACTGTTAAAAACAGCCAACTATGCTGTTTTTCCTCTTTGCCATTAATCAGAACTATAGTGGGATGACACAAGGATCCCTGTCAAAAGGTACCTAACATTTTACTATATTGTATGTCTAATACTGACTTCCAAAGCAAAAATGTGCCTTTAGAAAAAAAAAAGTGATAATCATGGAAGTGATGATGGAAGGAAATACCTCTTTTCTATCTCTTACTTATTTATCCCAATGTAATATACTCTATATTTTTACTGCTGTACACATCTTAAGCTCCCACTCAAAGGTGATGGTAATGGTATTATTGCTTGCTGCATAGTCAGCCAAGTGTTTAGACTGGATTTGGCATTTTTATCCATCTATTGCATCCTTTCCAAGGTCCTGGGAAAGGCAGTTGTTGTTTGATGATGTTAAAGGCAGTTGTTGTTTGATGATGTTAAAGGTCACTGTATTATTATATTATTATAGGTAGTCCTCTCTTAAGTATCACATTTCAGACTGACAAACTCACTGCTAAGTTATATGGTCACTAAGTGAGACATCATGTGACCATGGTTTCTCCATTGACTATGGTTTTTGGAAGCCAGCTGAGAAGCATACAAATGGCAATCACATGACTGATAGTCATAAATGTCCACCAGTTGTTAGAGCATCCAAGTTTCAATCCCATGATCACGAGAAGGCTACAAAGTCATAAAATGTGACGACTGGTTATAAAAATTTTCAGCACCATATACAGACCATGCTACATGCATACATACATTTATATTAATAATTTATATTTTATACATTTATTATATTATATATGCATACTGTACATCATAATTGAGTATGATACACACACACAAAATTTATTATATTTATTTTAACTACAGCATCTATCACCAATTTGGACTAGTGGCATTTTTTTATGTGACTAAAAAGCCCATAGTGATAGTGATAAATCAGTTTAAAATTCAAATCTTAAGCAGTGAATGAACCAAAGAGATCTGCATTTTGTTTAAGTAATGAGAAATCATCTCAATGTCTGCATGAAAGATTTCAAAATGATTTATAACATAGTCAGTCAGCAGTACTTCAGACATTCTGGACTCTCCTGGGTCTGCATAAAAAGGGAATGAGTAAAATCATTCTATTATTTGTTTATTTGTTTATATTTCATTTTCTTAATCATCTTTCTCCCTCAGATTGGGGCTCTGGGTGATGTTGGAGATACAATTACAATAACAATAAAATATCTATTTCCAATCTTTTAAAACAATTGTATTATAACTACACATAATAATCTGACTTTGAAACATGGTTTCATATTTTCAGATGTAAATATTCTTTTGAACATGGACATTGATAATTGAACTACAGAATCAGATTCATCACTCAGTGCTAAGAAATCTGTCCATCAACAATGGAAAGATAAATGTCTTGCCTCAATTATGCAATGGATTAAAAATTTGATGTTCTACTCTATATGCCATTATCTTTTACCTGAACCCAAATTACCTTTATACATTCCAGGGCCATTTTCTTTGCTTCCTGATTCTCTGTGGATGGTCCTCTCATACCAGATTGTTCTGTGCCACTGAGTGTCAGCCAGTTAACAAAAATGAGCACTGTAGACTCACCACTATAAAAGAAAAAAGAAAAACATGCAAATAGAACTTAGTACCAGAGTCCCAAATCTAAAGCAGCCAAAATGCTTCAATTTATTCTCAAGAGAGTTGTATCAGCAACTTTATTTAGAAGTCCAAGGATTGCAAATGAATATTATCAAATTAATTAAGGTATGGGGGAATCTCAAATATAAGGGTAAAGGTTCATTCTCAGAGTTTGTAGGATTGGTTTCTGAATATTTCATTACGAGGCTAAGTAACATCTTCAGCAGAGTTTAGGGAATGTCAATGTGAATGTTCTTCTGTTTATAAGAGCTTCAGATGTGGATGTGTCAAGTGAAGGTCTTGTTATGGGTCTTGTGATGGGTCAGGTGTGAGTCATCAGTGAGAGTCTTGTGATGGGGAGTTACATCAGGTGAGGGTCATTGGGAGATGAAATGCTGATTGGGAGGACTTGCATGGGTTGATTGAGGGTTGGTGCCATCTCTGGTAGCTGTGCGGTTGATTTGGATTCTGTTTGTAGGCTGGTTATAGGTCATGTGTCTGTTGATGGAATTGCTTCTGGAATGCCAGGCTTCGATGAACTCATGAGCGTGGTGGGTGGTAGCATGGCCAATGATTTTTGTGTTTCTACAATCAAAATGGTGCTGTTTGATGTTGGTGTGGGTAGAAATTAAGGATTTGGTATTGTCAGGCTCAAGATATCTTCTGCATCCTATCTACTATACCTTCTCTGCTGCTATGCTATGCTATTTCTTTCAGCTGTCATTTGCAACGGGGAGGGGGAACTTGGAGGGGAAGAGAGCTGGAGGTGTTTTGCATTCCTTTGCTGTGGGTAAGCAAGGGGAGGGGGTGTATGAATTCTTGTCTTTAACTTTCCATTTCCTTGCTAGCTTCTATCCCCTTTTGCGCAGCTGTGAAGTTTTATCAAAATATGTCAAGGTCAACGGACAGAGGCCTCATTACCACCTGAAGATGTCCACATGATCATATTAAGAACTTTTAATTGGAGGAGTCATTTGGACTTTGGGGGGTGGGAACAATTCCATTCCTTTGTATATGTGATCTGCGCGCCAATTCCTTAGATTCAGAATTAAATCTGTAGCTTCCACTTTGATTTCCAGTAAAAGGATAACTTTGCTCTAACCCATGGAGTCTGAGTATTTCTTTCTTGGATCTTGAAGGGAGCACACACTGACAGGTATTGGCATTTGGCCAATGTTTATGGATCCTAGTTTTTAATTGATGTGATATTTGTCCCACATAAAATTGGTTGCAATGAAAAATGAAAAATTGGTTGATTTTTTAGATTACATTGTTTCTTTCATCTTTCTGTACCTTGTCTTTCATTCTGGATAATTCCTGGTAGAATGTATTCCTAAGGGTTGGAGAATTCTGGCTCTCATTTCTGACACAACCTTTGTGTATGGTAAGGTTAGTTTTTGCGTGGTGGTTGGCTGTGTGTTGTGTTGTGGTTTGGGTGCTATGTGTCAGAATATGAACTTTTTTGGATAACGGTTATAGACAAAGAATTCAAGCAGCCGTTTCTCCTCCTTGATGTCTTTCTCTATAATGGCTATCCAAAAAACTACCACTCCTCTACCAAAAAACCACCACCACCACTTATCCTACACCCAAGCTACAGATATTCACGGTTATTGCAAAACTCAAACATTTCAATGGGGATAAAACATCCTCAGGAGACACAGAATATTAGATATAGACAAAAACTGTGAGATGGACAAAAAGCTATGACTGCTAGCTGTCTAATAAAGAGAATTTTGCACAATGATATATCAATTCTATCTAAATTCTCTAATATCTATCTAATAATTATATATATAAATATAGAAGTTCAGGCTTTTCTGTCAATCTATTCCATTATCTGGGTTACCCACCGATTAGAAGGTGTTTCCTCTCGCTGAAGACAGATCTTGCCATTGGGATCTACAAAATCTTCAACCTATAGATCAAATCAATAAATCACTACTTTAAAATGTATTTTATTAAACTATTTCAATACCGCTTTTCACTGTATTATTAGTGCATACACACACACACACACACACACACACACACACACACACACACAAAATAAATATTTTAAACATAGAAACAAAGCCATAAAATGATTTTGGAAAAGGCCACTAAAATAATAGGCAGTGAAAGATAAAAGTATAGCAACAATTAAGCCAGTCTTGGGGTTCTATTGAATCTTCTCAAGAGCACAATTTCCTTTGTTTCTTAGTAACGCTACTGTCAATTTGAAACAGAGTGGGACAACTTCGTGCAGGTGGGTTGGTGCAGGCGGGTCAATGCAGAGATGGCTCAGAGTCAACAAATCAGTGCAGATGGCTCAACACTGCCAGACCAGTGCCAATAGATTAATAGATTCGCACTGATGGGTTGGTACTGACATGTCTGCATTGATGGGTCGTCCCTGTTGTCTGCATGCAAAACAAGTGCTCCCCACACCTGGACAACTCACTGCCCATGGAACGACAAAGCAGGGAGGGGGTAACATCTGCACCAATTTATTACATATAAAAATATCTCACAACTTGCAAGATGTTATGATTTGAACATGAGGGATAAAAACAACATAAATAAATGACTACATAAATTATTGCTTTGCTGAAATTTCAATCTTCAACCTTGGAATGTAATAGCAAACAACTGTTTGCTTGTATTGTTTGGATTTAATGTTTGAATTTTAAATCTACTCGAAAGAGAACAAAGTGTTGCTTGCCCCAAGCTTCTGACCAACACAGCATCTCTGAACCAAGAAAAAGTGGACATGTCTGTTGTGTATGTTTGTGTGTGTGATGGTCTTAAAGACCACTCCTGGAGACCATGAAGCAAAAAACTATTTTCACAGAGGCAACAGCACAGTAATGACCTACAACCGAACTGCAGGAAAGAAGTTGTGATTTGTCGTGCTTTGAGAGGTACCAAATCAGGATGAATTTGGCATTACTTCAAAAATCTTTGGGAGCTGTGGAATACTGGATGTATTTTCCCTAGTATGCGAGGAGCTGAACAGTAACAAGGTTAATTACTTTCACTATAGGAAAATGACCAAGAAATTTTGGTCCAAGTTTCTTACTAGGTAATTTCAATCTTAAGTATTTGGTTGAAAAGGTGGTTGGAGAGATCCATGCTTGTCTGCTTGTTTTTTATATTCCTCAGCCGCTTCCGCTAAAGGTTTATTTGTATTGTCCCACCCTTTCTTTAACGTATCCATCCATTCAATTAGGGACATGGAGGTAGGTTGTTCTCTAGGTAACTCAGGCATAGGAACAAACTCCATGCCAGTAGTTATTTGAAAAGGTGTTAACCCAGTACTACTGTGTACACCATTATTATATGTCATTTCTGTGAATGGTAACAAGTTGGCCCAATTTTCCTGTTGATAATTTACATAACATCTAATGTATTGTTCCACCATGGCATTCATACGTTCTGAAGATCTGTTAGTAGCCGGATGGAAAGCAGAGCTAAGCCCCTGGGACGATCCAATGGACTTTAGGAACTCCCTCCAGAACTTAGCAGTGAACTGGACTCCGCGATCTGAAATTACTCACCAGGAAACTCCATGAAGTCTGTAAATATGTTTCACGAAAAGTTTTGCCAGCTATTTTGCCAAAGGCAGTCCATTGCAAGTGGTGAAATAGGCTTGCTTAGAGAATAAATCGATGACAGTCCAAATCACTGTATTTCCACCGCTGTCTGGGAGTTCAATGATAAAGTCCATTTCGATTTCCTCCCAAGGTTTTGTTGGTTCAACTACGTGTTGGAGAAACCCAGGCAGCTTCCCTGGTCTGTTTTTCATGGTAGCACAAACCGAGCAGCTTTTTACATAGTCCTCTACACTGTTTTTCATCTTTGGCCACCAAAACTGTCTCCTTGTCAGATGGAGGGTTTTTAGAAATCCAAAATGACCCCCTAGCCGAGAGTCATGACTCCGCTTTAACACCATTAGTCTCATGCTGGCGGGCACATATATTTTACTTCCTTTCCAAGCCAACCTTTCCCTCAAAGTCAAATCCACTTGGTTTTCTTTAAACCATGCATCATTTGACAGTGCAACTGGACTTTGGAGATCATGACATTCACTATTTCCTCTCGTCAGCTTTCAAATTGGGGTTTTCTGGACAAGGCATCAGCCAATAGGTTTTTTCTCTCTGGAATGTACTTTAGTTTGAAGTTAAAGTGTTTAAAATATTGAGCCCAGCAAACTTGTTTTGGGGAAAATTTTCGAGTAGTCTTCAGAGCCTCGAGGGTTTTGTGATCAGTCCACACCTCGAAGGGCTCTGTAACTCCCTCCAGGAAATGCCTCCATGATAGAAGAGCCCATCGCACAGCAAAAGTCTCCTTATCCCAAACTGCCCACCTGCATTCTGTGTCAGTCAACTTTTTTGACATATAAACAAAAGGCATCAGCTTGTTTTGAAAGTTCTTTTGAAGTAGCACAGCTGCTACAGCCACATCACTGGCATCGGCTTGGGCTACAAAAGGTTAATTTGGATCCAGATGTTGGAGGATAGGCTCCACTGCGAAAAGGCGCTTTAAAGTTTCAAAGGATTTTTGACAGTCCATTGTCCAAGTGAGAGGTTGACTAGGTTTTGGTTTGGTCAGAGAAGGACTGGTTTTCAGTAACTCTGTTAAAGGGAATGAAACCTTGGCAAATGAAGGAATGAATTGTCTATAAAAATTTGCAAAACCTTTTGTAAAGCTTTGAAGTTGCTTACGTGTTCTTAGGGGTTGCCAATCTAGCACAGCCTTCACCTTTCCAGGGTCCATCTCGATTCCCCTGATTTGACACTTGGTAAGCCCAGGTAGTCCAAAGACTCCTTATGGAATTCTTATTTTGATAGCTTTGCGTATAGTTTGGCAGTTAAGTTTTTTCAGTATTTGTCTGATTAGTTTGACATCCTCTTCCAGGGTCTCGCTAAATATAAGAATGTCGATCAGCTAAACAAGGACTCCCTTATACAGATGTTCATGTATCACCTCATTGATCAGCTGCATAAATACAGTGGGGGGCCCTTGGAGTCCGAAAGGCATGACTCAGAATTGGAAACTCCCAAGAGGGCAGTTAAATGCCATTTTCCACTCATCTCCCTCTTTTATGTGGACTCGGTAGAAAGCTTCCCTCAGGTCTAGCTTGGTAAAGATTTTGCCTTTTGACAGAGATTCAGCAAGTCCTTCAGGGGGTACATGTTTTGTATACACACCCCATTCACGCCCCTAAAATACATGCATAAGCTAAGTCCCCCATCTTCCTCCTCTTTAAATAATACTGGGGCTGCCAACCTAGATTTTGCTGGTTCGATGAATACTCTGGCTAAGTTGGTATCAATGTACTTCCTGAACTCAGTCATTTCGGTAGGTGTCATGGAGTACATTTTGGTTTTGGCAGCTTTGTTCTAATTTGATGGCACAATCAGTGATGGGGGAGGAAGTTTCATTCCTCCTCACTAAACACCTCGGCTAAGTCTCTGTATTCCTTAGGAATCTGGGGTTCGCCTGGAGGAGAGTCTGAAGTGGTAGCTGCTGTTTCTGGTGGTTGGCCCCTATTGGTTGGCAGGTGCCAGACACTCGGAAGCCCGATGACCAGCTTAACCACAATGGTAGCATTTGATAACCACTGTAGACTGGGTAGGAACGGCCGCAGCAGGCTTAGTCAGAGGACGTCTGGCCAAAGTTCTCCTCAGGGGCCTCTCAGATGAAGGTTTGCGATGAGGTTTTCTCTATCGCGAGCTATAGACATGGTATACCAGTCTTGCAGTTGCTCTGGTACCCTTGGACCCCACAGGCTTTTCTAACTTCTTGATCAATAGCTTCTGTAAAATAGTACAATAGTATTCTGTCAGGCAATGTCCAAGATTTCCTGTGATCTGTCTAAAGTCCCATACAAAGTCTTTTATGGGTCGATTACCTTGCTTCATCACTTTTATTGTGTCTTCATTTTCATTGACTCTGTCAGGGTCTTCAAATCTGGCCTGGAGCAGCTCAACAAACCAATCTGCATCATTTAGCTCAGCAGCCCCATTGTATAGCTGGGCTAACCAGTCAGAAGTGTCTCCATTCATCCCATCTGAAATCGCTGAAACTAAGTCGCGATCTGTCTCATATTGTTCTCCATATTGATCTATATGTGCCCAGACTTGGCTGAGGAAATAAGCCAATTTTGCAGGTTTCCCATCAAATGTCGCTCTAAACCTTGTTGGCAGTGGCCTCACTGGTGGAATTGCTATGGCGACTGGTGGCAGGGGCCTGCCAGGGTGCTGCAGTGGGTGGCGGGAAGTGGAGCAAGAACCTGTGGGGCACTGTGGTGGGAAGCAGGGCGGGGACCTGCTGCTGCGTTGCTGGATAGGACCACTGAGGTGGTTGTTGAGTTGCAAAGGGAGGGGGGCTGCAGCCGGCTGCTGGATCAGACCCCATTGCTGCACCAGGATTGTTGAGGCAAATTGGCCCCATGGTGGTCCCGAAGGTGGCACAGAAGGTGCTGGCATCCACTGGCATTGGACCCACCCATGATCAGGACAGAATCCCCAGCCTGGGGGAATACATTCCACAGGGGATAGCATAAAGGTAGGTTGATGGGGGGGAGGGCAACTGGAGGTTGCAGCATTACAAATGCTGGCTGCATCTGCTGTCTCCCCTCTGCTGCTTGACCCTGTTGCACCGAGCCAATTCCCCAGTCACTTCTAACTAAGTGGAAATATGCCGACGCCACGCTGGCTCCACTGCCAGCTCCTGGATCACGAAAAGTGAACGTGGGTTGCGTTAAGCTCTATCTCAGTTGGGGAGGTTGGGACTGAGGGACATAACTTTCTATTTCAAGTTGCTCAAAATGCTCCGGGAGCTCTGTCAACAATTGGCTTTGAGACGGATGCAACAGGTTCCAGTCTCAGGAGTTGTTGGACTCCAAAGCTCCCACATCTCTCCGTTCTGGCTCGTTGGCTGACTTCATTGGGCTGGAGTCGGAATGATATTCAGACGGCCTTTCCTCTGGTCTCATCTCTGGAGTTGGATCAGTCTGGCAACTTTTCCAGGAATCCGTTTCTTTGGGCCGAATGCCTACCTCTCTCTCTCCTCTGCAGCTCTCTCTCCTCTGCAGCTTCAAGGGTTCACACCACATCTTCAGAAGGAGAATACTAGGTCTCGATAAGTTCTCCGGTATGCACAGCTCTTTCTGTGATCTCCTCTTTCTCCTACATCTTTGCTAAGTCTTCACACTGCCCGAACTTTAGGTCAGTACTAGGGCTCAGCACCCCAGACAGCCCCCTTTTGGGGTGCTGGTAACTATTTAAAGATTCGGATTAATGTCAGGGTTACCAAAAAAACCCAACTCCAATTAAAAACTCAGAGACAGGCATTTTCTCAGTTTCCTTTTATTAGAGTAGTTATACTGGCACATCTGGGAAAACCTGAATCTGAAAACCTTAGTAATTCAAAAGTCAAAACCTAATCCCTGCATCCATCAGTCCATCATATGGTCCAATCACCAACCGTCCCAACTTGAGACATCCCTTCAACCACTCCTCCTCCAGGTGCAGGAATAACATGATCTTGCTCAAAAAGAAGAATGCTATTAAAAAGAACACTCTAAAAATCCCCCCTCCTACTTTCCCAGGCACAGGAATATGGCTTCCAAAGCTGACATAAATATTTCATCGGATTACTTAAATTTTACACATTTTTCTTATGATTTTGCTGAAAATCTTCTTGGATTTCAGTCCTGATGTACTGGACAATGGGACATGGGAGGAGATAACTTGGGAATAACACAACTTAGATCATAGAGGCAGAAAGATTTGGCATGAAAGCTATACAGAAGAAAAATTTCCTAGAAATGGACGTGGAATGAATGAGGCAATACAATTCTGATGGTAAAATCTGGAAGATATGTGACATAGTGTCACTTTGTGGTGGTTGAAGACACTTTGTTCAGAGATGTAGAGATGAATGGTGGATGTAGTTCTTTTGAGCACCTGATCAACAGAGCCCAATCTAAACTCTTCTGGAAATCAATTTAGATCAATTTTGAGGGCAATTGGTGAATGTGTGTGGCTTTTAGTGTGAACCACAGACGTGCATTTATTTTAACTTGCATTTATTTCTCCATGTTTTGGGTTGTCATCAGGAACTTCTTTAGGATCCTCAATATGACATGGCCATGATTAATTTATATCAGAAGATCATAGTAGTGTTTCTGATTTGTTTTCCAGAAAAGGAGAAATGTCATCACCAAATATAGGTTGCCTGTGGAAAGCACCTTTTGTCAAAATAGCTCTATCATCTATATATGTTCACAAACTTCACTTTTATCTGGCACTGTCACAGAGCTTGCAAAATGTTTTGATTTTGCATACATGATGACAATGATTTTCAGAGGTAGAGTTTTTAAAATTGCAATGGGTTAATTAATTATAGATTGTTGTTTCTTTTCCCTTTTAAAATGAAACAGTTCCTCTCTTTGGTATCTTTTTCAATAATGAAGTTGAAAGATAAAAAAATATGAATAATTTTACTGTAACTTTGATCCTACAAAGTTGTGAGCCAATAACAGCCAGTAGCTGCTAACTTGTATGGTTTGAATTTAATGTATGAATTTTAAATCTACTCGAAAGAAAACGAAGTGTTACTCACCCCACACTTCTGACTAATGCAGCACCTCTGGACCAAGAGAAACTGGATGTGTGTGAGAGAGAGAGTCTTAGAGATTGCTCCTGGATTGTCTGGTTTGGGCTTCTTCGGCGACGAACCGAAATCCACGATCGTGCGTGGTTTCGATCCGTACTCGCCACTGGAATACCCCAAGCCAGCTGGATTCGGGGCTAAGCCCCCCGTAGAGGTGGTGAAGAGGGGGGAGACCGCCAGCAGGATCGAGGAGAGCTGCATCTCTCCTCCCCAGCTGACCATTACTCCCTTTCCCAAAGGCAGTTGCAGCGGTGGTCAGAAATGGCCACCTCAAAGAAGAACCCAACCAGAAAAGATTGTGCAGGAAGAAGATAAGAAGAGAAAGCTTTGACTGACCGGGTTGAACTGAAAAAGCAACAACATAAGGTATCCTGGTATTGGAACTATAAAGCATAACATTGTTCCCAAAGAAGATTTCTGAAGCGGCAAAGGAGAGAGAGAAGGGAAAAGATTTGGGTTTTTTTCTTTCCTTTCCCATACTGACAGCTAAGAGATTTAAGTAAGAAACTGAAAAAAAATCACTTTGACATTAATAGGCATTTAAGCTGAAAATAAAATGTCAAAGGGATAATAAAGATTTCTTGGATATTTAAAAACTTTTAAAAGACGGACAGGAGAGAAAAGAAAAAAACAAAAGGGTGGGAACTGGAAAAATGGAGGAGACCACCTGGAAGTAAAAGGAATTAACAGTGAAACCTTAACAAGATTCCTAAAAAATACATTCTAACTGAAACTTTGTAACAATAGAACCCCAGGAAGAGAAAGTGGAAAAAAGAAACAAGAAGAAACAGACTTGGATTACTTGGATTCTTGGTGATTTTTGGATTTTTGGTTATTGAATTTAAATGACTAAAATCAATTGGGTGGTTGTTTAAAAGGGTTTAAAATGGCATCACTCTTGGAAGAACTGAAAATGGAACTTAAAAACAGAAAGAAGATGCACAAGAAGGAAGAAGGTTTTTTGGCTTTGTATTTCAATTTTTAGAAATGGAGATCTTTAACTTTAGAAATGGAGATCTTGAACTATGAGAAACAACAAGAAATGCTTGAAGAACAAGAAGGGCAGGACAAACAAGAAGTCATCTTCAATGATCAAGTAATTCTATGTGGGGGGGGGAGGAAAGGGGGGAAAGAGAGTGAAAAATTTAAGATTTGAAAAAGCAACCCCCCCAAAAAAGAATAGTTTAAAAAGCAATTACTAGGAAGAAACAGAATTATTAGGAAGAAACAGAAGAGAGGATTACAGAAGAGAGAATTAGAATTAGAGAGACAAGGGGTCAAAAAGGGGGAGGGAGAAGAAGAGGGGGAAGAAGGAGAGGAAAAGAAGTTATAAAGATAGAAACAGGATATAGAGAAACAGAGAAAACATACAAGTATTAAAGGTATAAGCCTATTTAGAAGACATAGAGATAATGGGTGAAAATTTAATTGAAAGAGAGGATTCTGCAAGGGTACATAAGATAGCATTTTATATTAGAAATAGAAATGAATTTAGAAAGTATGAAACAAGTGTGATTAAAGTGATAGATAAAATACTTATTGTAATGTAATCGAATGTTTGTTAATAAATAAATGAAATAAAGAGAATGAGAGAATGAAATTAGGAAAGTATAGGAACATTTTAATTGTTATTAATGATTTATAAAAATTTAAGTGAAAGAAATATGAAAGAAATATGGAAATATTACAAGTGTTCCTAAGGAAGTATGATATTTAATTGAAAATAATTGTTAAAGATGTTAATTAATAATGGAAGATTGTAATTAACATTAATGGTTGAGCCAAATTGGAATAGAATGAGTATTTTATGTATTATATATATAATACATAATATATATATATATATATATATATATATATATATATATATATATATATATATATATATATATATGTATGTATGTATATATATATATATATATATATATATATATATATATATATATATATATATATATATATGTTTTCTTAAGTTTTCATGGTACTTACATGTATGGCCTTCAGCTTTGTTCGGGTATTTTCCCACGTCATTGTAGTTGTGCTTTTAAAGTATGTATTTTATGTAATATCCCAAGTATGTATGTATTTTATCCCAAGTAATGTATGTATTTTATGTAATATATATATATATATACTATGATCTTCTGATATAAATTAATCATGGCCATGTCATATTGAGGATCCTAAAGAAGTTCCTGATGACAACCCAAAACATGGAGAAATAAATGCAAGTTAAAATAAATGCACGTCTGTGGTTCACACTAAAAGCCACACACATTCACCAATTGCCCTCAAAATTGATCTAAATTGATTTCCAGAAGAGTTTAGATTGGGCTCTGTTGATCAGGTGCTCAAAAGAACTACATCCACCATTCATCTCTACATCTCTGAACAAAGTGTCTTCAACCACCACAAGTAATGACCCATGATAAGAGTTAACCCTCGCCCTAACCCAGTGCTTTTCAGCAACATAAGAACATTTTTGAGGTATAAAATATACAATTTTATTGCGCCTCTACTGGAGTCATACCTGGCAGTAACCTTCCAAACTGAGTAACTGTCCTTCCCCTCAGGCTACAACCCTAGCACATCCACTCCTCACAGATTTCCAGACTTCGGCCCTTGTTTTCCCTTCCTCCCACTCAGCCCACTCCCCCACCCGGGCATCTGAAATAACCAATTCAGGCTATAATGCATATTTTGGGAAAGATTTTCTCATACAAATGCAAATACATTGTACTTTTTAGAAATGATGTTTGGAACTTTAGTAAGGTGCAGGCTGCTCTAATTCTTCCTCAGGAAGAGCAGGAACCACTCAGCAGTGCTGCTCCGCAGTGATTATCTGATGAGTAAATAAATCAGGCACAAACAGGGACTGTAAATAAATCACAGGCATAAATGAAATGACGGCCAGCAAACTACTACAGTAGATACAGTCAGAGCGGTGCAGAAATATAATTCCCCTTCGTGCAAAGTTTTCAAAAGGTATCACTTTTCACTGTGTTTTTGAAATAGATGTCAAATCCCCTTTGGTTTGACGCCTCGTATGTAACAAATCACAACTCCTTTCTGCGGTTTCATCGCAGGCCATTCCCACGGCTTGTAAGGCTACAGAACTTTTCCCATTCAATCAACTAGAATGAACTTCTGAAAACATATCAAAAAGTATCAAAAAGAATCCTTTATTGAGATGAGACAATTCATGTAGGGGTTAAAAGCAGCGTCTAAGGTCTCTCAGGCATGCAGAAGGGAGTTTAAAACCTCTCCCCTTATCTTGATGTGTATTTAGTAAAACAAAGAGCCAACATGTTAATTCCCCCCACCCACCCCTTTTTAGAACGATCTTTTTCAGAGTTTCCCAGGACACATCTCACTATGGAATTTTTATGGTTTCTTCATCTCCTGGCTGTCTCTCACAGAGGTGATAGGTTCCGGTCATCTGGATTCATCCCTCCATTGTATCATGTGTAGGTTATACAAATCTGATATAAGATTAAATATATTCAGGTTACATCAAGAAGGATTTCTTTCAGTCTCCCCCCCGCCACTTTTCTTCCTCCATTGAAGAAATGACAGATACACGGAACTGACACGGCTTCTGCTGGTTCTGCCCAACTAGTTTTTCCCTTTGTGGTCTCCAGGAGTGGTCTCTAAGATCAAAACAGCCTACCCCCCCACACACACACACATGCACACACATGCACGTCACTTTTTCTTGATCCAGAGATGCTGTGTTGGTCAGAAGTGTGGGGTGAGCAATGCTTTCGAATAGATTTCAAATTCAAACATTAAATCCAAACAATACAAATGAGCAGCTGTTTGCTGTTACATTCCAAGGTTGAAGATTGAAGTTTCAGTCAAAACAATAATTTATATAGTCATTTATATCACAACATCTAGCAAGCTGTGAGATATTTTTTACATGTAATAAATTGCTGCAGATGCTATCCCCTCCCCGCTTCGTTGTCCTGCAGACAGTGAGTTGTCCCCATGTCCAAGGGGCAGAGGCCACTCATCCCACATCCAGGCAGTAGGAAGGACTCGTCGATAATGACCTGTTGGTGCCAAACCATCAGCACCGATCCATTGGCACCAGCTGGGCAGTTGGTGACCTACCAGGGATGGGATTTAAATATTATAACAACTAGGTGGCTAGGTGGGTGTGGCGATGTGACTGGGTGGGCATGGCTTTTTTGCATCAACACCCCCCCCCCCGTTTTTGGGGGTCTCCTGGGCCTCAGGGAAGACTCCTGAGGGGCGTTTTTGCTCCCAAAAGGCTTCCCTGGGGCTCAGGAAGGGAAAAAATGGAGCATAAGGGGGGGCCTTCTGGGCCTCAGGGAAGCCTTCTGGAGGTGTTTTTGCTCCCAGAATGCTTTCCTGGAGCCCAGGAAAGCAAAAAATGAAGGGGGGTAGGAGGGAGCTATGCCCCCCTCCATTTTTTGCCTTCCTGAGCCTCGGAAAACTCCTGGGCAAAGCAGTAAGTAAGCGAGGGGAATCCCAGCACAGCTGATCATAGGAACAGCTGATTGTCGGGAGGGGGAAAAAGGATATACCTTAAGGAGTGACTGGGCAGGGAAGAATGCAGACAGCAATGTCGTGCATGGGTGGGCAGAGCCAGCTGTCTAGGAGAGAAGACATGCAAGCAGATCTCTCTGTGGAGCACGATCTTTTAAACTTTGTCTTGCAGGACCTTTCAAAGGTCAAAGGTGGCTCATAGGGTTTCTGAAGATGTAGGGTGCCGAAGAACCTACACGAGCGGCGGTTTGTGCGGGGGAGCGGAGAGAACTTGGATCGAGCAGATGAAGGAAGGATGATCAGCAGACCGTCCATAGAAGACAGCTGGTCATACTATTGGTAAAATAACGGAACAAAGGTGCATACTAAACGGTCAGCCTCAACAATTTTAAAGTGAGTAAAACAAAAAGGGGCGCCAAAAGCAATTGGTATAGAGAAAACCCGGCATTAAGAGTCAGCCCTAGTTAAGAACAGAAGGAGCAGTGAATTTTATGGTGGGCAAAGAGATCGGAAGAAGTTAGGGAAGCCATAAAAAAATCTGGCAAATAAAAGGGAGAAGATCGGTGCAAGCAGCTATAAAAGAAAAAATGATTAGATCGGTGCCTGGAATTAATGTAAGAAGAGAACTTTGGATTATACTTGGAGAAGGGTGATTTTTGAAAGTGACAAGTGTTGATTCGAGAGAGACCTGTGGGATTACAAAATAAAAAATGGAGGGGATTTGAATTATTTGAACTAAATGGATTTGATTTAAAAACTTGAGAGAAAATTGACAATTTGGATCAAATATCATGGGGAAATTGGATTTTTTGGATTTTGGCTCTATATATCTTTTTGAACTGTTCTGGACTTTTTTGGAAAAAGAAACTTGGAATTAACTAAAATAGACGGTATGAAGAAAATGAGTCAGCAATTTTGAAGTTGACAAGGAAACATTGTAGCGCTTCGAGAAAGACACCTGCTGGCCACTGAATGGCAGAGAAACTGCAATAAGGAAAAGAAGGGATACTTGGTTTCTTTTCTCTTTATGTTAAAGTTTCTGACTTTTGGCTTGTTTTGTTGATTCTCAAATTACTGCATATATAAGTAAATATAAGATTTTGCTGATCTCTGCGTATACTGGACAATACAGATTGATATAATTATACAAATATACATTACATATTATATACTTGGTAGTTAGGTTGATTAATTAAAGCATAAGAGAATTTTTTTATTATTACATACTTTGATATATTGGTATACTATATATTATGTTATGAATTAATTAGATATATACCAGTAATTCACCGGGGGTGAATTAATTTCTCCTCCTGCGCACCCTCGCATTCTTCCACTGGCAGCATTTCAGCCGCTTCTCGGGCAGGGAAGCCACCTCTGTAGCTTCCACTGTTCCCGCCAGCGCTGGTGAGAACAGCGGCAGCGGAGGTGGGAACCGTGGAAGCGTTTCAGCTGCTTCTCGGGCAGGGGAGCCGCCTCTGTAGCTTCCAGGGTTCTCGCCGGCGCTGCCACTGTTCTCTCGCTAGAGCCAGCGGGAATTGTGGAAGCTAAAGGCGGCTCCCACACCCAAGAAGTGGCTGAAACGTTTCCATGGTTCCTGCCAGCACTGCCGCTGTTGTTGAAGACAGCGCTGGCGAGAGAGGCACCAGCAGGAACTGTGGAAGCTAGAGAGGCAGCTCCCCCGCCCGAGAAGCGGCTGAAACGCTGCCAGTGGAGGAATGCGAAGGGAAAGCAACAGCGGCAGAGGAAGCAGCAGGGGGCAGGCACCGAAGGTCTTGCAATTTAAAGTGCCCTGCTGAGGCTGACATCCACGCCACCACCGTTTGCCCGCTGACCTGGCCTGCAACCAACACCATACTCGGGTCTGCAGCAAAGGCGCCTGGCGGGGGTAGGGAGCCCTCCGCGCTCCGCCATGATCAGCTGTTAGGAGCGGCTGGTGGCAAGGCATGGCTGCCCATGGGGGATGCATGGAGAGAACACCATCCATGTAAAAACAATTTACATTTTATTCTAACAGACACTACTCCTGGTCGAGACTAGATATGGCATGGATGTCTAAGAAGCTTATCTCAGAAGTAAATGAAACAGAAATTGAATCGAGCTTATGGGCAGATCATAGTTACATCAAGTTCAGCTGGAAAGACCGATATAAGTCCTTAAGATGGACTCTACAAAGAGCAATCCTAAAGGAGGAGGAATTTAAAATTAAATTGGAAAAGGAAATGAAACTCTTCTTTAAGGAGAACAAAGAAGAAGATACATCCCTACAAAACACCTGGGATACTGCTAAAGCATTTGAGAGGGGTGGTGATAAATTATAAGCCGAAGAAAAATAAGAAAAAGAAACTACAACGAAAAGCATTAGAAACGGAATATAAAAACTTGGAGATGAAGCTGCAAGAAGAACCAAAATAAAAAGAGATAAAATTACGAATGGATTCAATAAAACATGAAATAAACTTGTTGGAAAAAGAAGATCTAGCCCCAAAACTGAAAAGAATAAAATAAAATGTATTTGAGAACGCCAATAAACCAGGAAGATGGCTTAGCTTGGAAACTGAAAAAAACAAGCAGAAAAAAAGATGGATCACTGAGCCACAAAATGAACAGGGGGAAATATGCTACCAAGAAGAAATGAAAAGGAATATAGTTCAGAAATTTTATGAAGATCTATACAAAGAAGAAGAATACGTAATAGAAGAAAAAGTGATAAACTGTTTAAAAAAAGCCGATCATCAGAGAATATCGGAAGAAGAAACAAGTTTATTGAATGGAAGAATAAACCTCGAAGAAGTAACTTGGGCAATAAATAAACAAAAAAATAAAGCGGCTGGTCCTGATGCACTTCCTGCTGAACTATATAAAACTCAACAAAAACTATTAGGCAACAGATTACTCAAATTATTTAATGAAGTCCTGGACAAGGCAAAAATTCCACAATCGTGGAAAGAAGCAACAATTACGATCATTCCAAAAGAAAAAAATGACCAAACAAAGATAGGGAACTACAGGCCAATATCTCTATTAAATGTGGACTATAAAATCTTCGTAATTATAATAGCTGAAAGATTCAAGAAAATATTAAACAAATTTATACATACAGACCAAAATGGCTTCCTTCCACATAGGCATCTTAGGAATAATATCAGGACAATTCTAGATATCATAGAGTATTACGAAGATCATAGTGGAGAACAGGTAGCACTATTATTTTTGGACGTTAAAAAGGCCTTTGACAATGTAAAATCGAATTTTGTTCTGTAACAAATTAACTATATGGATTTTGGGCCAAAATACTTTAATGTAGTATCGCCAATATATCACAAACAAGAAGCTAGGATATTGATAAATGATCATATAACAAATAAATTAGAGATACAAAAAGGAACGAGACAGGGATGTCCA
Source organism: Notechis scutatus (assembly GCF_049901735.1). Taxonomy (NCBI): domain Eukaryota; kingdom Metazoa; phylum Chordata; class Lepidosauria; order Squamata; family Elapidae; genus Notechis; species Notechis scutatus. The sequence goes on from NC_142012.1 coordinate 71,895,945, forward strand.
TTATCACCATTATTATTTATTTTGACATTAAGAGGTATTAACAAGAATAATTAGGAAAGAACCAGAAATAAAAGGACTAAAAATAAAGAAAGAAGAATATAAATTACAAGCCTTCGCTGGCGATTTGGTTTTTATTTTAGAAGATCCACAAAATTCAGGACTAAAACTTATAAAGCAATTAGAGGAATTTGGAGAAGTAGCAGGGCTAAAAATTAATAAGGAAAAAACTAAAATACTTACAAAAACTATGACAAATGCACAAAAGCAAAATTTAACAAGAATAATGGACATCCAGACAAAACAGTTAAATATTTGGGAATTGTAATTTTGGCAAAATGTATAACCCTCAATTATACTCCATGAATTAAAAAAATAACGGAAGACCTCAGGAAATGGAACAACTTAAGACTCTCCTTTATGGGGAGAATTGCGTCCATAAAAATGAGCATATTACTACCGTGTTTTTCATATAATAACGCCGGGTCTTATTTTTTTTTTTGAGCCCCGAAAAAATGGCTAGGCTTTCTTTTTGGGGGTGACTTAATTCCCCCCCTTGCATCTTCAGGTGGGCGGCGACGGCTTGGATGTTGACCTCAGCGTTGGTGGGGCACTTCGTATCGGGGTCAATGCAGGCAGCACCATATCTGGGTGTGCAACAAAAGTACTTCCTAATGGCAAGCCCCCCACCATTCCCCCCCATTTCGCATGTTTTAATATAGGCCTTAATTTGGGGGGAGGGGCTTAATTTCATTTTATGCCTATAAAACATGCTGGGACTTCCTATTGGGGGAGGGCATATTGTTGGAGAAACAGGGTAAAATTATTGTTTTTATTTCAAAACACTCCGATAAAATTAGAAAAAAATTCTTTGACCAATTGGATAAGCTAGTATCAAAATTTATATGGCAGAACAAAAAGTCCAGAATTAAACTGAAATTGTTGCAGAACACTACCAAAAGAGGAGGATTTGGCCTACCGGATTGGGAAATATATTATAGAGCGGCTATTCTGACCTGGGTTAAAGATTGGATAAGTGTTAAAAATAAAAGAATGTTAACCTTAGAAGGATATAATCTACAGGCAGGCTGGCATGCCTTCTTGTAGCAAGACAAACAACAAATTCATAGCTATTTTCAAAAGCATAAAATTAGGCAGTCCCTACTAAATGTATGGAATAAAACTAAAGAACAAATTTACGTTGAAATACCAACTTGGCTATCTGCATTAGAAGCGTTAATGTACCCACATTTATTGCGTCAAAGGCAGGTTATTACATATGAGGGCATACAAGATGAGAAGGGTGATTTAAAAACAAGACAGGAGTTGAAAGATCTGGGATTTGAGATAGAATGGTGGGCCTATTTACAATTACAGTCGAGGTACAGTGAAGATATGAAAGAATGGGATATTAACAGACGGAAAACAGAATTAGACAAAATATTATTATGTACAGATGAGAATTTGATTTAAAAAACTTACAAAGTATTATTAGAATGCAAACTAGAAGAAGAAAACGTGAAAGAAACGATGTTGGCCTGGATGAAAGACTTTGAATATGGCATAAATTTGGAAGATTGGCAAATTTTATGGGATAGGAATAGAAAAATAACTTTGGCGGCATCATATAAAGAAAACTTACACAAAATGTTTCACCAATGGCACCAATATCCTACCATCAAAATTGGCAAAAATGTACCCGAAACTATCCCCTAAATGTTGGAAATGCAATAAAGAAATTGGAACATATTACCATGTATGGTGAAAATGTGAAAAAGCTCAAACATACTGGCTGAAAATTAGAAATTGGTTAGAAGAGATGTGTAAAATTAAAATATAATTCAGACCTGAAATTTTTCTATTGTCTATCAATGTGGGAAAATATAATAAAGAGATAATATATTTAATAGTTCATGTTACCACCGCAGTGAGATTAGTCCCTTCCCATAGATGGAAAGGTAATGATATGCCAGACGAAATAATAATTAGAAATAATTAGAAAAATGTGGACGTGCGCCGAAATGGATAGAGTAACTCAAGAGTTAAAAGATAGGACTGAATTTGAATATTACAAAATCTGGGAGAAGTTTTACCACTGGTTTAAAAAAAGAAAGGAGTAAATGTATGAATGACTATTAACTGACTATTATGACTATTATATATATATGTAAATGTGTATTCTTTGTAATATGTATTATTTAAGGATATAAGACAAGTAGGTGTGTTGGGATGTATGCACCACATTCATTGTTTTTAAATGTTTTTTCTTTCTGTTGTTTCATTAATAAATTTATTTATTTTTAAAAGCAATGTCGTGCATGCGCACAATGTTGTGCATGCATGATAAGGACTGACTGGATGGGGAGGGGAGGAAAGGGGCGGGTGGAGAGGGGCAGGGCCAGCCAGGAGCATGATTTGCCAGTTCTCCAAACTGCACAGAATCATTACAACTGGCTCTATAGAACCGGTCTGAACCATAAAATCCCACCCCTGTGACCTACCCACCCCAAGTTGTCATAGACTCCATTTGAAGACTGCCGCATATGTGTATTATTTAAAGAGATTTGCTTTTTTTAAAGTTGTTTTTTAAATTTCGGAACTGGAACACCATTATCAGAGAAGCATTTTCTTGTATCAACATATCATATAACTTAATAAGACATCTTAACATGAAGAACTTTACATAACCTCTGGCAGATTTTAAAATACAAGCAATTTGACAGAATGTAATACTTTCCCAAGTTATTTCTACTGGATCATTGTTATTCTACCAAATTATTTCTTTTATTGTACAGCACAGAGGATGGATCACAAGGAGCGCTACTCTCATCTCTCTTCTACCACTGTCGCATATATTAAAAGTTTAGGCTTAAATAACTACAGGCCACACTCTTTGAAACTCTCCATGCTATTTAGTCACAGCGTTATTCTCGGTAACTCTGAAAAGTTCTGTGTTTTTCAGAGAAAACAAGAGCACCAGGAGGACTTGAAGGTGGCTTTAAAAAACTGTCCATTGACTGGGACTCTTTGGCAGCAACTAGTCAGATATAGAGTCTGGATTGCCAATTAATGCAATATCCTAATAGGCAGTTATCTGCTGCTGTCTCCTGTCAATTGAAGAAGAAAGCTATTGGAATTGGCTTCGTTCTGTGAAACTTACATACACACACATGTAATGCTGTTTACAAAACAAAAGCATCAAAATGCATACATACTGTATACATACATACAAAACAATCAATATTAAAATAAAAATATCTTTCTTGAATTTTCCAGATTCCTCTACATTATTATCAAATGAAGAATACAGGAAGACCTGACTCCTCCCCAAGATGGCTGCTGAGGAGTAAGAGCTTTCTTTCTCTTACTCACAATCTGCTGTTTGCTGCCAGAGCTGGTTCTTTGGCAGTCTTGTCCCCCTGGATTTGAATGGGGGCATTTAGGACTTATGGATAGCTGTGAACCCACCCAGGAGAGGAATCTTGAAGACTACAACTTCTTGTGGGAACAGCCGAAAAGTCAATGGGTGTTTAACATCTCTTCCTACCAACAGAATGTTTTCGCAAGCATGCCTGGGGCTTTTAAGTTCTCCTTTTGAACTTTTGTTTTTGTTCTTGTTTTTAATGGTTAACTGACTGGCTGAATGTTGATTTATTTCAACCCCTGCTGATTTATTTCAACCCCTCTGGATTCTTTCTGCTTCCTTTTTTGCTTTCTTTCTTTGATTTATTTGACTGCTCTTATCAATTCCTGCTTTCTGTATAGAAATACAGTACATGACTCTGGTTTGCATTTTATTAACATGCAAAAACTTTTTGGGATCAAAGCAGTCAGAAAGTATCTTCTCTGCTTTCTTTGGTTGATCCCTGCTTTGAACAACAACATATTAGAACTATTTGCTAAAGCAGCGATTAAGCACTTTGAGGAAAATTTCAGAATTGAAAGAAAAGAATTAAGGGGAGAAAAATAAAACAAAAAAAGTTTAAAAATACAGGAAACTGGACTCTTAAATTGGAAAGGCATTAAATTGGAAAGGCATTTTAAAATGCTGAAATTATTTACCTAAAAAGCTAACTTTGCTTTTATAACTGAATTACATTTAAAATGATTAAAACCAGATTGACTCATGTTACCATTGAAATTTAAGCTGAAAGTGCCACCTGCTGATAAAAAGAAGATACAATGTATTTTTTACAACTTTGGGAATTTTCAGCTGAAGGATTGTAACAATACCTATTGTGCTATATGCAGCTATCCCAGGACTATTGGAAATTTAAACTTGAGAACAAAGAAGACATCTAATTAAAGTGTCCCCTGAATGCTATGATACATGATTGAATTTACAAAGGGGGAGTTAAAGAGGCTTTGGATAACTCCCTGGACTATTTAAATGGAACTGACTGATGAACTATGGGACACAAAGAATTATGATCACTGCACTTTCTGAAGAGCAACCTTAAGCTCAAATATAGGGTTCCTGGACTATTGGATAAGAGTTGGATTTACTAAAACAGAACAAGATGCTCCATAAGGGGGAAATGAGTGGAACTTTGAAAGATGTTTCAAAGCATAAAAGACATTATGGAAACAAACCATAAGGAGATTATGGAACTAATGCATGGCATAGAGGAAAAAATGGAAAATATTATACAAGAGACAATGAGCAAAGATCAAGATGCCCAGGAAAGGGGGGAGCTAACATAAGGAATGGAGGGAAAAATAGAATTGAGGAACCAACGTATAATTTATAGATGACAGGCTAACAATTTCTAAATAGTTAGTAGTTTAGACCAGTGGTTGCCAACCGGTGGGCCGCGGCCCACTGGTGGTCCATGAGAAAATTTTGGTGTTCTGTAGAGAAATGTCTCCCTACAAAGCAATTAATCCAGGCTGCACGGGAACACAAGGCTGTGCCACCCACATGACCTGCCCACCCACTGGCCCCCACCCTTCAGCCGAGCGCAAACCTGCAAAAAGCAGTGCAGCCCTCATCGGCCAGAACAATGTAATGGTGCTATTGCAGCAAGAGGGGGCTGGTGGCACAGGCGGGCTGAAGCGGCGATGGAGATGGCCGGAAGGTGCAGGAGCACCATTTGTGCAGGCAAGAGCTTGAGCTTTTTGCGGCTCGACACCCCCCCTCAGCCTCCACACAGGGAGGGACCCTTCTCTACTTGGAAGCGGCGGGAGAAACTTGGACCTTAGCCTTGGGGAGTCCTCTTGTGTGGAGGCCGAAGCGGGGGGATGTTGCCTGGTTATTAGGAGCCTGTCTTCCACAGGACTCTTTTGGTCTGGCCATTTGGTCTTCCCCCCGCCCCATGCCAAAGGAAAGCCAAACAAGCTTCTCCTTCCCTCCTACTCTTTCCCCTGTTCCCTTCCCCCTACTCAATCCTACTCAATCCTACTTCGGGACAGAGGATAGCATGCTGGAAACGTGGGTTGGCATTTCCAACATGCATTTATCCGGTGCTCTCCCGCAATTCTTCGCGTTCCTCCAGGTCTAGCTTGCTGAGGGGGGAGAGCAGCCCTGACTCCTCTGCTGCCCCCTCCCATGGCCCCAGCCATTGATGCCCAGGGAAGGCACAGGAAGATAGCTCTCGCTGGGGCGAAAGAGTGGAGATCGGGGAAGGCACAGGCAACAGAAAGTGGTGCTTTTCAAAGGCGGCCTTTGCCTTCCTCAATCTCAGCTCTTTCGCTCCAGTGAGAGCTATGTTTCTGCTTGCTTTTCCTGTGCCTTCCCTGGGCAGCAATGGCTGGGGCCGTGGGGGGGGGGGGAGCACTGAGAGGGATGAGAAAACTGATGCAGATGCCTCATTCTGGACCTCTGAACTGGATGGTGAGTGCAGACTTGCCCCCTCCGCCCCCTCCTACCACCAGCAGCCGGTACTTTTCCTGTCCTGAGCTGTCCCTACATCCCGCTGCCATCAAGGAAGAGCCCAGGCCAGGAGAGGCGAGTTGGAAGGTGTGGGAGTGCCGTGCAAATGCAAGTAGCACGGCGTTCCTGCACCTTCCAGCCATCTCCATCGCCGCTTCAGCCCACCTGTGCTGCTGCCCCCCCACAACAGCACCATTACCTTGACCTGGCCAGTGAGGGCTGCGCTGCTTTTTGCATGTTGCATCACCCGCAAATTTGCACGTTATAGGTGCCAGCCCCTATGGCGGAGATTTTCAACCCCACCACGGGCTGGTCCCATATTCCAAAGCTGCAGTAGTCACAAGACTGGCCCTTTGGTCATCCCGGAGCAGCTCATCCACGGCAGGCTGGTGCACAGGCCAGTCCTATGACTACTGCAGCTCTGGAATATGGGATCAACTTTCCCACCAATGTCAGCAAGCCACTGTCAGCCAAAATTCATATTAGTGGTCTGCAGGATTTGAAATTATGAGTTTGGTGGTCCCTGAGGTCCTAAAGGTTGGTGAGCCCTGGTTTAGACCATGAGTAGCATGGGGATCTCATATTCCACAAAACCCTCACATCATCACTTATCCCTACCTGCCTGTGCACTATAACCCACTCTCATACCCATCCATCTGTGCACCCATCTGAGCTTGGGCCTGACTGTACCACTCACCTGCATGCGAGCCCACTCTCAAACTTAAAACTTTATATCATTATATTTTATAAAATTCCAGTTTATAGGCTTTTTAAAGATAGTATTTAACACTCTGGGGAAAAAATTTAAAGAGTTTTTTGCACATTGATTATACAACAAAGCCCAAGCATGGAAAATTCTTGTCCTCTCACCCAATTATCCTAGCATCTACTATCATTTGTTTTTACCTCCACCATGGCTTTTGGCAATAATTCTGCTCTGAAAAGTTGCAACATTGCCTCCATTATGTTTTTCCAGCCCTCTCGTAAAATATCACCATGTCGATGAGCCAAGTGGAACACCGTCTTTGCTGCAATGTGGGCTTTTGGATTGCTTCCAAAAACTGTTGGCAAATTCTCAATTGACTGCAACAGAAAAGTACAAATAAATAAATTCTTATTGTTTAAAAATATCAAGTTTGGTATAAAATATTAACTCAAAACCAAATGGCTTGATTTAATCAAATATTTAGTCACAATGTTTGACTAAATTTGACTAATATTTTAGTACTTTCACAGTGTATGTATTGCAGCATACTGCCTGTTACTAGTTAGACAGATACTGCTTTTTCTATAATCTATCTCTTATTTAGAACACATCCATAAGACATTGTCTTTTCAATCCTAGTGTTAGCAAAAAGTCTTATAAAGGTTTGCCAGAATTTGGCTTATTTTGATCTTGATAACCAACTTCATATTCTTTCCTTGTACCTATGAGAATCTAAATCTTTAGTTCATTCAAATATTGTCATAGGATTTGATATCTCTTCAATTCTTCTTTGTCCCACTGCATAGGCTTCTATGGGCTTAACACACAAGATCTGCAGTCTTTGGCAGGTTAAGAGGTCTGAGAGATAAGGGAATAGCCATTTTTTCAATCATGGTCGGTGGATTAAAAAAAACACCGGGTTCATATATAAGTAGTCCTCAACTTATGACAACAATTGAGCCCAAAATTTCTGTTGCTAACCGAGATAGTTGTTAAGTGAATTTTGTACCATTTTACAATCTTTTCTGCCACAGTGGTTAAGTAAAGTTAGTAACATAGGTTTCAAAAGGTGACCTTGGGACCTTGGGACACATGACCTTGGGACACTGCGATTGTTGTAAATCTCAGACAGTTGCCAAGAATCTGAATTTTGATCACATGACCATGGAGATAATGCAACGGTCATAACTATGAGAAATGGTTATGTTACTTTTTCAATGCTGTTGTAACTATGGTTACTGAATGAACTACTTGTACTTCCTTTTTTTTGTGCTCTGAAATTGGCTCAGAGATTGGCTTAACTAGGTAACATTGATGGTGTTACCTAGTTAGGTAATGAAATGTCTGTAAGAAAACAACTAAGCTGAGTGAGTGCTTAGAGCACCAAGGACCCTAAAGCTCAACCTTCAATATTTACTTCTATTGATACTTCCTTTTGTAACCACTTTTGAAATTGCTTATTAACTGCTTTTTCAATTATTATAAACTTTCGATCAACAGGTTTTATAGCACCTGATGAATTTTCTTCAATTCTTAGTGAAATATGTTTTAAATACAAGTTTAAGGAATTTTAAAAATGAGATAAACAGCAAAAGAAGAGTTTGATTTTGGAAAATTACAAACAGACCAAGGGTCCAGATGGTTTGGAAATAAGATCTTTCTTGCAAGAACATGCTTTTGTTTCCTCTTTTAAAAAATGGTAGGATGGAACTTTGAAAGTTGAACATTCTGGGGAACCAGAAAGAACTAAAGATTAGTATTAACTAATCAAGTGGTTGTATTTAACTGAAAGGAAAATCAACTTTGCTCATGAACTATGTTTAAATTTAAATTATTTATATGTCTCCATTTGATGACTTACCTCACTGCTTAGGGCTGTGAATTTACAGAGAGAAATTATGAGGTTGTCAAAAACATCACTGAGGCCATAATGAGCAGAGATCATGGCACATTTTCTGAAAGACAAATCATAATGCTGTCAGAGAAATCACATAGTGAATGCTTCCAGAATTATTCCCTAGATTTTTCCCATTATATTTCTGGAACACAAACAGATATGTATCAAACTGTGATTATTCAATCCAAGCTGGTTTGGTTTCAAATGATACTGCATGTGCATTAATGATGGGCAAACTGATATAGTTTAATTGTGAATTAAGCACAATAATCATTGCAGTAATAAAAACAAGATGTCATTCAGAAATACAACTCTGTCACAAACACAAATACTACTCAAACGCTCATTTTTCATTCTTGCATATTTATTGTATTTATTGGAGGCAAATATTGTATCATCATTATCATGTTTCTTTTGCATGAAGTGCATAGGACAGCAAGTTTCTTCCAATGAATTCTATCTATGACAGAGTCTTCAGCTTCTATCCATTTAATGTCTATTGTCTATAAATCATTTTTAAATGTCTGACACCCAGTTTTCCATGGTCTACCCCACGTCCACTTTCCCTTTGATGGCTCCCATCATACAGTGTTTTTGAGTATCGATGTTCTGGCAAGTGAAGAATATGGCCAGCTAGACACATTCAATGTTCAGTCACAATGGCTGCAATTTCCTGGATCCACTCCACTGAAAAATTTCCTCATTGCTGACATGGTCACATCAAGTGACATCCAGTATTCTCTGTAGGCAAGATTGATGGAACACATTGAGCTTTCATGCTGTGTGTGCTGTTATGCCCGTGTATCGCTGGTGTAGATCGCTGTTGGTACAACAATTGTTTTATGAAGCTGTAACTTGGTTTTCTAATCTATTGTTGGAGCTGACCGAATAGGTCGTAAGCACACTGGTGTCAGAATGCCAGTCTGCCATGAAAACTGGGTGGGGGGAGGAGAGGAGGCTGGAAGGAAGGGAAGGGAGGGAGGGTTAATGCTTGAGGGAAGCGACAAAGCCAGAAGAATGCCAACAGGCAGAGTGACTGTTTCCAAACCACCTCTTTTAAAATTGATTGGACAATGAATGACGAGCAATGGGAAGGAACTAAGGGAAGGGGGAGATAACTGGGAAAAGTTGGTGTGAATACTCAGTTCTGGCTTTGCTATACTGTATACACATGGCCTTTTAGTAAAGTATAGCTTTCACTACAAACGGAGTTGAGGGTCTTTCTTTCTTAAGGGACCAAGTTGGGGAAGGACTGACATTAAGCCAGAACTTCATTCTCAGTCCACCTAGAGGGCTAGCCTACCATGGGGAATAACCATAGGTAAAGTCTTTATTGTTTTAATTGCTTTTCTGCTCATTTTACTACTTTTATAATCGTTTTGTATGAACGATTGCACTGAAGTCTCCTATAAGACAAATATTTTCATACTCTGTTTCAAGTATATTCTTATGCAATTTTTTATAAAATTCTTCCTGCCCATTATTCAGTGCATACATCGCAATTAAAAGTATCTCTTTTTTATTTAATGTCACTTCCACAATCAACATTCTCCTGCTTCTTCATCTTTGAACATTTGCTTACCATTTGTTGTTTCTTTTATATGTTCTTTAATATATAATACCACTCCTTTTTTCTTTTGTTGCAATAGTGAAGAGTACAATTTCCCCAATTTAGGATAATTTGATATGTACTTCTTCTAGTGATATTATATCTAATCTTAGCCTTTGTGATTTTGTAAATAGTTTTTTTTCTTTTCATGGGGGAATTCAGTCCATTTATGTTAATTGACAGCAACTTTATTTCTTTTTGCACTGCATCACTTATATATAGATCTTATTCTCCTAGTTGAACTTATTTCTCTCTGTTCCTTTGCTCTTGCTTCCTTCTCGCTCTGCTCATTCTTTTTTTTCAACGTCACTTTCATCTTGTTGTGTTGTGGCCCCGATTCCCGAGCCTATGCTGTCAGAGGAAGAGGACTTGGAAGATGAGGAGGAGGAACTGGGAATGCCTTCCTCCCCAGGACCTTCCTCTCTGGCAATGGCTTCCTACCTGATAATGCCTCAGGTTTCATCAGACAACCGAGATGAACAGCCTGAGATTAATCAGCAGGAAAGCATATCGGAGCAGCCCCTGACAGGGAGTAAAGAGGAAGAGTATCCTGATCCTAAGCAGCATCGTAGGGAGAAACGTGAGCAGCAACGTAGGAGGCGTGGGAGGGTCAGAGAGTGAGCCTGAGTCATTGAGCCACACCCCACAGGGGATAAAAGTGGGTGTGTTTTCGGCTGGAACTTTGTACGGGACAAAGTTTAATCTTATTTCAGATTTTCTTCATGAATGATTTTTGTGGACTGCCTTGTAATTTTCTGTGAGTAGATTTTTATTTGTTATCAGTTCAGACTTGGCAGGCAGTACTTGAGAAAAGATTATCTATGTTACATAACACAATAAAAGAGATAAATGAGAAATCCGATAAAAAAAATGAATTATTAGTATCAGAATTAAAACAAACTAAAGATGATGTTAAAAATATACAGATTAGATTGGATAAGACAGACACAAAGTTAATGTTGAGCCCCGATTCGGGACTCAGCATACTTGGGGATGGGTGGGCAGACACAAACAATGGAGCAGCACAAAGTGAAGAGAGTGACAGGAGCGATGGGTGAGTCTGGCTACAGGGGCGGGATTTCCAGAAGGCATGGTCGCTGGACTATAAAGTGTGTTGGGAGGTGACAGCTCTCAGCGCTGACTTTGCAAGGGACTCTGTTTCCTACTCATTATGTACAAAGGCTCCAGACTGCTTTTGAGGATTAAAGTTTGGTTTGCTGATTCCCTTGGGTTCCTGAGCGTGTTTGCTTTAGTCCTAAATAGGTCCAGCCTTGGACCTTTGAGAGTTAGATCTTCTTGACTAAAATTTACTGCTATTGGATTTGAAACAAGAGGAAGTTTTTCTGTGTCTTAGAGGAATTCCTGAAGAAACTTGCAACTTAGTAATTGTAACAGAAGTGACTAAAAGGTTTAATGATGAGAAAGTAAACTTTTCTAAAGAAATAGACACAATTTACAGAATAAACTCAGCATAATATGCAGTCAGAAGACAACTGCCAAGAGATGTGATGATCCAATTCATAAGAAAATCTATTAAAAAGCAAGTAATTTAAAAACATTTCCATCAGAATTTAATATTTCTGGAAAAAAGGTGCAAATATTCAGAGAAATTACAAATACAATATTAAGTATTTTTTTCCCTGACAAATCTTCTGAAACAAAATAATACTCCATTTCACTGGGATAAGCTGGATGGCTTACCTTTAGAAATCAACAGTACAGACTAAGCTCAGTCCTTAAAGCACTAGACTTTTTGAAAAAACATGGGTTGAAACAACACTATTTTTCAAAAGATAAAAAGATCAGAAAGAAAAAGAAAATAAGAAGCTTGACGTTTATCAAGGATAGGCTGTGGAGTTAGGAGCCTCAGCTGGAAACCCTGGAACTTCCTCTTCATAACAGATGGATTGCAAGATTTTGACATGGAATGTTAATGGGGCAAATTCCCCACACAAAAAATGTTATTTCATTATCTTAAAAAAAAGTCAACCATGATAGACTGACAAAAAGTATTTAACAAATAAAACTTTGGGTCTGGAGTTTTTCTGCTAATTCAAAGAAAAAAATAAATGGTGTAGTTTTGTATATAAAACCCGATTATATCCACTTATTAGGCAGGTATGTAATTGTGCAAATTGAATTAAAGGAAATAAAATATATTGTGGTGGGATTATACCATCCCATACCAAGAAAAAGCCAAGCTTTTTAAATATCTGTCTGAACATTCCTATTCTTTTCAGTATTGGTAAGTGATTGGGAACTACAATGGGGTAGTAACCCCACTGGACAGATGAGCTAATAAAGGAATTAAAGAAACACAAGGGAAACTGCCAAAAACTTTTTGACATCACAGATTGTTAAAAAAATGTAAACAGGTAGTTCAAGGCTATTTTAATAATAATTTAAGTATGGGAAGCAATTTGACAACAGTTTGGGATGCTTGTAAGGTTGTGATATGAGGACATTTTATACAATACAATAATTAAAAGGAAGATAGATGAAAAAATCCAAAATATGTTATAAGAAATTAAACTGAAGGAGACAGTATTCCAGAATTCACCAGAAGATTCTAACATACATAATTAACTAAAATTATTTCAAAAACAAATTGACTACAACCACATTCTTTCACTAACCTGCTTTCTAGCTGCATTCTCCACCGCTGCATGCAGGGCAAGAAAAGAAGATCAAGAAGACCTTCCAACTTCTCAAAAAAAAAATCTTGCAAAGTTGGAAGTGTGGTTGAACTTATTTTTTTACTGGTAGTCCCATAGTCTTCTTTTGTTGCCCTGCACATGGAGAACAGAGCTGGAAAGCAGGTTAGTGAATGGATGCTTTGGGAAAGCAAGGGGAGTTGAGTGGGAGTTGGAAAGGAGGTGGCAAAGCAAACCCCTTAAGGGCTCCAGGCAGCTGGTGGTGGAACATGAGTGGTGGCTGGGGCTGCCCTGCTGGCTGCCGCCACCGGGTGAGACATGGAAGGGTTTGCTAGTTGCCACTGCCTTACCCTCCTCTTGCAGAAGACACTAAGCTGGCAGTAATAGCCAACACCTCAGAAGACAAGTTCAGGATCCGAAAAGATCTTGACAGTCTTGAACAATGGACCCTATCAAACAAAATAGAATTTAATGTGGAGAAAAGCAAGGTTTTACACTTAGGCAGGAAAAAACAAAAGTACAAGTACAGATTAGGCAAAACCTGGCTCAAAAACAGCAATTGTTTTTGAAACCATAACTTCCATGGGTCTGTCCCAGATCATCTAGAGCCTGACTAGTAATAGTGGTCACACACTCAATTTGCTGTTCTTGTCAGAGCAGTGTCTATGTGATCTGGAACTGGTAGACCTCTCCTTGGTCCCCTTGTCATAGCCGGATCACAGTCTGATGGCAATGAGTTTCTCAAAAGCTGCAACCCCTTGCCAGGGAGGCAGGACCTATTAGATTGGTCCGCCCCCATCGAATAATGGACCCGGATGGGTTCCAGGAGTTGGGGGTTATAACTGCAGATCTACTGTACAGTCCAGCTGAGCTCTTAGTCACTGTTTGGAATAGGAAGGTGACTGAGGCTTTGGATAGGATTGTACCCTTGCGACTGCTCCTCAGCTGTAGACATCTCTGTGCCCTGTGGTATATAGAGAAGAACTGAGAGGAATGAAACGCATCAGGAGATGTCTAGAGCACTGCTGGCAGAAGACAGGAGATGAACTCGATTGAACATGGGTAAGAGCTGCTACTAAGGCCTACCAGTGGCAATTCATGTGGCGAAGTGTCAATACTTCTCCACACTAATTGCGTCTGTAGATAATTGCCCAGCGACCCACTTTAAGGTGAGCTGTCTCCTCCTAGGGAAGGAGGAGATTGAGGTCCACCTGAAGGGGTGCACTGAGGAATTTGCAGATTTTCTGGAAGACAAATCGCTCGACTTCATTCCCAATTAGATGCCGGCGTGGTTGCTGGTCTGGTGGAAGCTCCTGAGGCAGGTTGTTGCCCTGTTTATCTGGGAACGGTTTGACCCTGTTGCTTCTGATGAAGTGGACAGAATCCTTGGGAGTATGTGCGCAAGCACCTGTAAAATGACCCATGTCCCTCCTGGCTTGTGAAAGCTTCCCAGGAGGTGACAGGCGGGTGGACTCTGGTGGTGATTAATATTTCCCTACAGGAGGGGAGGATGCCCCAGCACTTTAAGAAGGCTATGGTCCACCCTCTTCTTAAAGAAGCCATCGCTGGACTCCACCTGGTTGGATAATTTCCGACCTGTCTCCAATCTTATGATTCTTGATGAATGTATCTTTTATGTATACTGAAGCATTTGCACCAAGACAAAATCCTTGTGGGTCCAATCACACTTGACCAATAAAGAATTCTATTCTATCTTCCCTTTTGGGGGAAGGTTGTTGAGGTGGTCGTTGCACAGCAGCTCCAGAGGTTTCTGGATGAAACGGCAGAAGCGGGATGGGGGTAGTGCATCCATCCTTGCTCTACTTGACCTCTCGGTGGCTTTTGATACCATTGACCATGGGATTCTCCTGGGGATAGGAGTGGGAGGCCTTGTGCTGTCCTGGTTCACTTCCTTCCTCTGTGACCACTCTCAGTCAGTGTTGATAGGAGGGGAGAGATCCAGCCCTTGCCCACTGCTTTACAGGGTTCTGCAGGGCTTGGTACTCTCTCCGTTCCTTTTCAACATTTCTACGAAGTCACTGGGTGAGATCATCCATCACCATGGACTGAGGTATCACCAATATGCTGATGATACTCAGTTGTATGTCTCGCCCCGCGGTGAGTTAAGTGTTGCTGTGTCTTCCCTCTCACAGTGCCTGGAGGCTGTTAGGGGCTAGATGGGGAGCAACAGGTTGAAACTAAACTGTTGCAAAACCAAGTGACTCTGGGTTTGAGGTTTGTTGGCTCAGGGAGAATTGCCACCTTTGGTCTTCGATGGGGTGACATTACCCCAAACAGATCCTGTGCATAATCTAGGGGATTTCTTGGACTCACAACTCCTGTTCGAAGAGCAGGTGACAGTCATGGCCAGGAGGGCCTTTGTGCAACTGCGGGTTATCCACCAGTTACGCCCTTTCCTGGACCAACGGTCCCAACTCACAGTCACTCATGCTCTAGTCACTTCCTGTCTTGATTATTGTAATACATTCTACATGGGGCTGCCCTTGAAGAACATCCGGAAACTCCAGTTGGTGCAAAATGCAGCGGCCCGCATGTTTTTGTGCAGACCCCGGAGTGCACGTTTCACCTCTCCTGCAGGAGCTGCACTAGTTGCCAATTTGCTTCTGGGTGCAATTCATGGTTCTGGTTGTCAACCTTTAAAGCCCTTCATGGCTTGGGTTATCTGAGGGAACGTCTCTTGCTGGTCACATCTACCTGACCCATTCAAGCGAGAAGGCAGGGAATGTTGCAGGTCCCATCCCTGAGGGAGATACACCTGGTGGGACCCAGAAAAAGGGCCTTCTCCGTGGTGGTTCCCTCTCTCTGGAATATCATTCCCCCAGATATTAGAATGGCCTCCCACTCTAGCACTCTTCCGGAAGGCACTGAAGACCTGGTTCTGCCAGCAGGCCTGGGAAACCCAGAGCGGGATGGAGCTCATCGAATGGCTCATGTGATTTGCTGTCGTTGGGGCGGGGTTTAGGAGTTGGGGTGATTTTTTATTTATTTTTTCCAGATTTTGTACTATTGTACTATATTAATTTATTTGATTCTTTTTGTAAGTTTTCATTGTTTTTTATTTTAAATATGGTTTTACATTCTGTAAGCTGCCTCAAGTCACCATGGGCGAATAGGCAGGCAATATAAATTAAATAAGTAAGTAAATAAATAGTGAGGGTGACGTTGGAGCCCCAGTGGACAATCACTTAAATATGAGCCAGCAATGTGCAGTAATCATATGAAATATTAGTACCGTTTTATAAAACTTTAGTAAGACCACATCTGGAATACTGCATCCAGTTTTGGTCACCACATGATAAAAAAGACGTTGAGACTTTGGAAAAAATGCAGAGAAGCACAACTAAGATGGTTAAAGGCCTATAGACTAAAACATATGAAGAACAGTTGCAAGAACTGGGTTTCAATATGTAACTTTCACACTTTTTGGCTCAGATCTTGCTTTGCTTTCGCTGTTATCATTTCAAACTCAGTAAAAGTACCTTTTCAATACTTCAATGGGCTGCTACCGCTTCACCCTGGTTCGGGCAAACCCTTGGCTAATTTTATGGCTGGTTTAGCAAACTGGCAAATCCCACCCCTGGCTGGCCTCACCTACCACCTAGCCCCTCCCAGGAGTCTCCATGAGGCCTGTTTTGGATCCCAGGTAAGTACAGGGCCCACACGGAGGCTCGGGGTGAAAAATGGGCCTGCCGGAGGCTCCAGAAGACCCATTTCCAGCCTCCAGAGGCCTCTGGATCTTGCTGTGGTGCAGGAGGCTGACTAGGCCACGCCCACCCAGCAACTGGGCAGAGAACCAGTTGCTGAAATTTTTGAAGCCCACCCATCCACAGAACGACTGTTTCCAAAACATCTCTTTTAAAATTGAATGGACAATGAGAAATCAGTAATGGGAAGGAACTAAGGGGGGAAAGTTAACCGGGGAAAGTTGGTGCAGATACTCAGTTCTGGCTTTCCTATACTGTAAACCACTTGGCCTTTTCACTACAAATGAAATTAAGATCTTTCTTTCTTAAGGGACCAAGTCGGGGCAGGACTGACAGCTGGAATATGATGAGGAAAAACAGAAAGGGTGATAAAATGCAGCCTTGTCTAACACCAATATCAATGTTCGAAAAGTTGGTGGTTCCACTACTGATCTTTACACAGCAACTCTGTTATGATCCAGATTTTTGAAGAGGTTAATAAATTGATCAAGGATTGCATATATTCTACACAGGTTCTACAGGGAGTCCCGTTGTATGCTATCAAAAGTCTTCCTGAAGTCTATAAAATTTATAGCAAGTGATCAGTGGAATTTGATACACTGCTCAATAATGTTGCATAGATTTTTGGTGCACCAATTACACCCTTTCCTGGACCAACGGTCCCTACTCAGTCACACATACCCTAATCATTTCCTGTCTTGATTATTGCAACATGCTCTACATGGGGCTGCCCTTGAAGAACACCCAGAAGCTCCAGTTGGTGCAAAATGCAGCTGCCCGCATGGTTTTGTTCAGACCCTGGTGTGCACATGTTTCACCTCTCCTGTGGGAGCTGCATTGGTTGCCAATTTGCTTCCAGGTGCAATTCAAGGTGCTGGTTGTCACCTTTAAAGCCTTTCATGGCTTGGGACTGGGTTATCTGAGGGAACGTATCTTGTCGGTCACATCTACCTGACCCATTAGAGAGGGGAGGCAGGGAATGCTGCAGGTCCCATTCCTGAGGGAGATACACTTAGTGGGACCCAGAAGGGCCTTCTCCATGGTGGCTCCCTCTCTGTGGAACATCATTCCCCCAGAGATTAGAATGGCCCCCTCTCTAATACTCTTCTGGAAGGCACTGAAGACCAGGTTGTGCCAGTGGGCCTGGTAAACTCAGAGCGGGATGAAGCCCATCAAATGGCTCGTGTGATCTGCTGTCATTGGGGCAGGGGTTGGGAGTTGGGGGTGATTTTTTATTTATTTTTTCCAGATTTTGTTCTATTGTATTTTATTAATTTATTTGATTCTTTTTATTAGTTTTATTGTTTTTTATTTTAAATATGGTTTTACATTCTGTAAGCCACCTCGAGTTGCCATGGGCGAATAGGTGGCAATATAAATTATATACATACATACATACATACATACATACATACATACATATACTTAAGTTTTTGTGGGTATTTATATGTATGGTATTCAGCTTTCGGGTATTTTCCCACGTCATTATACTTGTGCTTTTAAAGTTGTAGCAACGTTTCGGCAGAATCTCATCTGCCATCACCAGGCTTCTGTATAGTGTTTGTCGAACAACTATAATGATGTGGGAAAATACCCGAACAAAGCTGAATACCATACATATATATACATACATATACATACATACAAACATAGATACATAGATCATAGATACATACATACATACACATACACATATATATATAAAGAAAGTGAACTTTTGTTCAGGGTGTGAATGGCCATGATGAAACCCAGACTGCTCCTCCAATAGCATTTTATCAATTTCTCCTTGCAGGAGCCTAAGGAGAATGATTGGGAACACTTTGCCAGGTACGGAAAGAAAAGTGATAACTTTTCAGTTATTATAGACTCTGGCGTTCCCTTCTTGGGAAGCTTTAACAATAACTCTCTTTTGCCAATTGTCAGGAAAGCATTGTGTGTGCCAACGCATGTTTCATAATCTAATGAGCTCCATTACCAGATCTCCACCAGCTTTCGAAAGTTCTGTCAAGATCTCATCTATGTTGGCAGCTTTAAGCTTCAAGGCACTATTTGAACATTGAACTTCATAGATTGTAATTATGCTCAGTTCAATATCCAGTAGTGCAATGCAATCTGCATTACTAAACTCATAGGTCATATTGGGGGCTGGCTGATTCAAGTTTTTTTTTTTTGAAGTGTTTTTTGAACATAACTGCATTCTCAAGGCAAGATGGCACTCTCCTGACAGTTCCACAAGCAACAAAATCAACTATATATGTATTTATATGCAGTGGTATTCAGTGTTGCTTGACGTATTATACCTACTAGGATCAGATGTGAACTCAGACCATTACCTGGTCATGGTGTCACTCTGACTCAAGTTAAAGAAAATACAACAATGCCAAACAATATGCCCTATTGCACTCAAGCAATTGAAGGATGCTGCAGTTGTTGTGCAGTTCCAACTTACATTGACTAACAGATTTCAATAGCTACTGCATGATAGCATAGACATCAGAGGTGGCATTCAGCAGGTTCTGACCAGTTCTGGAGAACCGGTAGCAGAAATTTGAATAGTTCGGAGAACCAGTAGCGAAAATTTTGAGTAACTTGGAATACCACCTCTGACTGCCCCTGCCCCCATCTATTCTCTTCCTCCCGAGTCCCAGCTGATCAGCTGGGTCTTCTTTTGTTGCCCTGCACAGGACAATAGAGCTGGAAAGCAGATTAGTGGGATGGGGTGGGGAGGGAATGGGATTTTGCAGTAACCTTCCCCTGGAGTGGGGAGAGAATGGGGATTCTGCAGTATCCTTCCGCTGCCACGCCCACCAAGCCATGCCATGCCCAAGCCACGCCCACAGAACCAGTAGTAAAAAAAGTTGAACCCCACCACTGGTAGACATCGAAGACCAGTGGACCCATTTTATACAGGCCATTGTTAAATACTATATATCTTTGTGGAAAACATCAGCACGCATCCAAAGTTTTTGGATGTCAAAATAAGGAGATGGTACATAAAATAATTTTGTAGACTGTGATGGAGTGTTACCTGAAACCAGAAATAGACTTGTGGATGACTGTTTCATCTAAGCTCTTGTCAAAAACATAGGAAAGAGCTGCAACAGTAGGTCCCCAGGTCATGGCAAAGAGGTCATGATCATAGCTGCCAGATGGAACATGCAGAAAGACTCCTTCTTCAGTAGCTCCACGATGCAACAACACACTCCATACATAGTTTTCTTTTACTAAACCTGTCTGCTCATCGGGCATCACGATCTCTTCATTTCTATCAGAGATGAATACAGATGAATATAGAAACATTAAATGATCAATTAAGATGCACTGTAGAAAACATGCTAGGATTTATTTTATTTCATTTTTATACCACTTTTTTCATATATAACACCAAGTGGTAAATGTATCAATATGCTTCTTTCTTCCTATTTTCCCCACAACAATTTCTGTGAGGTGAGTTGGGTTGAGAGACTGAATAGCCCAAAGACACACATACAGTTTTTCATGCCTAAAGCAGGACTAGAACTCACTGTCTACTGGCTAGCCCTTTAGCCACTACATCAAATTAACTTTTAAAAAAAATCAGATTGCTCTGATAACTCCCTCCTTCCAATGATTAATTTATACTTACTTGATAGCATAATATATATCTTCTAACATCTCTTGGTCAAAATCTTTGCCACCATTTACTCCTTTCAGATTTTTTCGGAATTCCTGTAATTAGCAATGAAAGTACAACATTCTATACAGAATTCTGAATTCTGCAAATAAGCTTTGAATATTTTATTATGAAATTCAGAAGCAACACATCTTTGGAACATTTTGGGATTAGTTTCTAAGATACTACAATTCAAAAAAAAAAAACAGCATAAAAATAGAAGCAAAGGGATCCTCTGAAAATGGTGCTCTAATAGTTTTATTTTCCCTTCTGATAAACAGTTGGTTTTGGCACGATAGCTGGCTCTATGGCCGGAGAGTCAGATCTCCACCTTTTCCTATTAATTGTTTGAATTTTAATTTATTTATTTTTATTATGCTTTTTCACATTTACATATCTCATTCTCATCTTTAACAACACTGTGGCATTGGTGTTACATATACAAATCTACATATGTTTATATTCATTTATATTCATTTATATACATTTTTCTTATCTCTACTATTCTTATTCCTACTACTCAACCATTCATACCAATTATCCCAGGCCTATGGTTCTCTGACTCTTCTTTGCCTTTTAGCTTTAGAGTGAGTTTGTCGATCTCAGCACATTCTAATATCTTTTGGATTGCTAATTCCTCCGGTGGCACACTATCTCGCTTCCAACATTGTGCAAATGTAATCCTCACCGCTGTCGTTATGTGTAATATCATATATTTGATCTTTTTACTACATTTCCCTTTAATTATTCCTAAAAGGAACAGTTCAGGTTTGAAGTCTACTTGACATTTCATTATTTCTTACAACCAACTCCGTATTTTGGCCCAGTATTTTTTGGCTTCGGGGCATAGCCACCACATGTGAAAGAAGGTACCCTGGCTCTGTTTACATTTCCAGCGTCTTGGATTCATATTGGGATACATCTTTGCCAATCTCATTGGTGCCAAATGCCAATGATAAAACATCTTATAAAGATTCTCCTTATATGCTGCGGACCTTGTTAATGTATAATTCTTACTCCATAGTTTTTCCCAGTCTTCTCGTTCTGTTATGTCCAAAAAATTTTGCCTGTGCTATCATGAGCCCTTTTACTACTTCCTCTTCCATATCAAATCTTAACAAGTAATTATATGTTCCTTTTATAAATGTCTCCTCCAGGCCTACTAAAATTTTACCTAATTGTTGTAACTCATTATCGAATCCATACTCTTTTGCGTCTTTTATATATCTCGCTTGTAGCTGAAGATATGGCCACCAATCTATAATTATTCCTTGGTCTTTCAACTCCTGATTAGTTTTTAATTTCTCCAGGTTATCTAATATTTCATTATACCTAACCATTTTACCTAAATCTAAATCTTGGGATAGATCATCGTATTTTCATATAGTGTTTTTTCCTAATCTTTCACCTCTCCATATTTTTCTATCTCTTGTATTAAAATAGTTCCCGTCTCCATTGGCTCTTCTATGAAAAATACCAGCTCATCTGCGAATGACTGGATTTTGTATTCTTTTTTTATTTTAGTTCCTTTTATTCCTGGGTTTTGTCTAATTCAAATTAATAATACTTCTAATGTCAGGATAAAAAGTAGAGGTGATAACGGACATCCCTGTCTTATTCCTATCGTTATCTTAAATGTCCCTGTGGTATCCCTGTTTAATATTATGCTCGCCTTTTGAGTGGTATATATTGCCTCTATCATTTTTTCAAATTTATCTCCAAGGTTCATATCTTTAATTTGTTGGATCATAAGCTGCCAATTTGGATTCTCAAAAGCCTTTTGGGCATCCAGAAAAATTAGAGCAGCTTGTTTTTCTGGATCGGCTTCATAGTACTCCAGTATGTTTACTACCATTCCTGTATTATTCCTAATCTGTCTTGTCAGCAAAAATCCATTTTGATCGGGATGTATCATTTAATAATTTTTTCATCCCTTCTGCTATTATATTTGTGAATATTGTAGTCGGTATTTAGCAGTGAGATGGGCCTGTAGTTTTTTATTTGTTTATTATCTGTACCCTCTTTCGGTATCAAGGAGATATATGCCTCCCTCCAAGATTCGTGTAGCCTTGCTCCATCAATGCGTCATTTTACACTTCCAACATTAACAGCTCTAGCAATTCGCCCATATTTTTATATATTTCCTGTGGAAGTCTGTCTGGCCCCAGAGTTTTGATATTTGTCTGCTTTTGCACTACCTTTTTCAGTTCTGTTAGTGTTATTTCCTTGTTTAGCATTTTTCTCTTTTCTTCTGCTATCGAATAACCTTCCACTTTCAAATAATGTCTTATTTTATCCTTTGCTATTTCTTCTTGTTTGTAGAGACCTTCAAAAAATTTTGTGTAATTCTTTTTTTCTCTTCCATATTATGTTGTAAATTCCCATTTTCATCCTGCAACTGCTGTATTATCCTTTCTCTCTCTCTCTCTTTAATTTATAAGGCAGCCATCTCCCCAGTTTATTTTGCATGTTCAAAAAAGTTTTGTTTTATAAATTTTAGATTTCTTGAATTTTCTTCTTTGTCTAATATATTTAGTTTATGTTTAGCTAAAATCATATCCTCCTTAATTTGATCATTCTGTGGTTTTATTTGTAATTGGGTTTCTAATTTTTTAATCTCCTCCTGTAATGTATTATGTTGTCTCCATTTCTCTTTGTTTCTCTTCGCCGTATATGCTATTGTTATTCCGCATATATATGCTTTCATGGTATCCCATAAGTTGTATGATATCCCATAATGATGTATGTTGTTTCATATTTTTTAAAAAGAATAGTTCCAATTCTTTTTTAATCCTTTGAAAATATTCTTTTTCTTTTAAAATCTGTGGATTCAATGTCCATCTTCTTTTTTCTTTTGATCTCTCCAGGTTATTTTGAGGGGGTTGTGGTCTGCCCATGTGTTTGGCATTATTTCTTTTTTTTTTTTTTAACAAGTTTTATTCAATTTTTCATATAAAAACAAAAAGCTCTTTTTAGTGGAACACATATTTCTGGATCATCACTTTTACATACAGATATGACAATAGTTATACATTCATATATGCATACTTAATTCTATTATTACCTTTTCCATTCCAAACTTTCAGAAAAGAAAAAAAAACAAGCAAATTAATCCTAATCTCTTACATTAATCTCAATCCGAACATCCTTTCATTTCATTTCAATTATTCCAAATATAATTCTTTAATATTTATTTTAAGAATAAAAATAACAATATGTTTTCCTAATTAAAAAAAGGTTACTAATGTCTCTCCTTCCTTTTAATAGTCTGTATTAGCTTATTAATTTAAATAGTTCTTTAATCTGTCATATTTTCTTTTCATCACACATTCTTTCTATAAATTCTAGATTAATACAAGTTTTAACACAAGAGAAAAAGAAACAAGCATACGTTTCCCCCCTTATAATGCTTTGAGTGTGACACCTCAGTGGTTAAAATATACCCTTATTCCCTCATCTTAATTCCCAATAAACCTTTATTTTTAAGTAGTTACAATAATAATCATTACATCTTTTCATTTGGATTCTGCAATATATTTTCTCCCCTTAATTTTATTTCTAATTTCAAAAGAGTAAAAGGGAAAAATTGACTATTTAATTCCTGGTCACTGATATTGACCTCATTTTTAAACATCTTCACATTCATTTCAGTTACTACAATTTCTTCAATTTCTTCTTTCCAGGTTCAAAGCCCTTAACTTTTCCCTTAACTTTTTTTAAAAGATAAAGATAAAAATGTATATTCACCCAATAAGAGTTATCAGTATCTATCCCTCCTTTGATAATCTATATTACCCTATTTTCTAAGTATTTTTTAATTGCAAATATATTCTTGTTACCCCTTGTCACCCTGCAGAATCCCCTTTTTAATTCATCAGCCATTATCTCTATAAAAACAATTTCTTTTCATCATTTTACTATTTCTGTTTCTTTATTTCCTGCACCTGTTTCTTACTGCCTCTCCTCCCCCTCTTTTCCCCATATCTTTTCTCATTCCAGTTTATGTCCCTCTCTTTCTTGATATCTTGCTTTCCCCCTTTCTGCTGCATCTTTCTACCTCTCCTGATTTCACAGGTATTCCCCTTTTTAATTACCTTCTTAAATCTCAACTTTTTAGCCTTCCTTCTAGTGTTCTTTGTGTTAATTGTCTATTTAAGATGGCTTCTCCTTGAGCCGACTCCTCCTCCTCTGAAGTTCTTTCTTTTTGTTCTTCAATCGCCATTTCCATTTCTTCTAACACAGAGCAAAGTGATTCGCCTCTTTCCTGTAGTAATTCTTTCATATTTTTAAGTTCCATTTTTAATTCCCGAAGAGATATCATCATTACACACTCTTATATTTTATAATCGTTGAAATCCACAAAAAAAAAAACCTTTTACTTTCCTTCTTTCTTCTTCAAGTTTTCTAAAGTTCTCAATTGTTCCAACCCAGGGTCTATACCAAAAAACATCAATCAATCCCGCAGTCAGTCTTTCCTTGCTTCTTTCTTTGTTCTGGTTCAGCTTTCACTTTCTAAGATTCTTACTTTGTTTCAATATTTCTTTAACATTGTATCAACACAAGTTCATAAAGAAACAGGATGATTTCCCTTTTGTTTGAATTTAAGTTTTTGTCCACAAGATGGCACTCTCCGTTATGCCTTTTCCCCCTATTTTATTATTTAGGGTTTTTCGAACCTCAATATTCCAAAGCAATCCAGTCTCCAATTTGTAAATTTTATTATTATTATTATTTGACAATCTTAAGTCCAGCTTTATTTTATGCCTGTTTATTGCCAAAATATTTTAATCCAATTTAATTAAGTCTTTAGTTCCGGCTTCTTCCTTTCCGGGTTCAAAGCCCCACTTAGCTGTCAAAATTATTTTCTTATTTTTTTCCCTGTCCCTTTGTATTTTCGCCGCTCACTTTTCTTTTCTTAAAAGTTCAATGTTACCTTAATCCCAGGGTACTTTTTGTTTGGTTGTTTCGTCCAATTGTCCCGGCTCAAATGTTATCCACCTCTTTCTTCACTCCTGCACAAATCTTAGTCCAGCTAAGTCTTCCTCTTCAGGGTGGCCATTTTGGACCACTGCTTCAGTCGTCTTCGGGGGGAAAAAGACCAAGCCCAGAAGGGGAGATGCAGCTCCCCTCAACCTGGCTGGCCGCTTCCCCTTACTCCACCGCCCCTCCAAGGCAGCTTCAGCCCTAATCGCAATGATTGGGGCTCTCCAACGAAAGAGCATGGACCATAGCCATGGACAGTCATGATCTACAGTCTGTCGGCGAGGAGGGCTCAACCTGGAAGTCCATGTTTGGCATTATTTTTATTGCCTCTATCTCTTTCCTCATTTTCCCATTCATCCAAACTATGTCAATCCTTAACCATGACTTGTGGGAATTGGAATAGAAAGTGAATTTATTCTCTTTTGGTTTTAAATTCCTCCACATATCTATCAAATTCAGTTTGTCTGTCATCTCAAAAAAGGCTGCTGGTAAAGTTTTCTTTTTCTTTGTGTTTTTTTATTACTAACATAATTGTTTTTAATGTCCACTATTACATTGTAATCACCAACTATACATATATTCCCTTGTCCTATTCCAATAATTTTTTTCATGCAATTTACTGTAAAACTCCTTCTGGTTGTCATTGGGAGTATATATAACTACTAATAGCATTGGTTTTTGACATATCGTCATTTTAATCATTAATATTCTAGTTGTTCAAAATTTTAAGCATGCCTCCAAATGTGAAATTCTTTTCTTTTCTTTTTGCTTTACATTTTAAATGTTAAACATCTGGTGGAATGCTGAACTAAACTTACCCCACCCACCCCCCTACACACACACTTTGGTGCATTATAAACATGAAGTTTTTATTCTTTAATACTGCTTTTTTTTCTGGAACAACGAAACACTTTTGTTTTTATCACAAGGAAGTCAATGGCATGAAGATTTTTTCCTACATAGTGAAAGTGATCTTATTTACTCTGGATTCTTACAGTAAGGAATTTGTTTTAGCGCTTTTTATAAGAACTTTATTTTACTATATTCTAATTTTAAATATTTTCCTGATCCTTTTATTGAAAATAAAAGAAATAGGAACAAGAAAGCTGAGGATGAAAATATAATCTTAATAAAGCCCAAGACACCATCAAAAAAAAAGTCAAAATATTCAGGTTAGCAGATCCCAGGAAGAAGAAATATCTCACCTCTAATGTCATAGGTACATTCTGCTTGCGAACATTATGATTGTGCTGATCAGTGTTCAGCATAATAACTGCATAGGCTAGAGCAAAACAGGCATCACTGTTAGCAAATGGAGTCCCATTTGATTTCTGAAAAGAAAATGAGAATGGAAAACAGATCCAAGATAATGTAACCATAGTATTGTATATAACTGAAAGGCAAATACCATGATTTTAAGCCATTCCCCTCTAAATAGAAAATTGTAAATAGAAAATTGTTTATAAATCCACACAAAAAAAAGTCCTATGAATTGCCCAGATTTTCTGCCTAGGTTTGCCAATCTAAGATTGCCAATTTCCAAAAAATTTAATTTGGAAAATATTTCCTCCTACCAAATTTGTATATATGACTCAACTGCAAGTGTGTGTGTGTGTGTGTGTGTGTGTGTGTATTTATTTATTTACTTATCAAACTATGTGTCAATGTTCCAACTGACAAACCCAACCAAGCAAGCACAAACTAGATGATCCAATCTCTGAATGCAAAACTTTACTGAGTACATCATTTTGGCACTGATTAACTAATTCCCGCACAAACCCACATAATTATAAGATTCTATACTTTAATCACACCCCACCACAGCTCCTTGCTCGCCTGACAGAGTCCCCAAGGCACGGCCTCCTCCCATGCTGCTAGCTGTTGAGTTTTCTCTGCTTGCCCTTTCGCATGGGTTACCACATCTGGGTGCCAAAATCCACCTGGCCTGCCGCTGGGGTCCTGGACTTGGCCATCTGCTCTCCTTTACTTTCCACCCCGCATATCTTCTCCTGGGTCTTCACAGCTCTTCCGGAGGTGACCAGCCAGGCTGTGGAAACCCAGGACACCCTTGTCCTTTGTTAATTTGGGAGATCTGGTTTAATGTCAATGTTCCGACTGACGAACCCAACCAAGCAAGCACAAGCAAGACAATCCAATCTCTGAATGCAAAACTTGATATATTGAGTACGTCATTTTGGCACTGATTAGATTTAAATCAGATCTAACTAATTCCCATGCAAACCCACATAATTAAAGTATAGGATTCTCCCTCCCCCTTTAGTAAAGGTCACATTGTCCAATTGAGCCTCACAATCTTGTTGTGAGAAAAAGCATTTGCCTTTTGCAAACACATGCTGGAATGTTCTTGGCTCTCACGCTTCTCTTCTTGATGTCCGGAATCTTCATTCCATCTCCCCCCAGTTCATTCACAAGCTGAGAAGTTTGCAACAGCAAAAGTGTGCTTTGAATCTTGAAACTATGTTTATGCATGTATGTATTTAATCAGATTTATAAGGCTGCCCATCTCACAAATAGTGACTCTGGACAGCGTGCAAAAATATCTAAAACAAGAAATGTATTAAAATATAAAAACAGTATTAAAATATAAAAACCAAGGCATAGGAGAAGGCGAATATTAATTATGAAGTTATTAAATTAAGTAGGAAAGTGTAAGGGGGGAGGGAGGAAAAAGGAGCAGAAAGTTAGATAAGAAAGATAGAAAGGATAAAGGAAGAAAAAAATTGGGGTAAGGAGAAAAATGCCAGCAAAACAGCAGTGTAACAAATGAATGGTTGCACATGAGTTGAAGATAGCACAAAACAAAAGATTCAGCTCAGAAACCCAACTAAGTAGCAGACTGCTGGAAAAGATGCAACTGAGAGCAGCGATCCGGTAGCTGAACAGCAGATAAGAAGGGAGGCTGTTAGAGGCAGCAAACCAGTGGGTCACAGTATATTCGGTAATTGCATAGCCCTAGACTCCAATTTAGGCAGCCCAGATTGAAGGGGCAGCAGTCATCGCAGGTCCCAGGGCCTAGGAAACTAGAGGCACCCCGACAACCACACACACACCCGCCTCCTGCTAGCCCAGCAGCCATTCCTAGTGGCATGTCTGGCAGAAGACAAAGGGCCTGGAGCAACCCATCCAGCAGAGGGAACCAGTGGCTGTGAGAAATTGGTGGTGGCAGAATTGGAAGAAGGGAGAAACGCAGCAGCAGAATCAGTGGAGGGGAGACCGTAGCAGCAGAGACAAGCAGTACAGCAGCAAAGAGGCATGGAGTTAGAGAAATCTGATCTTTAAAGATGAGTGGAGGGTTGAGCGGAGCAGACCAAATGGCAGAGCTGAGCCAACCGGAAAGCTGAACAGCAGGCCAAGAGAGCTGACCAGAGCAAAGACTAGGCTGAAAAGACCCGAACACCAAAGGACAGAAGAGAGCTGGCAGAGAAAACAAGATGCCAAAGCAGCAATCGACGCAAGTGAAGGCAAAAATTAAGCTTGAGGTCCCAATAGGAAGGGAGGGGAAACCCTAGTAGAGAATAAAAATAAGCACAGGACAGAAAATAAAGGACAAATAAATAATCAAATAATAAGGACAAGAACAGAACATTAGAAATCAGGGAAGAATAGGATTAACAAAGATCAATCTTAAGGCAAATCTTAAATAATAAGGTAGGAAGGAATTGAAGTTCAAAAACTGTAAAAAATATAGGGAAGAAAAGGATAAATAAAACTAACATAATAGTAAGCAAGTTACATAAATAATAAGGTAGAAAAATGAGCACATAGACAGAAAAAAAGGATAGAAAAAAAATAGGGATAATTATCTGAAACAGAGAAGGTAGAAACAAGGCTAAGAGCAAAACACATCCACTCACCAAAAAAAGGGATTTTCAAATTCTAAATTTTTAAACCTTAAAACTTTTAAATTTTGAAAACTTTAAATGAACTATTACATTTTTAAACTATTAACTTAATTTTTTCTTCTGGAAAACTGTGGCAAAATCTTCCACATCCTTAAATGAACCACCAAAATAAACATTTTAAAACTTTTTTTTATCTCTTTCTTCAAACAAATTGTCAGCTGCTGCTCCGTTCGAAATCCAGGAAAGAAATACTTAGACTCTTGTAATTAGAGAAAAGATGTCTTTTACTGGAAGTTAGTGGTAGCAACAAGAAAATTCTGAATCCGGGTAATTAGGCACTCACATCACATATATCAAGGGAGTGAAATGTTCCCACCCCCAACAGTTCAAATGGCTCTTCCAATTAAATGTTGTGAACTACATCATGCGGACATCTCCAGGTGGTGATGATTAGTTGACCTTGGCTTACTCAGATAAAGGGTTGCAGTTGCGCAGAGAAGAGAAAGCTAAGCAGGAGTGAGAAACCCTCCCCAGTTCATACAATATTAGTTATTAACACTTTCAACACTTTCCACCCCCCCCACCCCCCCCACCCCCCACCCCCTGTTACTTATGGCAGCCAGAAAGAAGCAAAGGAAAGGAGGAAGAACTTGAAGGCTGACACAAATATTGAGATAAAATCTCCAACTTTTACATGTTTTTTTTACTCTAAAAAAACCCAGCAAAAAGAAACAAACTCATGGAGCATGTAACTGTGGTATGTAATATATGTTCCATCTATGTGCTTATGTCCAAAGAACACCCAAATTATACATGTATTAAATGTAAACTATGTGAACTGCTAGAGGAAAAGGAATCTTGAGGCAACTCTAGCCAAACTTCAACCTACGCAAGAAAGCTATACCCAAATCGAACCATATAATGAACAAATAATTCCCAGAGAATTTGACCCTGCTGATAAACCCTTGGATGAAGATAAATGGAGGTATGTCACACATAGAAGGAAACAATAATCAAAGAAAAAAATCAGCATACATCTAATAAACTCCTACTGCCCAATCTAACCCAAACAGAAATAGCCCCATTAAAACTGAGCAATCGATTTCTCCCCCTTGATGAAAATATGCAGGCCCACATCCCCCCACCAAAGAAAACAGACACCTAGAAAAGAGACATCATCAAATATCCCTAAAAATAGTCATATCAACAAATACACCTGAGATAAACAGAAAAGTACCCCAGACTGCACTCCTTAAAAAAAGAAGGCGAGTGTTGGTGGTAGGAGATTCTATTCTCAAAGGAACAGAACCAACCATCTGTAGACCAGACATACAATCTAGGGAGATATGTTGTTTCCCTGGAGCAAAAATTAAAGATGTGGCTGAGAACCTAATTAGGCCCACAGCTTATTACTCTTTCCTCCTCGTTCACACTGGGACAAATAACACAACAAAGAACCTAAGTACAATATTGAAAGATTATAAGCAGCTAGGTGACAAAGTTAAGGAGCTAGGAGCACAAGTAGTATATCATCAGTACTCCCAATGAAAGGTACCATTGAGAGAAAAAAGAATTCTAGAAATAAATCAATGATTGGTATTGAAGAAAACTTTGGTTTCCTGGACCATGGATTACATTACCTACAAGAATGACTCTGCCAAGGGTTGCACCCACGAAAACAGCGGAAAATGTATTTGGAAAAAGACTGGTCCAACTCATCAGAAGAGCTTTAAACTAAAATTGAGGGGAGAGGGTGACCAATCTTTAGAATCTCTAGAATATAAAATCAGCCATAAATCCCAAGAAAACAAATCAAATAATGAGGGAATGGTAAGAAAAAAAGAAAAACTCAATTAGGAGATGCAGGAATTATAGCCATGGATAGGTATCAAAGTCGTAAATGCTTATATACAAATGCTCAAAGCTTGGGGAACAAACAGGGTGAACTAGAAACAATAGTACACCAGGGTAGGTATGACATAGTTGCCATTACAGAAATCTGGTAGGATAAAACCACGTCATACTGGAATTCAATATACCGTATTTGCCGGCGTATAAGACGACTGGGCGTATAAGACGAGCCCCCAACATTTCCACTCAAAATATAGTTTTTGTTATATACTCGCAGTATAAGACGACCCCCACTTGGAGGCATGCTTTTCAAGGCAAA
This sequence comes from Notechis scutatus, assembly GCF_049901735.1. NCBI lineage: Eukaryota > Metazoa > Chordata > Lepidosauria > Squamata > Elapidae > Notechis > Notechis scutatus. Next base: position 71,927,073 of record NC_142012.1, read on the forward strand.
AAAGTCGTCTCATACGCCGGCAAATACGGTAAGTTGTAACACTTGGGGTATTCTGGATATAATTCTTGATTGACACCCCCAACCCCTTTCCCCCAAACTTACAAAGCCACCAAAATGCTTTAGAGAGGCAGCTTCGCCTTTCTCAGGCTGGCACTCAATTCCTCTCCCTTTCTTTGTGACAGCCCCGCGTGCGTGCCATCGGGACTCCAAGGGTGGGGGATGGACAGCTGCCAACTCTCTCTCTCTCTCTCTCTCTCTCTCTGTGTGTGTGTGTGTGTGTGTGGAGGGTAATTCCGGCTATCTCTGGCCTCCGCTCGGTTTTAAAGTCGCTTGGCCGGTTCCCAAGTCGCAGCGCCCGCTGGCCGGGAGACGCGGCGCCGGGTGGAAGCTCGGTGCAGGGGAGGCAGATCTTTCTCTCTTAAGCGGGGAGGGGAGGAGGGGACAAGAGGAGGGACGGGACGGGACGGGACAGGGGGCGGGAGGAGGGCGCTCGCCTTCTTCCACCGCCCACCGGACCCTTTTCTTCCCAAGGGGACCCTGGAAAGCAGCTCGGGAGCCGGGTGGCCCTGCCCAGCGGGGTCCCATCAGGAACTTCCTGAGGACACCCCCCGCCCCAAGCACAGCCCTCCCGGTCTTTCAAAGAGGGAGGGAGAAGCGGGAGGAGCAAATTGCCGCCCCGCCCGCTGCCCAGAAGGAGGGGCGCCACAGTCCACCCCCACCACCTTCTCCCCCCCACTCCCGGGCCATTACGCGGCTCGGGGCTGGCTGGGCGAAGCGGCCCCGCCAGAGACCCTCCCGCTCCACCCCCACCCCACCTCCAGATTGGCCTCCGCAAGCGCCCCGAGCCGGGCGGAGGGTGGGTGGGTGGGTGGGAGGAGGAGGAGGAAGAGAGACTTCGGCTGGGCTTGAAGGGGCTTCGCAAGTTGCGGAGCTCCGCCCCGTCGCTCTTGCACCGAGTGACAATGTATTTACCGGCGTATAAGACGACCCCCCCACTTGGAGGCATGTTTTTTAGGGCAAAAAAGTCGTCTTATACGCCGGCAAATACGGTAATGCAAACAACAAGCAATAGAAAATAATCCAACCAGTGCCTTAAACTTTAAAAGAGCTGATTTTAACAAATTCAGAGAGATCCTAGGAAAGATTCCATGGATGAACTGTAATATATTCCACGGATGACTGTAATATATTGATGGATGGATACAAATTGTTTAAAAGAAACCTATCTACAAAAAGAGGAGTTAGAGTTGCATTACATGTGAGAGATCAATACATATCTACGGAAATGCACATGATCAAAGATAAAACCCCTCCAGAATGTATATGGGTCAATATAAAAAGGAAGAAAGGTGACACTGGCATAGGTGTATGTTACAGGCCACCCAACCAATTAGTTAACAAATATATGCAGGAAGCATACCATAGTAGTAATGGGAGACTTTAACTATCCAGTTATCCACTGGGAGACCAACTCTGCAGTGAGTGGTAGATCAAGCAGATTCCTAACCAACCTAGCTGACAACTTTATTATCCAAAAGATAAAGGAGAGAACTAAAAGAAAAGCTATACTGGACCTAATTCTTACTAACAGAGAAGAAGTGCCAGAGGGAGTTGAAGTTGCTGGAACTTTGAGTGAAAGTGACCACATCATACTGGAATTCAATATAATGCAAACACAAGCAATAGAAAATAATCCAACCAGTGCCTTAAACTTTAAAAGAGCTGATTTTAACAAATTCAGAGAGATCCTAGGAAAGATTCCACGGATGAAAATCCTAAAGGGGAAAAACAACTTAAGAAGCTTGGGAAACTCTGAAAAAATATTATTATAAAAGCCCAGTCTACCACAATACCACTGAAAAGAAAAGTAATTCAAGAAGAAACCAGCATGGCTGCACAAAGATCTCTCTGACAAACTGAAAGACAATAACTAAGCACAGAAAATGGAAACAGGGACACATAACTAAGGCTGATTATCAGCAGATAGCCAGAACATGAAAAGACATGTTCAGGAAAGCAAAGGCTCAGAATAAACTAAGTCAAAGATAACTAAAAAAAAGTTTTTTTCAACATATTAATAACAAGAACAAAGTCAAGGAAACAGTAGGTCCACTAAAGAGAGAAGTTGGTAACAAAGTAACAGGCAGTAGGAAGAAAGCAGAGCTGCTTAACTCATTCTTTGCATCAGTCTTCATGCAAAAAGAAATTATAGCCCAATGTACCAAAAAAGCTACTGTAAGAGACAAACCAGAAATAAAAATTAAAATAAGCAAGAAAATGGTAAGAGAACAACTATCTGACCTTGAGGAATATAAATCACCGGGATGTGACCAATTTATATCCCAGAGTTCTGAAGGAGCTGGCAGATGTAATCTCAGAACCACTGTACCAAATCCTTCAAAAATCCTGGAGCACAGGAGAAGGACCTGAGGATTTGAAAAAGGTTCCCATCTTCAAGAAAGGGGTGGGGGGAGAAACAGACCCAGAAAACTACAAACCAATCAGTCTAACATCAATACCTGGGAAGATCCTGGAAAAGATAATCAAAACACAGATCTACGAACAACTAGAAGCAAATAAAGTTATAACTAGTAGCCAGCTCGGGTTTGTTAAAAACAGACCATGCCAAACCAATCTTATTTCATTCTTTGATAAAGTCAAAAAAGCTAATACAATCCTGGATTGTATAAACAGAGGCATTGAATCAAAATCACGTGAAATATTAGTGGTGCATTTACAAAACCCTAGTAAGGCCACACCTGGAATACTGCAACTGATTTTGGTAACCGTACTACAAAAAAGATGATGAGACTTTGGAAAAAGTTCAGAGAAGAGCAAGTAAGATGATCAAAGGCCTGAATACTAAACCATACAAAGAACAGCTGCAGGTTTTGGGTTTGGCTACTCTAAAGAAAAGAATTAGGGGTGACATGATAGCAGTATTTCAGTATTTGAGAGGCTGCCACAAAGAAGGGTCACATTAATCTTCAAAGCATCACAGGGCAGGACAAGAAATAATGGTTGGAAACGGATCAAAGAGAGACGCAACCTGGAATTAAGGAGAAACTTCCTAACAACAAAGACAGTTAATCAGTGGAACAGCTTGCCTTCAGGAATCATGGGTGCTCGATCACTTGAGGTTTTTAAGAAGAGACTAGACAGTCACTTGTCTGAGATGATATAGGTTCTCCTGCTTGAGCAGGAGGCTGGATCTCTAGACCTCCAAGATCCCTTCCAGCTCTATTTCTATTTCTATTCTATTCTCTCAATTCCTTTGTGACCCATGGGGAGTGACAATTCCTCAACTGCCCTCTTTTTCAAAGCAGCGGCCAAGGCTTCAGATGGACCATGCTGCAAACCAGCAGGAACAATCTCTAGTTCCTTCTGGAACACCTTCAGGTCCATTAGTCACTGGGGGTGGACCAATCCGACGGTTCCAGCCTCCCTACAGTAGGTAGTGGCATTAGAAAAACCCCATGGAAATCAGGCTGTGATCTAACCATGACAAGGAAAACACCAAGAGCCCCCCAATTTCAGATACCATAGCTTCTACTCCAATAAGAATACCAGATCTGGTATGTGACCACTGCCCTGAGTTAGGCTCTGTATGATCTGGGATAGGCCCATGGCTGTCATGGTGGGCATGAACTCCCGAGCTGTGATGGAATATAATGAGGAGGTGGATAACTGGGGGCAGGGGGATTCTAGAGCAGTAAGAAGCAACTCAGTCCAAATATTATGTTGGAGAAAAAGAGTGAAGCCAGCTCCTCCCTGTAAGTTCATAGAGTATACATATAGTAGAGTCCTCAGTATGGCAAGATTTTGTCTGTGGGTATAAAACAATAAAGACCTCCATTTGGAAGAATTGCCACGTCATTCTTGGTTTTGGGTCTGACATGAGATGCTTCAGACCCCACCACTAGAGAAGGCAGACTGAAGTCTCCAAGAACCATAAATCTGAAGAATTCCATTGATAATCCTGAAATGGAATTAAAAGATCTCAGCAGGGAGGTTGCTTTATAGCAGGAAGGCTGATACATCAGCAGCAATCCTGACTTCCTAAAGCCCAATTAATGGGGTCCCACATCCAGTGACTTGTATATACACATTCATACATATACACATATACATATATGTTATGTCTCACCTGTATCCACAGGTGAGAATACACAGTTCCAGAGTTCAAATGTTCAAGCAAAACAAAACCAGACCCAAAAGAGTTAACTGCTCTGTTTTCACAGTCCTTAGCAGTCTTCCTGGAATCTGTCTGGCAAATCTGAATTGTTCATAAATCACGACAGCCGCTTCAAATGTATTCTTCCGAATCCAAAAAGCACTAAAAATCCACTTTGCTTCGAGTGGGGGAGAGGCGTTAGCACGCTCCTTATATATCCCCTGAAGGGGCGTGTCAGTCTCATTAATTAATCCTTGGCTGGACGTCTCTTTTCTAATTGAGATTGACGTCTCAATCTTCTAGTTCTAGCATCCAGCCAGCATCCGGCAGTTTCATCATCGCTTGAAGCCTCTGGCACACTTTCCTGATTAACAGTTAACACCTGAGGTGCAATCAGGGAGGGAGTTCCAGAAGAGGAAGACGTCTCTGAAACTTCTAATAAATTAGGCTCCTCTCTCAGATTCAACTCCTCCTCCTCCCCCAGACTCCTCTCAACATCGCTCAGCAATGCAGGCTCGAATCTCAATGCCAGATCTTCCTCCTCACTCGAGCCTACATCTGCTGACTGAGCTGGTTCAAACCTCGGAGGCACAACACATATATATGCACACACATACTCTCACATACACACCATGAGTTCTAGTCCTGCCTTAGTCATAAATGCCAACTGGGTGACCTTGGGCCAGTCACTGTCTCTCAGGTCAATTAATTGTTGTGGGGAAAATAGGAGGAGGAAGTTGTGTCGGGTATGTTCACCACCTTGAGTGCAAAAAATAATAATTAAAAGCTAGAATAATATACCTGCATAAGTGTTCACACCCTTTCATTAGGGATGTGGCTGTGTTCAGAATTAACCAATTACATTCAAATTGATGTTAAATAGTACACACCTGCTACCAATTAAAGTCTGATCAAGTCCATAGATCGGCTGTTCTAGTATGATTTTTCTGATGTTTACTCAGTTGCCTCTTACAGCAAAAGCTATTGTATGCAAAGAGCTTATAAAGTATCAAAAGGGATCTCACTGTTGGATGCTACCAGTCAGGAGAAGGGTGCAAAAAGAATTGGATATACTATGGAACACATGACTCATCAAGTGGAGAAAATATGGCATAACGGTGATATTACCAAGAACTGTCCTTCCAAAATTGATGAAAAAATAAGGAGAAAACTGGTCTGAGAGGCTGCCAAGCGGCCTAGAATAACATTAAAGGGTCTGCAGGAATTTCTGGCAAGTACTGGTTGTGTTCTACATTTGACAACAATCTCCCATATTCTTCATATGTCTGGGCTATGGGTTAGGGTGGCATAATGGAAGGCTTTTCTTATGAAGAAAACACCCAAGCCTGGCTACATTTGGCAAAACCTATATCAACTCTCACAAAAGCACATAAGAAAATGTGTTAAGATCTAATGAGACCAAGGTTGAACTTTTTGGTCATAATTCCAAAGAGTATATTTGGCATAAAAGCAACACTGAGCATCACCAAATATATACCATGCCCACAGTGAAGCATGGTGGTGACATTATACTTTGGGACTGCTTTTCTTCAACCTGAACTAGTGCTTTAATCAAGGTGGAGAGATTTATGAACAGTTCCAAGTATCAGTCAATTTTGGCACAAAACCTTCAGACCTCATAAAATCCTGAAGATGAAGAGGAATTTCATTTTTTAACATGACAATGAACCAAAGCATACCTCCAAATCAACAAAAGAATGGCTTAATCAGAAGAATATTAATATTTTGGAATGGCCTAGCCAGAGCCTGGTCCTGAATCCAACTGAAAATCTGTGAGGTGGGCTGTGTACAGGAGATGCCCCTGAAATCTGACAGATTTGGAGCATTTTTGCAAAGAAGAGAGGGCAAAGAATCTCAAGGCAAGGTATGCCATGCTGACAGACTCTTACACCAAAATACTAGATGATGTCATAAAAAATAAAAAGGTGCTTTAACAAGTATTAGTTTAAGGGTGTGCATCTTTATACAATCATGTTATTCTAATTTTTTATTGTTGTTATTTTTTCTCCTTAAAAAATTTCAGCTTGTTTTTTAACTGAATTGTACAGCTTATATGTTATATTAAATAAAGATGGAAAGAATTCTGAAGTGATTAATCTTGGTCTGATTTTTTTACATCTCAAAAACTTGGCATTTTAACAGCGGTTATATAGACTTTTTATATTCTCTGTAGGTACATGTGAACTATCATAGGCCATGCTCCAAAAAAAAAAAAAAAAAAGAACAGGGCAAAGACAAACATTCAATTAACATTTATTAATTATAAATTAATAATTATCTGTAAAATAATGTAACTTTCTGTAAAGTTAATAGTTCTCCATTCACACATTCTCACAAAAACCACTCTTGAGTACAGTTCAAGAGAATGCAGAAGTTTAAGTTTAGCAAATTTAAGACTTATTTAAAATTCCATTCAGTTCATATATTGCTATTATATTGAGGATAGATACATTTAGCCAAAGTTACAAATTGGAATAGAAACTGGGGAAAACCTGTTTTTTCCATTTGTAACCAAGAAACTGAATGATAGTCATATGTACTAAGGTGCAAGGATAAATGAATATATTTAGGTTTGCAGAAATTTTATTCAATTGAGTTCTATGCTTTTACTTCCAAGTAAATATAGAGAAAACTTCCAGTCTCATCCACCTCTTTTTATTGCATTCAATGTTTGCAGCAGACATTGTCATATTTATGTCTCTTGTACGTTTATTTACTTTCAATGATATTATCATGTCTTATTTCAGAGAATATAACATTTTGCCCGCCCCCACACACTGACTCCATGCACACTTAATTTTAGGAGAAAATTTTAGTGTTACTTTTGAGTAAATATCATACCCAATCCCATTTCAGACTATTTCTTATCATGTGAGTGTTGTCACAGTTTCTGCTGTTATATTATTTTTACTTCATTTTATCTTTTACTATCTTGCTGTCAGTTTGGGATATTTTTCAAATAGAAAATTAACACAGGATTATAAGTTATAGTCTGATTTGTTTGATTTTTTCCTGTGTTTGGGTAATAAATCATAGTTCATATATTAATTCAGCCACTGCCACTCATACAAAAAAAAAATAAATATAATCTAACCAAAGTCACTTATTTTTTTCCCACAATGACGAAAGTAAGCATAGAGAAAAGCATTCTTCATTCCAAGTCCATTACTTAATATATTATTTAAAAACAAAGATATAGGGTAATTCAAAACATACATGCCAATGTTCTGTAAAGGCTTCCAATAGCCTGTGAATCACAGGAGCTTCTCCTGGCAAACGAAAGGCTTCTAGGTAGAGTCGTAAAGCTTCATCTAGTCGTAAACCCTGGAAATGGAAAGTCCTGAAAAGAAAATACAAAATCAAGATAAGTAGGCAGAACAAAAGAATTATTAGGCAGAACTACATCACATCATTACAGATAGCTCTTGACTTGTAACTGGTTGTCTTATCAATTGTTCGTAGTCTCAATGGTCTCTGAAAGGTACTTTATGACCTGTAAAGCACTTCTGACTGTCACAAAACAGTGGGGGGGGGAGGGGGGAGAGAGGTTGGTCACATGACATTTCAGATGTGGCCAACTTGTTCACATTTACCACTGGTTGCCAAATGCCCTACAATCATATGATCACTATTTGAAATATTTTCTACTGGCTTCTCCAGAAAGTCAATAGAAAAGCTGGCAGGGAAGGTTCAAATGAAGGAGATGTTGGATTTGAGGTCTCTTCTCCCAGTCTGCGCAGGGATGGGAAAAATCCTCATGAGTACTGAAGGAACCGTGCTCAAATCTGGCAAAACTTCCATTGTTCTCATGATCATTCAACCCCGTGGGGCAGGGAGAGAACCCAAGCCTCCTGTGTATGGGAGGAGGCACTTGTCCTATTCCCCACCCCCATTCCTGGGAGGCCTGGGCTGACTCTCCAGCATTACATTTAACAATCCATAACACTCCTTAACAATCACAACTGGGAGAGCCAGAATTGCAGCCATTGAGCAAAGCAGTCACATGGCATCTGCCTTCACTCAACTACCAAGAATGTAAGCCCAATTGTGGTCATAAGTGGAATGCTGAACCTCTAATGCTAAGAATATGTTTTATTTGCTGACTTTTATTTTCAATCATTTGGAAACTATGGCTTATTTTCAGAGAATGGCATAACGTGATAATAGAAATTCTACTGAGAAATTCTATTTACCTTAGAAACGTATTAATTATAATGAGACAATGAACTGAATTTGGTCTGAGAGATTGGTTCCTGGGTACTACTATCCCCAAAAAGCAAGGGCAATGGAAGGAAATTCTACCTTTTTATATATATTTTATATTAATGCAAGAAAAAAAGTGAGCAATGACATCCATCTCCTCCAGCTGCAGGAAAAAAAACCAGGCTCAGACCTCTACTTCAGTCCTGCTGATAATACAAAATCATTCTCTATCACCTCTTTTTTTCTTATAAAAAACAAGAAAAAAGTCAATGTTAGCCATCCCAACTTGGAACATTAGAAAAGAAAACCTCTCGGATACATTATCAGTGAAAGTATACTTTACTAAAACCATGATTACACAGAAACTTTTCATGCCCAAGTATGAGATTAACTATTCCCTTCTCCCCACCTTTCCCCTGGTTATCATTAACTGTCCAATTGTATTTAAACAAATTGTTTTGGTAATGGTCCCTGGCTTGGGGCCAGATGGTTCTGCATTCCATAGTGTGACGTTGGAACAGCCAGCGGCTCTCATAGGATGGCACAGACGAGTAGTTTCAATTCTCTTCATTCCATCCCCCTTCAATCCCACCCCAGCTTCTCTCCCCACCCCTTATATATGGCAGACAGGCAGCAAGTGAAGCATGATGTTGCAAGCATAGCAGGAAGGCAGTCTTGGCAGTCCATTAATGGGAAAAGATGGCAAGGAAGTGGCAAGTAGCAGGGAGAAAGCGGAACTGCTTAATTCATTCTTTCAAAAGCAATACTGTAAAAGGCAGAATAGGAAACAAGTTCTTATTTTTTGCCCTTTATAATATTTGAGTTCTTTTTAAAGTTTGTAAAATATCATTGAATATGAATTTTAAAGCATGTATGTTTACTGTGCCAACAACAGTGCGTATAATCAAGGCTATGGTTTTCCCCGTTGCAATGTATGGCTGTGAAAGTTGGACCATAAGAAAGCCTGAGCGCCAAAGAATTGTGACCTTTGAACTATGGTGCTGGAGAAGACTCCTGTGAGTCCCTTGGACTGCAAGGTGATCAAACTGGTCAGTCCTAGACAGTGGTGGGTTTCAAAAAAATTTACTACCAGTTCTGTGGGCATGGCTTGGTGAGCATGGCTTGGTGGGCATGGCAGGTGAAGGATACTGCAAAATCTCCATTCCCACCCTACTCCTAAGGAAAGGTTACTGCAAAATCCCCATTCCCTCCCCACCCTACTAACCTGCTTTCCAGTTTCGTTCTCCTGTGCAGGGTAACAAAAGAAGACCCAGACAATCAGTGGGAACTTGGGAGGCAGAGAATAGATTGGGATGGGCCCAGTAAGAGGTGGTATTTGCCGGTTCTCCGAACTACACAAAATTCTCCGCTACCAGTTCTCCAGAACTGGTCAGAACCTGCCTCTGATCCTAGAGGAGATCAACCCAAACTGCTCTTTAGAAGGCCAGATCCTGAAGTTAAAATTCAAATACTTTGGCCACCTAAAGAGAAGAAAGGACTCACTGGAGAAGAATGCTGGGAAAGATTGAGGGCAATAAAAGAAGGGGACGACAGAGAATGAGGTGGCTGGATAGAGTCACTGAAGCAGTAGGTGTGAGCATAAATGGACTCCAGAAAGATGGTAGAGGACAGGAAGGCCTGGAGGAACGTTGTCCATGGGGTCGCGATGGGTCGGACACGACTTCGCAACTAACAACAACAATGTTAAGAGGAAATTTAAAAAGTAAAGTTTACTGTTTACAGGCGTGATATTCCCCTCTGAAAAAAAAAACTGAAAAGTAGCCAGGGGTGCAGGGGTTGCCTAAGCACCCGCCACGGTCCGCACAGCGCCCCAGTGGGAATTAAATTGGCAACGCCCCCTTGAAGCTTTAGCAGAGTATCAGGCAAAACTTTGCAACGAGGTTCGCTTCCTTCCCGCATTCGCTCCCGCGTCTCCACCGCCCGCCCCGTGCGCGCTCTTTCAAGGCCGGCCATAAGAGACCCCGCGCGCCAAGAAATCGCACACACAACACCAAAGCTAGCGACAACACACATTCAAACTAACCAATTAATGGCCTCCATCCCGCTCTGGGTTCCCCAGGCCCGCTGGCAGAACCAAGTTTTCAGGGCCTTCCAGACAGCCAGTCTAATCTGGGGGGTGGGGGGTATGATGTTCCAGAAAGAGGGAGCCACCACGGAGATAGCCCTTCTTCTGATGTTTCCTTACCTCCCAGCTCTGGTGGGTCAGGTAGATGTGACCAGCAATAGCTAACCTGGTCCCAAGCCACTTCCACATTGAGTTACTCCCTTCTTGTATGCTGCGGTCAGAAATGAACTTGCAGGCGAGCTTTTTCTAGTCAGGAATGGACTGCTCCCCCCCGAACCCCAGGCAGAGTAAACCTCACCGCTCCTCCCCCGCTCCTTCGGCTTGGCAGCCTCCGTAGCGAGGTCAGAAGGCAGATCGTGGGGAGCCTAAGGGTGCGCAGGACGCTTTTTAAAATTATTATTATTATTATTACTTTATTAGGCGGGACAAGTAGTTTCCCCAAGGGCATTTTTGGTGCAGGGACGGAGCGCAAACGCCTGTGTTTCCCGGGGTCTCCCCCGCGCAATAAAGTCCTTTGACCTCGTGCTTCTGGTATCCTCGGGGAATCTCCTCCACTGAACAGAGCGGGGATGTTCCGCCGGCGTGCTGAGCGGCCTCTCCAGTCATTGCAGGGGAACGCGGTGGTGCTCCCGCAATTACCCAGGGGACGGGGCTTCCATTCATTCCCCGAAGCCGCCGGCCAGCGCGGGGTTAGCTAAACCGCTTGGAGCAGCAAGAAAGGTGTCAATTCGCGTTCTCCCCGTGAACTGCCAGCTTTAGACTCGCTTTCTTTGGAAAGGGGGCCTTAGGGCTTCCTTCCCAGCTGGAGAAGACGGCGGGGCGGGGTAATTCAAGCCGCCTCCGCCGCCGCCCCCAATCCTCCATGGGAGGAGCCCCGTCAGAAGACTTCTGCCTCTGCCTCTCCTCAGGCCGTTGCCGGAGCAAAGGCGGCAGGTCGAAGAGGGGAGGGGAAGGAGGAGAAGAAGGGGGGGAAAGGGGGGGCAATTCCCCCAAAAATCAGAATTCCGATTTTAGTCGGAAGAATATCATGTCTGTGTTTAAAAACTAGAAAAATTATTTTCTCTCTTTAGGGTTAAAAAGTCTGAAATAATATAGGGAATTATTTTAATATAAATTATGGTACGTTATAAAGATTAATCAGTAAACAGAAGCATATACTATTCCCCACAGCAAGGAGAACCAGAGATGGTTAAACTAATTTCTATTTGGAAATTGCTTCTGGATTTTCAGCTTGCAATGGGAAAAACACGAAGTATTATCAGATGTTATTAAAATTGAAAATGAAATTCAACACAAAGCACTCAATTCTTGAATGTTTTTGAGGCACTTTGTGAAGAAATGGGTTCTGAGTATACTCATCTTCTTCACGCTGAGGTGAGATGGCTGTCAAGGGGGAAAATACTAACCCGACTGTTCGCCCTGCATGAAGAAATCAAAATATTTTTCTACCAGCAAAATAATCCAAAATTTTAAGAACTCTTGTCCAATGATGAGTGGGTAGCCAAGCTTGCATACCTGGCAGATATTTTTTCATTGTTAAATGAACTTTGCAAGGACAACTTCAGGACATGTTCACACTACGTGGTAAAATGGATGCTTTTCAAAAGAAAATATTACTGTGGCAAACACGGTTGACTGAAGAAGATCTGCAAATGTTTTCAAATTTTGATGAGTATATGAGAAAGATGTCAACTGGCAGGTGGTAACCATTGTTCAACAGCACTTACAGTCACTCACAGAATGTTTTGGTCATTACTACCCAAAGAAAGTTCCCAGACATGGCAATAGGTGGATAATAGATCCATATGCAACAAACATTGAAGATAGCAATTTAAATATGCATGAAAAAGAAAGCCTCATCAATCCAATGACCATCTCAAAGCTAAATTCCAGTCATCCATCTCAAGACCTCATCTCTGGCTCTCCATAAAAAGTGAATATCCACTGCTCATTGAAAAAGCAATGGAAATTTTGATTCAATTTTCAACGTATTTGTGAGAAAATACATTTTCATCTGTCATAGTAATTAAAACTCGGTCTTGGCTTGAAATAAAAACGACTCTCTATCTTGCAGTAACATCGTTGGAACCAAAAATCCATAAACTTATTTCAAACGAATAGGAACAAATATCACACTAAAAATGTATAATATTTAAATGCTTCAATATTTTGCAATAATTGCACTAACTTTAATTATTTTGTTACAATTAAACATTTTATTTTGTTATGATTAAATAAGCATTTACAATTTTGTTATTATTAAGCATTTATAACTTTGTTATATTAAATAGGTGCATTTCATATAAAATGGAAGTTCACTGATCATTATTTTACAAATAAATTTATCTTTTTTTTTTAATTCCTATTGGTGGTCCACGGGATTTATAATTATGAATTTGGTGGTCCCTGAGGTCCAAAAGATTGGAGACCCCTGGTCAGAAGTTAACCTTGCCCCTTTTGAGAATCATCTTCCCAGCAATCCTCTGTCATGCCCTTGTTAGAGTGGGACTCTGAGGGAGAGGAGGAACAGCCGACAGCGAGTGGAGGTGTGGCTTCCGAGGTTGTGGAGGAGGCTGGGGAAGGGCAGAGGCCGGTTGGGCAGTCAGAGGAAGAACCAGGCCCATCCCCTTTTCATCCTAGGACACACAGGGAGGAATGGAGAAGGAAACAACTTGTCTTACGAGAGGAAGCGGCCACGATCCCCCTCATTGGTTGCAGCTGGGGAGAATAGTATATAAGAGAGATGGTTAAAACACAGTATTGCCAGAGGCAAACCGTGTTTTATTTTGGGCTGAAGTTATCTTGGTTGGCGTCTTTCCAACAGACTGTGCCTTGTTATCTCCTTGAAGTTTGTAATTACTTATCCTAGTTTGTTGTGGAATTTCTTTCATTGTAGTTTGTTTTGGTTTTCTATTTCATCTTTATCTGCTCATTAAGTTTGGATTGTATTGCTTTCATTTGAAGACTATTTTTGAATAAGTTTTATCTCCAACTGAGAATTATTGAACAGTGGGGTCAAGTTGGAGGCATTAAAGGACATTTATTTACTTTTTGGATTTTGTTACGTTTGTGTTACACTCCGAGTCATCACCCTCACTCTTAAAACAAATGCATCCTGGGAAGCCAACTCCATTTCCTTTAGCATTTGGAAGGAAACAAAAGCACAAGAAATAATCCAGCCTAATCCGTGGCATGTGTTCATCTGAGGACAAAACCCCACATCCCATACACACAGCATTGCTAGTGAGATTTAGATTTATAAATATTTGAGGGTAAAGGTTTGTTCTCCGAGCTTGTGGGTTGGTTTCCAAACATTTCATTATCAGGCTAGGTAATATCTTCAGTGGAAATTTAGGGGATATCAGTGTTCTTCTGTTTATAAGGGCTTCAGGTGTGGGTGTGTCAAATGGGGGTCTTGAGCTCACAATGAGTCAGTTGTGAGTCTTCAGTGAGTCTTGTGATGGGTCTTGTGATAAGGAGATTACCTCAGGTCAGGATCATTGGGAGGTGAACTGCTGGATTGCGTGGGTTGGTTGATGGTTGGTGCTGTCTCTGGTTGGCTACGCAGTTGATTTGGATTCTGAGGGTTTGGTTGAGTCAACATGTCTATTGATAGAATTGTTTGTGGAGTGCCAGGCTTTGATGAACTCATGAGTATGGCAGGTGGTATCATGGCCAATGATTTCGGTGTTGCTCCAATCGAACTGGTGCTGTTTGGTGTTGGTGTGGGTAAAGATTAATGAAAAGTTTGGAAACCAACACACAAGCTCCGAGAACTAACCTTTACTGTCATCCTAGGCGCAAGTTACAGATATTCACTACTGTCTGTACTTAATTTTTAGTTCACCAGCAACTCAACATTGCTTATTTTGTATCTGGATTCTTATTATATGCATTTCTATTTTTCCAGTTTCACCATTCTGTTCCTTTAACAAAGGCATCCAGATTTACACACAGTCTGTTTTATTGGAGGAAAGTTTGTTAGCTGTAAGTCAAGGGCCATACAGAGTAACGTGTAGAGAGGACAGAACAGTTCTACTGTGCTAAAAAGAGTTGGAAGTTGATACCTTTAACACACACCCCAACTTTTCCTTCTTTTTTCCATATTATCTCAGTTTAAATGTATTTATTTGGAGCAAGGAGTTGGTGTATCCAAGCCAAAAAACAGAAGCTGGAAATAATTGTGGAAACTGTCAGGGTTCTGAATTATGCATCCATCAAAAGCAGAACTCAGAAGCAGGTGATTCCTCAAAAAACATGTTTATTGAACACAGCTAGTGAAAACCAACTCTAAAGGTTCCCACCGTTTCCCCCCAATTAAAAGAGCAAATATTCCCTCCTCAAGTGTCACCAGTCATATTGTCCAATGAAGGTAGCTGGGAGGCTGCTTGGTCACTCCTCTGCTATCTGCTGAGATGACCTTGGTTCCTCCAGGAAAACTTTTTGTTTTGATGGGTAGTCGGTCAATCTGCTTCCCCCACCCTTCCTGCTTTCAAAGTTCGTGGCAACTATGAGGCAGAAGAAAGATGGCTTCAGCCAGGTCAGCTTCAGAGTTGACATAAACTACTTTTGAAACTTCTGGACTTAAATCTTTTAGAGGATTTTGTATCTTTAATTAACCGTTGAAACTTTCTGCTTCCAAAACAAATGCCTAAATGCTATTTTGATCTTGCTGTGAGGAGGGGAAAGAATAGTTCTGATTTTACTTGCTTCTGATTGAACCAGTTGTTAAACAAAGAGGCACAGACTATGTTCTTTTCTGTAGCTCATATTACTGTGGTGGTTTTGACCACATGAGGGAGCCAAGAGACTGTACTATTGCTAATTTTTTAACTCTCCAGCAATATTATTCAACCCATTGGATTTAACGTTGTAAACTTACAAGTCTAAAAATTTCAACTTTAAAATCAAAACATTAGTTACAATTTTACAAGATGGAGCAAGAGAATGGAGAAATTGAAAAGAATATTAGGAGATGCAGAATATTTAAGACCTTTTCTGGATGAATATACAGCTAAACATATGAACTAATTCAGGCAATGAAATCAAAGCTTGATATACTTTCAAAGTAATGTCGTGAGGAGATACATTTGACTGCAGATATTAAACAGGTGAAGGATAGAGTGGAACTTATGAAGCATAAATTGGAGAAGAAATATGTTTTGTATGAAACTGACAATTCCTGAATTGTCTGGAGAGAGTATTAGATTAAATATGATTAAAGCCAACTTAATTAATTAACTGGGGGAAAAGATCCTTAACTCTGAAATAGACAAAGAGTAAACTCCAGATTTGTTACTACAAGAAAACTACCAAGGGGATGTCTTAGTTCATTTTGTAAGAACAACAAAGCGACCATGTTCTGGATTGCCACTTCATATCCAAACTAAGAATGGAAAACATGCATATAATTGTTTTGAAGGAAATTCCTGTCAGAATCTTGAGAAAAAAGAAATTCTGTTCTTCTTACTGATATTCTGAAGAAAAGAAAAATTCTCTTCCACTGGGATAAACTTGAAGGAACAATACTTCAATCAAGAGCAAAGATTCAGACTGAATTCTATCGAAAATGTCAAGGATTTCTTGATCAGACATAAACTAATTTTGGACCCATCTGAATCAATAGATACAGACAAGAAATTACAGATTACAGATTCAAAGAGTTGAAAGGGACCTTGTAAGTCATTTAGTCCAACCCCCCCCCCCGCCCAAGCAGGAGACCCTATACTATTTCTGACAAATGTCAGTCCAATGTCTTCTTGAAAGCCTCCAGTGATGAAGCTCCCACAACTTCTGAAGGCAAGCTGTTCCATTGGTTGATAGTTCTGTCAGAAAATTTCTTCTTATTTCTAGATTGAATTTCTCCTTGATCAATTTCCATCCATTATTCCTTGTCTGGCCATTGGGTGCCTCAAAAATTGGAACACTGCTATGATGTCTCCCCTGATCCTTCTCTTCACTAGACTAGCCATGTCCAGTTCCTGTAACCGATCTTCATATGTTTTAGTCTCCAGTCCCCTAATCATCCTGGTTGCTCTTCCCTGCACTTTTTCTAGAGGTTCAATATCTTTTTTATGGTGTGGTGACCAAACTGGGTATATTATTCTAGGTGTGGTCTTGCTAAGGCTTGTAAAAACCTTGTAAATAAAATTCTAAAAGTTGACATTTTACCTGTCTTTTTCTGACCATAACCCAGTTTTTTTGGTATTTAGAAAAAAAGAGTTTGAGTTATAGATGGAGTTGGCTCCACTTGGTCCATGTTGACATGAAGCTCCTAATAAATAACTGGATTTCTTTTGAAGCTTGGCTTGAGGCTCATGATTTAATTAGGGCATCAGTTGGAACCCTGACAGGGACTTCAAATCAATGTTTTGAATATTATTTGAAAATTTACAATACCATAATGAGAAACAGGAAGCTTTAATATTCTTAGATGCAGAGAAGACCTTTGACAATCTAAATTGGGCTTTTATGATGAAAGTTCTTGAAGAAAAGAACTTTGGAGAGAATTTTATTCAAGGGATCAAAGCTGTTCATATGTCTCAGCAAGCAAAAATTGTTAACCATGTGAAATTCAAAAGGGTACGTACAAGACAAGGATGTCCCTTGTCTTCCTTGTTGTTTATTTTGGTGTTGGAAATTTTGAATAGAGATTTCAGGCAAGTATAAGTATCAAGAAGGAAGTTTATATAAATTGAGGGCATTTGCTGACAATTTAGTTATATTCTTGCAAGACCTAAAAATAATATATAATATTTGATGAGGAAATTAAATCAGTTTGGGGTATTTAAAATAAACAAGCAGAAAACAACAATACTTATTAAGAATATAACTCCACAGGACTAAAAAGTCTGGTTTTACAGTTGAGAAAAAGGTGAAATATTTGGGGATAATATTGACAAATACAAACACAAAACCATTTCAAAAGCAACTATGTGCCTCTCTGGAATGATATTAAAAAGAACTTATTAAGATGGGATAAGCTCTGGTTGTCACTATTGGGTAGAATTTCTGTAATTAAGATGAATGTCTTACCAAAATACTTTTTTTTTGTTTCAGATGTTATCAATACTTGCAACTAATACTCCATTTAAACAATGGCAGAGGGGTATTTCAAAATGTATATGGCAAGTGAAAAAACCAAGAATAAATATAAACTGCTGCAAGATGCTAAGGAAAGAGGAAGTTTGGGTTTAGTGGACTTGAAACTATATTTTGATGCTTCTTGTTTGGTCTGGCTAAAAGAGTGGGTGAACCTACAGAATGAGAGGCTACTTGGTTTAGAAAATCATGTATTAAGATTTGGATGGCACAGGTATTTATGATATGACAAGATATCTTCATAATATCTTCATAAATGATTTAAATGAGGGTATAGAAAAGGAACTTATCAAATTTGTGGATAATACTAAGCTGGCATTCTTGACAGACTTGAACACTGGGCCCTATCTAACAAAATGAAATTCAATGTAGAGAAAAATAAACTTAGGAGGGGGGGAATCAAAAGTACACATATAGACTGGGTGAAACCAGGCTTAATAGCAGTGAGAGGGATCTTGAAGTCTTAGTGGACAACCAATGAAATATGAACCAACAGTGTGTGGTAGCAGCCAAAAAAGCCAATGCAATCCTAAAATGAATTAACAGAGGAATACAATCAAGATCAGATGAGGTACTAATATCACTCTATAAAGCCTTAGTAAGACCATACATAGAATACTGCATACAGTTTTGGTCACCACATTATAAAAAAAGATGCTGACACTCTAGAAAAAGTGCAGAGAAGAGCAACCACAATGATGAGGGGACCGGAGGCTAAAACATACCATGAATGGTTGCAGGTACTTGGCATGGCTAGTCTAGTGAAGAGAAGGACCAGGGAAGACATTCCAATATTTGAGGGGCTGCCACAGAGAAGAAGGGGTCAAGCTATTTTCCAAAGCACTTGAAGGCCAGACAAAGAATAATGAATGGAAACTGATCAAGAAGAGATTCAATCTAGAAATGAGGATAAGTTTTCTGACAGTGAAAACAATCAATTGCCTTCAGAAACTGTGGGAGCTTCATCACTGGAAACTTTCAGTAAGAGACTGGACTGCCATTTGTCAGAAATGGTGTGGGGTCTCCTGCTTGGGCAGGGAGTTAGACTAGATGACCTACAAGGTCCCTTCCAACTCTTGTTAATGCATTAAGATTAAAGTAAATGTTGATTTTAACAACCACTTTGCTAGATGTGCCATTCTAAGAGTTGGGAATAAGTATAAAACAAGGATGCCTCTTTGGGTGTCCCCTCAAGAAACTTTTTTTCAGAAAAGAAATGGTGGTGAAGTCTGACTGGTAGACCTATGGTAAAATAATACCTTTTAATTTTGGTGATCCTATCCTCAAGCCTAAGGAAGAGCTAGAATCAAAACAGATCTGCCATTATTTATATTTAAAATTGAAAGAAAGATTTAAACTAGACAAGAAGAGTTATGGATTTGACTTGGAAAGTCTACTGTGTGGTAGTGATGAATATGTTATTGCTAAGGTCTATAAAATGTAAAGCTTGAACAATGGAAGAATATGTGGATAAAAGGTTTAAAATTTACACTAAATTACAATTAAAAGAAATTTTTATAAGCTAATGTATCATTGGTATTTAACACCAGATAAATTATCAAGAATGTATAAAGGTACTGTCAACTCATGAAGCATCCCTGACCTGCTCTAGAGTTGCCATAGGCAAGTGGGATGGGGAATCGAACTTCACAACTGCATCAAGGAGCTTGCATCTCAGTCAAAACATCAAAACATCTTCCAGCCAAGACATCAGAGTCATCTCTATAGAAACCCACTGTGGCGGAGGGAGTGACTTCTACAACCCATGAAATTGCTTCATTGGGGAATGTGACTGATGACACATCTTGGGGGAAGGGGGAAACAGGATCAGAGGCAATGAATGAGCTCAGAGTTGGCTCCACCTGGTCCATGTTGACATGAAGCTCCTAATAAATAACTGGATTTCTTTTGAAGCTTGGCTTGAGGCTCATGATTTAATTAGGGCATCAGTTGGAACCCTGACAGGGACTTCAAATCAATGTTGGAAATGCAAGTGCAAAGAAGGGACTTTTCTATCATTTGTGGTGGACATGTGATAAAGCAAAGAAACATTAGCGTAGCATTCATATTCTAATGCAGAAGATTCTTAAAATAAATACAAAGATAAAACCAGAAACTTCTCTTTTGGGTTTAATGGAAAAAGATTTGGAGGGGAAATTAGAACTTTGATGTTATATATGTTGATGGCAGCAAGATAACTTTATGTACAAAAATGGAAGGACACTTCGATCCCCACAATGAACAAATGGCAGCAAAAGTTGATGGGAGTTAGCAGAGATGGCTAAATTGACAACTTGGCCACAGCACCTCGCAGGAGCTCTTCGCCCTCCTGGCAGGGCAGGTGGAGGCTGGGGCTTGCTAAGAACTTGGCCCCAATTGAGGCCACAGGCAAACAGACAGTGGGATGGAAAGGGCAGGGCCAATGGTAGATGCCCAAACACTTTTTGCCAAGAGGGAGGTGAAGATTTGTGTGCTTGCAAAGGGAATGGTCTGAAATGGAGCTAATTGCTCTGTTTCAAACCATCCCCTTTGCATGCAGACAAAGCTTTGAGTCTTCATCATTTCTTCGTCCAGGAAGAAGAAGAGATACATGGTGGAACCGCTTGTGGGACAGCACCATATGACTCTTCTCACTGGTGCTATGAACGTGCACGATAGCACAACGTACATGCAACATCCAGCCGTGAGCGGCTCCCTGGCGCAACAAGCTTCATGGCATTCTGCCATGAGTGGCTCCACCTCCCCAACAAGCTTCGAGACATTCTGCAAGGAGCAGCTCCACTGCTGCAATGAGCATTATGCCATGACCAGCTCCACCAGCACAACGAGGTAAGCAGGTACATAGGGTACCTCACACCCCCCACTCAAGCTTGATTTTTATACCTGTGCCTCACTCCACCTCATACAGCCAGATGTGGGGAGGGGGCATTACTAGGGCTTATTTTGGGGGGATAGGGCTTATATTGTGTGTAAAAATCAAGCTAGGGTTTATTTTCCAGATAGGTCTTTCTCTTTCTGTCCTGGCCACCTTTTACAGAGGCATGATTGAGAGCGGCACCTCGGCTTATGCCTGGCTCAGTCCATCACCAAGCCCCAATCAAAAACCTCTGAAAACTTCCTGAGCACCGTTAGCCTGCCAGGGCCTTTAATCACGGCTTGTGGATCAGCTGAACCAGCAAGGACATAGAGCTGCCTCTCATTCTATCTCTGCGGAGGCCTCCCAGTGCAAGGCTCTGCTACAACTTTGCAGCGAACCTCAGCCTTCCCTGTGCAGGATTGCAAGGCTGAAGGCTTCGGAGGGAGCATTTTTGGGATGTGCATCTATGCAGAGCTCCCCAAGGATATAACAATTGGCAGGGAAATGGTGGTGGTGATTTTCCTACTGATCAGAGCAAGGTGAGGCCTCCAGCCTTGCAATCCTGTGCAGGGCAGGCAGTGGTATACTCTAAAGCTGCAGCAGAGCATTGTACCAGCAGATCTCTGCAGGTAACATCTCTGGAATGTTAACTTTTCACACAGTACTCACAGGAAAATCTCCCCCCCCCCCCCAATCAGTTTGATTTGCTTTCTGTGAAGCTTTATGCTGAGAAAGATCTGTAATTTCTCATTCCCTTCTCCCCCCACCCCCCCGGCTATCCATCTCAGCTTTCTCAGACAACTGTCTGCCAGGGTGGAAGCTCCCTCATGGACCCGGTGGGCATGAGTTACCCCAACCCAGAAAGGGGAAGGCTCTGATGGGGGGCTGTGGGGAGTTCTGGGAGTTGAAATCCACAAGTCTTTAAATATCCAAGCAGCTGCCCAAGCTGCTGCTGGCCTCTTTGCCCTCCTGGCAGCACAGCTCTCGGCAGCACTGCGGGACTGCTCCTGCCTAGCCAGGTTGAATTATTCCAGATCAAAAACTTCCGAAAATCTTTGGGCCTTGGTGGGCGCTGCAACTCTCATGGGAGTTGGATAGCAGCGGACAAGGTGGCAAGACTCCACCAGTGGCTGCTCGCAAAGAGGCCCTGGCAGGCTGGCAGCGCTCAGTTTTTCAGAGGTTTTCGATAAGGCCTTGGTAGTGGGGTTGGCTGGGTGGAAGGTGAGGTGGCTGCAGAGCCACCACAGATGAGGCAGGCACCAAAGGCAACCAGGGGCAGCCCCACCCCTGCCTCACACAGCCGTTAAGAGAGTTGTAGTGCCCACACCAGGGTCCAAAGAGTGTCAGGCTCAGCATAGATGTACGGTAAGCCCGGCGCCTGCAGCACCGAATAGGTGTGCAGGCTTGCACTCAGCAGCTGCTTGCGAAGAGGTTCTGGCAGGCTGGCGGCTTTAGAAGGTTTTCGGAGGTTTTCGATCTGGGATTATCTAGGTTGGAAGTTCGATCACACCCCACGAGGGAGCCTCCACCCTGGCAGACAGTTGTCTGTGAAAGCTGAGATGGACAGCCAGAGGAGGGAGGGGAAGAAGGGAACGAGAAAACACAGATGGGCGGGGATTTTCCTGTGAGCATTGTGTTAAAAGTTAACATTTCAGAAATGCTACTGGTACCTGTGGAGGTCTCCTTGTGCAACTCTCTGCTACAGCTTTAGAGCATACTTCCCTGCACAGGATTGCAAGGCTGGAGGCTTAACTTTGCTCCGATCAGTAGGAAAATCCCCCCCTCCCATTTCCCTGCCAATCATTCTATCCTTGGGGAGCTCTGCACAGACGCACATCCCAAAAATGCTCCCTCCAAAGCCTTCAGCCTTGCAATCCTGCACAGGGAAGGCGGAAGTTTACTCCAAAGCTGTAGCAGAGCATTGCACTCCACAGAGAGACAGAATGAGAGGCAGCTCCTGCCCCTTGTTGGCTCAGTTGATCCATGGGCCATGATTAGGGGCCCAAGCTTCCATGAGGTGACCGGAAAAGGGCTGTGTCAGCCTTCAAGATCTTCTACTGCTGCTTTGCATCTTTTGGCTGCCATAAGTAACGGGGGGAGGAGGGGGGATATTGTCTGGGAAGAGAGCTGGAGGTGTTACATTCTTGTGTTGTGTAAATGAGGAGTGGGGGGGGGGGTATAAATTCCTGCTCTTAAGTTTCTATTTCTCGCTTAGCTTTCTTTTCTCTGCGCAGCTGCAAATCTTTATCAAAATATGTCAAGGTCAACGGACAGAGGCCTCATCACCACCTGAAGATGCCCACATGATCATATTCACAACTTTTCATTGGAAGAACCATTTGAACTATGAGGGATGGGAACGTTTCCAACACTTTGTATATGTGATCTGCGCGCCTAATTTCTCAGATTCAGAATTCTACTGATGTTACCACTTCAAATTCAGTAAAAGATATCTTTGCTCTAATCTAAAGAGTCTAAGTTTTCTTTCTTGAATTTTGAATGGAGCACCACCTGACATTATTCTGAATCTCCTCACCAGCCCACCTGGAGAAAATATCCAGTTTCTTCCGAGGGGGTATGATCATCATGTCATCTCCAGCTAGCGACCAGGAGGATCTGGGAGCTGTGGGGGGGCAATTTTTGCTGATACCGGAGGTGCCAGCAGGTGAATTGCTAGCGGACCTTACCCTGGAAGAGGTTCCAGCTGAGAAGCCCAGATGGTCGTTGGGATTTGGCTGGAAGGATCCCGAAGAGACCCCCCACTCCTGGAGTCACCACTACCCGACGGCGTGGGAGAGAGGAGCCATGGCAAGAGAGGGAAAGGAGAGAATTGTTACTGGATCCAGCCAGGCATCTCCTCAATGAAGCTTTTGGACAGCCCCACGTCGCTCCAAGGTATGAAGGGGGAGCAAGTTCAGCCAGAGGCAGCCAAGCTGCCCCCACCCCCATAGTTCAGCCTGCGCCAGCGCAGCAGCCAGCTGCAACCTCGGGGCCCCCAGCGGGAGGTGTGATCCCTAGAAGACGCAGAGCTCTCAAGCTGCCTCCGTTAGAAGTGGAGTTTGGAAGAAATCCCAAAGACTTGGGTTTCTTCCTAGCACAAGTTTGGAGCTATATGGAAGAATACGGGGAAGAGTTCACCTCAGAAGCAGCCAAAGTGAGATGTGTTACCAGGGCCCTGGAGGGAATAGTTGCAGAGTGGATGGTGACTTTGTATAATTATAACTCCCCCCAACTGCGGAACTATAACGTATTCATGACCGCGTTGCGGGCAAGATTTGAGGACCCACTGGCGGAGCGAAAGGCCAGGATCAGGATGAAAACCATAAATCAAGGGAGGAGGTCAGTGGCCGACTACACCCAAGAGTTTAGACAGCTGGCGTGCCATATCCGAGGCTGGTCCCAGGGAGCCCTGATAGAAGCCTACAAAGATGGTCTAAATGAAGACGTATACCAGATGTGTATCTCCAGAAGGGATCCCAATGATTTGCAACTGTCGTACTTGCTGGCAGAAGAAGTGGAAATAGATTTGACCCGAAGCAGACGCATGGGGGGCTCTGGATGGAGCAAGCCGTCCCCCCCATGCTTCCAAGAGGCCCCAAAGCCTCCGAAGGGAGGAGTGATGGCAAGACCCAAATCCACTGCCTGTTTTCGATGTGGGAAGGAGGGCCACTAGATTGCGGACTGCAGGGTCAACCTGGATCCAAAGGGGGCACAGAGAGGAGGGAGGAAACCTGAAAACCCCCCAGCCAAGCCTCGCGAAACCGCGCTAAAGACAGGGGAGGTTGTAGAGGTCGCCCCTCCGGGGAGAGAGGAGCTGGGACCTCCGACCTCCCCTGAAGAGAGTGAATCTGACTCGGAATACGACTTCCTGGTAAGTCCAAACAAGGGTCCCATGACCATTCCAATAAGATTGAGGGTACCCACTTCGGGGACCGAAGGGGAGATGCTAGCCTCTGGGTGCACGAGATGTGTAATCAACATGAAAGTAGTTGAGGAAATGGGCATCAGACTGAGAACTTTAGAAACACCCATAGCCTTTTGCCAATTGGATGGATCAGTGGCGGGAGGTTGCCCTGCACGCTTTATAACAGAACCCCTAGAAATGACCATGGGAGAGCATAAAGAGACTCTGTGTTTTATTGTGGCTCCTGGGATGGAACAATCGTTAATACTGGGATTGCCATGGCTCCGGAAGTGGAACCCCCATGTGAACTGGAGGAAGGGGTCGTTGCGCATACGCACCAATCAGCGACCAGAAAGGGAGGGGCGATCCCAGCAGGAGTTTCAGAATCCGGTTGAGCTAGCCTCTACAGGTACCGAGGACTTGGAGGGGGAGGAAAAAATTCCGAAAGAATATTGGGACTTAAAGGAAGTGTTCAGTGAAAAGGCTTCGGATGAGCTTCCCCCTCATCGGTCAACAGATTGTAGTATTGAAATTTTGCCTGGGGTGACGCTCCCGAAACTATATTCGATGACACCACGGGAATTGGAAGAGTTGAGATCGTTTATCGATAAAAACTTGAAATGTGGTTTCATCCAACCCGCTAGACCTCGGGTAGCGGCCCCAGTGCTGTTCCGCGAAAAGATGGCTCCAAGCGTTTGGTAGTGGACTATAGAAACCTGAACGCAATTTCTGTGGAAAACGTGTACCCCCTCCCTCTGATGAAGGACATGCTAGCTCACCTGGCTAAAGGGAAAATTTTCAGGAAATTGGACTTGAGAGAAGCGTATTAACGAATTCGAATTAAAGAAGGAGATGAGTGGAAAACTGCTTTTAACTGCCCGATGGGTTGTTTCCAGTTCAATGTTCTCCCATTTGGCCTACAAGGGGCTCCAGCCGTATTCATGCAGATGATCAATCAGGTGCTACACGAACATTTATACAAGGGGTTTTTGGTTTACCTTGATGACATCCTTATTTACACAGAAACTTAGGATGAACATGTGAGACTGGTGCGTTCAGTGCTACAGAAACTGCGAGCTGCTAAATTGTATGCTAAATTGTCCAAATGTGAGTTCCATCAAGATAAAATCAACTACTTGGGGTATTGCATTTCACACGAGGGCATCGAAATGGATCCAGGGAAGGTGCGGGCTATGTTGGAGTGGGCCCCACCGCGCACCCGAAAACAACTTCAAAGCTTCTTGGGATTTGCCAACTTTTACTGGCAGTTCATCCCGTCTTTTGCTAAGATAGCAATGCCTATCACCAATCTCTTAAAAACTAAGGGGGAGGCGAAACCAAAGCCTAGAAAGCCACTGGAGTGGTCCATGGAATGCCAAGCCGCCTTTGAAAAGCTGAAGTGACTGTTCGCTGCAGAACCAGTGCTAAAGCACCCAGACATGGATGCCCCTTTCATGATCCAAGCCGATACGAGTGATGTGGCCGTTGGAGCGGTCTTACTTCAAATCAATGAGAAGGGAACTCTACAACCCTACGCCTACACCTCCCATAAACTAACTGAAACCAAAAGGAGGTGGGCCGTCTGGGAAAAGGAAGCTTTTGCAGTTCGCTGAGTTCTATTGACATGGAGACATTTCTTGGAAGGAGCAAAACACCCGTTTGAGGTATGGACTGACCATAAGAATTTGGAGGCCTCGAAAACTGTCTCCTAAACAAGTTCGGTGGGCCCAGTATTTTAAGCGGTTCAACTTTTCACTGAAGTACATCCCGGGGGGGAGGAATTTTATGGCGGATGCTTTATCTAGACTGCCTCAATATAACAGTGTTCGTCAGGAAGTGATACGGCCGATTGTTTCAACCAAACAGCTAGCCGCCCCGGTGGTCACTAGAGCGCAAAAGAAGAAACAAGAAGTGGATTTATCGAGTGATTTGATGGCGCAATTAAAGGAGGCCCTAAAATGGATGAATGGTTCCTGGCTGATTCGAATAACTGTACAGTTAGAGATGGTTTGGCCTGGATGGGAGCAAAGTTGTATGTACCAGAGACATTGAGAAGCCAAATATTGCAACAAGCCCAACAAGCGACTGGTCACTTTGGATTCGTGAAAACCTTACGCCTCGTTAAGTGACAATTCTGATGGCCTACGTTGAAGAAGGACATTGAAACTTATGTGGCTAGCTGCTCAGTTTGCGCCTCAGCAAAAAGGGCACCTGGTAAGCCAGCAGATCTGTTACAAAATGTGGCTAGGCCAACGGCTCCATGGAAGGAAATCTCTATGGACTTTATAGTAGAGTTACCCGAGAGCACCGGAAACACGGTTATTTGGGTAGTAACCAATTTGTTTTCCAAACAAGCGCATTTCATACCTTGCTCTAAGATTCCCTTTGCAAAATCGTTGACTAAACTGTTTATACTACGTATTTATAGACTGCATGGCGTTCCTGAACGTATAATTTCTGACCGAGGGGTTCAATTCACCTCGAACTTTTGGAGGGAGTTCCTGAAGTTAATAGGCTCCGCCCAGGGCTTAAGCTCCGCCCACCATCCCCAAACCAATGGGGCCTGTGAGAGGACTAACGCAGTGCTAGAACAATACCTCAGATGTTACATAAATTATCAACAGGATAATTGGGCTGACTTATTGCCATTTGCCGAGGTGGCATACAACAATTCTGTTCATAGTAGTACTGGGTTCACCCCCTTTAAAGTGGCGTCGGGACAAGACTTTGTACCTATACCTGAGCTTCCTCGTGAAAGACCTAACATCCAGTCGCTAGACGAATGCATATCTCAACTCCAACTTAACTGGCCAGTTGCCCGTAAAGCATTAGATGACGCACATCAATCTCAAGAAGTTTGCAGATAAAAAGAGAACTCCACAGAAGTCCTATCAAGTGGGTGACAAAGTTTTCCTGTCCACCAAATATTTACAAACCACTCAAAAGTCGAAGAAACTTGGTCCTAAATATGTAGATCCTTTCACGATTGAATGGATCGTAAATCCTGTGACAGTCCAATTGACACTACCAAAAACTCTTCGAAGAATTCATCCGGTTTTCCATGTCAGTTTGTTGAAACCTGAACACACTTCTGGTCTGAGACCAACCCAGACTGATCCTCCTATACCATTGCTGATTGAAGGTGAACAACATTTTGAAGTTAAAGAAATTTTGGACTCTCGAAAATGGAGGGGTCGCCTCCAATACCTCGTAGCTTGGAAACATTTCCCATCTTCCCAAGCTGAGTGGGTCAATGAGAAGGATGTTAGAGCCCCTAAGCTGATCAAAGACTTTCGCACAAAGTATCCTGATAAACCCTAGAAATGTATTTGATTATTACTCGGTATCTTTTATGTTGTTTTCTCTTGCAGGACTAACGTCTTTTTTCTAGGAGGGCCGAATGTCAGCCTTCAAGATCTTCTACTACTGCTTTGCATCTTTTGGCTGCCATAAGTAACGGGGGGAGGAGGGGGGATATTGTCTGGGAAGAGAGCTGGAGGTGTTACATTCTTGTGTTGTGTAAATGAGGAGTGGGGGGGGGGGGTATAAATTCCTGCTCTTAAGTTTCTATTTCTCACTTAGCTTTCTTTTCTCTGCGCAGCTGCAAATCTTTATCAAAATATGTCAAGGTCAATGGACAGAGGCCTCATCACCACCTGAAGATGCCCACATGATCATATTCACAACTTTTCATTGGAAGAATCATTTGAACTATGAGGGGTGGGAACGTTTCCAACACTTTGTATATGTGATCTGCGCGCCTAATTTCTCAGATTCAGAATTCTACTGATGTTACCACTTCAAATTCAGTAAAAGATATCCTTGCTCTAATCTAAAGAGTCTAAGTTTTCTTTCTTGAATTTTGAATGGAGCACCACCTGACAGGCTGCCTCCTGTGCTGGCCATGCCCCTTTCACTAAGGCTTATTTTTGGAGTAGGGATTATATTATGCCCATCCCCAAAAATCAGGCTAGGGCTTATTTTCGTGGTAGGTCATATTTTTGGGAAAATACAGTACCTTCCTACCTACCTACCTATCCATCAAATTTTTAAGATACATTTTTACTCACCTGACAAAACTATCCAGCAAATCAACATTTTTTCGATCACTCACAAATTCCCCAATCATTTTCTTGTCCAGTTTAGGATTTTCTCTCAGCCACTTGGCCACTTGATTGTTATCCATTGGGGTAGCCAAGAGATTTTTCTCCTGAAGAAACTGTATTCCTTTTTTTGGTTTTTGATTGAAGTGCTCTGAACCACTTACCAAGAGCTTTAAAAAGTCAAAATGAATAAATTAAGTACTTTATAGTGACATTACTCTTATATCAAATCATATACTCTCTGTACAGTAATATAATTCAATATGTTATTCTTTAATCTTTAGGTCTGGAGACCACTTTTAGACCTTATTCCACACAATTAAGTTTTACGTTAGTAAAATTCAATACAGTCATTTCTTCCTTAGCAGCTACCTTGTTTAGCAACAATTTAAAAATACAATGATAATAAAACAATTTTGACCAATGCTCACACTTACATCAAATTTCTACATTGTGTGCACAATTATTAGGCAAGTTGTATTCTGGAGAATTAATGTTATTATTGAACAATTACAGAGCTTTCAATCAATCCAAAATGTTAATAAATCTCAAACCTAAATATTACCTAAACATAAATGACCATGTTACCTAGTTTGGGTAATGAAACATCTGCAAGTAATCAACCAAGCTCAGAGAGCACCAAAATTTCATTTGAACCCTGAGCAACAAATATTCTCCTTTATTGCTACCTTATAATAAAGCAGAGCTCCCCAAACTTGGCAACTTTGACTTGTGGACTACAACTCCCAGAATTCTGGGAGTTGTAGTCCACAAGTCTTAAAAGTTGCCAAAGTCTGGGGACCCCTGGTATACAACTACATTAACAGAATCTTGCAAGTCTGAAAATACAAAGCACTATCTTCTTTACAGCCCAAAAAACTAATGAGGCTCCCATTTGAGCCCCTTGCTCTGCCCTGTATCCAGGTGTGAGCTATGCCCTCTCTTATCTTAGGGATTGTTCTCCAAGTAGCATCTGTTCGTGCTGTCGCCCAAGGTTTTTCCCATTTCCATTACAAAAAAGCAACCCTCTAAACTCCTAAATACATTGTAAGATAAAAATCTAACAAATTACTAAATAAAGTATTTTAGTCGTGGTTATTCAATTTTATTTTCTTATTTAATGCTTGTACTTTCTAATGTCTTTGCAAGTGGTTTTCAACACTGAAAAGAATTGGTTTTATGTTTTAACAACAGATGAATTTCCAAATCATCTTCATTTCCACTGCCTTTCTAAATCCCTAAGTCAGTTCTTTCCTGATGCTTTCCACCTATAGGGATTCTAGCATTTATTTGGGTCCTTCTATTTCTATATTTTCAAATGCTAATGGAAGTATTTAAAGATCACTTTAGCACATTCAAATCTGACCCCCCCCCCTTCTTCTTTTATATTTACTATTGTACTTAAGAATGAATCTACATCTTTACTGTATACATAATGGACACATACTATAGATACTTCAGAAACAACATGCCATACCTTTTTTTTATTCTTAATCATTATCAGTTCTTGTGTTCTGGGTAGGAAGCAGGAAAATCGAGTAGGCTTTCTTGGGATGATCTTTTCTGCTGAAAAAAAATGACTGCTTTTACAGTACAGCCTTTCAAATAGTTAGTATTCCTGATTATAATCAATTAGAACAACTTTCAACTTCACAAGCCAGCAGTACTGCTCTTCTTTATCAGCCCCAATTCTGACAGAGATTATTAGTTAACAAAAAAACCAAAACAAAACCAGGACCTTTGGATTCAGCTGTATATATTAAAATAGAGGGACACTACAAAAAAAATACTTGTGAGGGGGTGGGGCTGATGTCGCAGCAATACAGTGGTGGGTTAGCTAACCGAGCCTAATTCTACCAAAAGTCACTCCAGAGAGGTGGCGAAGAGGGGACACTCCGTGGATCACGAGGAAGAAAGCAACCCCTCGCAGGTCTGAAGGAAGCCCTCAAACTGGCAGGAGAAGACGACAGCCATTATGGCCAGACCAAGATGGGACAGCCTGATGGAAGAAGTGACTGAGAAAGACTGAGCAGTAGCATGAGTGATCTGGGCAAAACTTTTTTTTTCCTCACCCATGGATGGAATTCCCCCACCACCAAATTTTTCCTTTTTGAGAGTGAGATTCAAGAGGGGGAGGCAGGATATTCTTTTTCCCGCTCCCCAAAGCTTAGCAGTGACTAAGATTCTGACCCCTTGACAGATCCAGAAAAAGTTTGATTTATTTTTAAAAAATAAGAGGCATGGGCTAAAACTATAGGAAAGCCTGGACTGTTTCACTTTGGTTTTTTCCCTCATTTAAAAAAAATACTGGAATTGATTCTATGCTTATTAAGTTTGGATGGACCTTAAAAAGTTTCTTTTTAAAATAAATACTGTAGTAAAAATGGAGAAATTAAACAAGCACGACACCTACTGGTTGGAGAGAATATTACAAGTGAAAGGAAGAAGTCTGTTATGACTAGGGTGGTTATTTTTGGAAAGGAGACGGAAAGAAAATAGCACCTGTAGAATGTTTACTTTGAAGGTTTGGAGCTACAGAGTGAAAACCTTGAAATGCTTTGAATTATGCTTTGAACTACTGTGGATTACAAATTGAATTAGCAAAGTGAAGAACAGAAACAGCTTGGATTTGTTTTAAGACCAAGTGGATGAATTCTCTTTTGTTTATTCTTTTTCCTCTTTTTTGGTTTCTGGACTGGATACTGAAAATAGTTCGTTTTGTTTCTTGCCCCACTCTAACACTTTGGGTTATAAATATATTCAACAGTGAACTGAGATCTATAAAGTCTGGGGGAATTGGTGGGCCTTGGGGATTACAAATGCCAATGACTGAGAGAAGAAGAATACCTGTAAACTGTTTACATGTGAGAACATTGAAAAGTCTTGAACTATTGTGGATTACAAATACAATTCAGAAAGTGAAACAGAGAAGCTGTGAATTTTGAACAGTGAACTGAGAGTTACAACGCCTTGGGGAATTGGTGGGCCTTGTGGATTATAGATATTAAAAAAGAGAAGGAGAAGAAAGAAAAATAATTATTTGCAAAGAAGCATTCCATGCCACTACAGAATTAATCTTTGGACTGATCTGGTGGATTATAAAAATTATAACATTGTGATACTGGTGGGAAATTGGAAGAGAAAAGTGTATTGGGAAGTGTGACTTCCGGTTTGAGCTTCTTCGGTGACAGACCGAAACCTCGTCTCTCCGAGGCTTCGATCCGTGCTCGCCGCTGGAGCGCCCCGAGCCGGCTGGTTTCAGGGCCAAGCCACCCCGTAGAGGTGGTGAAGAGGGGGGAGACTGCCAGCAGGGTTGAGGAGAGCCACATCTCTCCTCCCCAGCTGGCCATTACTCCCTTTCCTGAAGGCGGTTGTAGCGGTGGTCAGAAATGGTCACCACAAAGAACTTGACCGGAAAAGAATGTGCAGGAGGAAGATAAGAAGAGAAAGTTTTGGTTGACCGGGTCAAACAGCAAAAACAACAAATAAGGTACCCTGGAATTTAAACTTAACAACATTGTTCCCAGAGAAGATTTTGAAGCTGCGAAGGAGAGAGAGAAGGGAAAAGATTAGGTTGTTTTTTTCCTTCCCTTCCTTATACTGACAGCTAAGAGACTTAAGCAAGAAACTGAAAAAAAAATCCACTTTGACATTAATAGGCATCTAAGCTGAAAATAAAAGTCAAAGGGATAATAAAGATTTCTGGACATTTAAAAGTTTTTAAAAGCTGGAAAGGAGAGAAAAAAGAATAGAAGGGCAGGATCTGGAAAAATGGAGGAGACTGCCTGGAATTAAGGAATGGAACTGTAATTAAAAGGAACTTACAGTGAAATTTTAACAAGATTCCTCAAAGATACATTTTAATGGAAACTTGGTAACAAAATAATAGAACCCCAGGAAGAGAAAGTGGAAAAAAGAAGCAAGTAGAAACAGCCTTGGATTATTTGGATTACTTGGTGATTTTTGGTTTTTGCATCTAGATCAGTGGTCCCCAACCTTTTTTATGCCGCGGCCCGGTACCGGCATCAGCTGGGCGCCGCCATCTTGTTTTGATGAAAAAGTGCTTCCGGTGAGCTTTCTACCCGGAAAAGCTCACCGGAAGCACTTTTTCATCAAAACAAGATGGCGGTGCCCAGCAAACCAGCGGCCTGGTAGGATTTGTTCCACAGACCGGGACCAGTCCGCGGACCGGTGGTTGGGGACCCATGATCTAGATGACTAAAATTAACTGGGTGGTTGTTAACGGAACTTAAAAAATGGAAAGAAGACGCACAAGAAGGGAGAAGTTCTTTTGGCTTCGTGTTTCAATTCTTAGAAATGGAGATCTGGAACTATGAGAAGTAACAAGAAATGCTTGCAGAACAAGAAGATTGGGACAAAGAAGAAGCCATCTTTAATGATCAAATAATTTTAAGTGGGGGGAAAAAGAAAAGGGGGAAAGAGAGTGAAAGGTCTAAGATTAGACAAAACAACCAAAAAGAAGAACAATTTGAAAGATAAATATAATATTAGAAAGCAACAGAAGAGGGGATTACAGACGAGAGAGTTAGAAGTAGAGATACAGGGGGTAAAGGGGGGAGGGAGAAGAAGAGGGGGAAGAAGGCAAGGAAAAGAAGTTGTAAAAGACAGAAACAAGAAATGGACAAACAGGGAAAAGATATAAGGATTGTAACCGTAAGTTTGTTTAGAGATAATGGGTGAAAATTTAATTGTAAAAGGGATTCTGCAAAGGTACATAAGATAGCTTTGTTATATTACAAATAGAAATAACTTTAGAAAATATGATGATGGATAAAATATTTATTGTAATACAGTGGGATGTTTGTTAATAAATAAATGAATTAAAATGATTGAGAGAATTAAAAGGGAACATTTTTAATTATTAGTAATGATTTATAAAAATATAAGTGAGAAATATGGGGGGGGGGAGAATGAACTATGGAAAGTTTATAAGTGTTCCCAAGGAAGTATGATATTTAATTGAAAAGAAATGTTAAAGATGTTAAGATTTTAATGCATATTAATGATAGAATTGAATTGGAATGGAATGTGTTTTATTTACATATATATATAATTTTTTCTTTTTAAGAATATAGTGTCTATTTTAAGAATGTACCAAGCAGAATTCGATTGGAAGTTATGCATTATATTGAATGCTATAATCTTAAAGCTATACATTGAAGCTTAAATAAGAGCTTGAATGGATAAAATTAAAGGATATAAAGGTGTCATACTCTAATTGGTAACTACAGTGAAAAATTTGCTTAATAAGAAAAGATAATGTGAAATTGTAACAGGACAGACAAAAGTATAAATATAATGATTTGAATTGAGATAATTAAAACAAAGTTGAGAAAATTAAAAGAGGGGAAAAACTATGTAGAAAATATAAAATGGTAATAAGATATGGAATAGAATATAAAAATGAGCATGAAATTGAGTTTTGTGTCTGTATGAAGAAGTGATAACCTGGGACCATGCTATTTTCAAAAAAGATGTTTTATTTGTATTTTGTTTTTGTGAAAACCCAAATAAAATTTTCAAAAAAAGAAAAGAAAAGTGTGTTCTTTTCTGGGTTTAAAATGGGGGTGGTCAAAAGTAGGTTAGGGATTAGAGATTATTGAGGTCTATTTTATTAAATGAATGCCTAAATTAACCTAGTTAATAGATACAAAAGCAGAAAAGGCAAGTAATCCAAATCTAAGCAAATTAGGAAAGAAAACATCTGCACCATCATCTGCAGCATCAAGTCCATCAAATCAAAAATTTGACAGAGCATGTTACACGCAGAAAAATAAAATTCATTCCAAAAAGATGTGATGATGATGTTCTAATCTTTATAGGAGGCGATAACAAAGAATCATAATGAGGTGAAGAGTGAGTTAGGAGAAGCGAAAGAAACAATGCACAATATGAATGAAAGAATAGGGAATTTCCAACAGATAATTAAAAAAATGGACAAAGGATTCAGGTAATAGAAGAAAAATCAGAACAGGCAGAAAAAAAAATGGAGGAAATGAACCAAAGCCTTACACAAGAAAAAAAATAATGTTTGAAAATCTATCAGCGAAATGTTGGAAGTGTAATCAAATACCAGGTTCATATGATCATATGAGGTAGACTTGTCCAAAGACAAAAAAATATTGGACTAAAATACATACTTGATTAGAAAAAATGATAAAGCAACACAGATTTGAAACCAGAAATGTTCCTGCTGGGTATACTGCCAGAACAGTATAATAAAGGGAATACATAGTTAATTTTGCATGTAGTAACGGCAGAAAGAATAGTGTTTGTACAACAATGGAAAAATGACGAGGTCCCGACAGATGAAAGTGTAATTTTAAAAAAATTAGAATGTGCTAAGATTGGTAAATTACACTTAAAAGAAAGGGAAGAAATATAATATTTTTTAACATGGGATTTATTTTATGGTTAACTAACAGAAATAGAGGTTATAAATGAAACAATTTTTTAAAAAATAATTTGTATTGAAAATGTTGCAAGATGGATAAATTAATTGTATTATTATGCTGTGATTAATATTGATATGTGTATTAAGATTACTAGTATGATTTTGGTTATTGTTGTATCTTTACTTAAAATTAATTGTGCCCAGACAACACGCTATTCAGATAGACATGGATTTTTTTGTTTTTAAAAGAAAAATGTACCAAGAAACATGGTATGAAACATGTATGAAAAGACACCCCTCCCCCAAACATTCACCAGTCTTATTCACAGCCAACTAGAATGATGTAGGCAAAACCAAGTCCATATTATTTATATGCTTCACTGTTCCAGGCTACCAGTAATGAACTAAAGATCAGATTTACCTGTATCATTTTCCATATCTGAATTCAGACAGTCTTGCTGTTTCAAGTGAGAGGTCACCAAGCAGTCATTACTCGATGAACATGTCTCTGGTAATTCTGCAGTGGATGATTTAAGTTTTGTTTGCAGTTCTTCAGTAACTATAGGGTAAGAAGAATGTCTGTCTGTCTGACTGTCTATCATCTGTTTTTGTAGACCACATATTTTTATGATTGTCAGTGGCTTGCAATGCGTAAAACTAAACTAAAACTAAAAGCATCCATAAATATATTGGTAAAAATAAAAAGCGATTCAAAGCATAAAATAATCCTTATAACAATTATTGCTACTATTAACAATCATTGCTACAAAAATGCCCTCCTAAAGAGGATTATTCTCATTATTTTACAAATGAGTAATAAGGCTACTAATGTTCAAGTGGGTACAAATAACAAAAGGCACTTCCTCCAATATTGGGGTCCCAAATGAGTATGACCCTTGTCAAATTTTTCTGCAAAATTAAAAATGAAAGGAAACCTTGAACAGAAAAAATTCCACAATAGACATAGGCAGGTTTAAGATATCATAGACATAACTGTTAAAATATAACACGGAACAGAATAGTAGCAGAGGTGGTATTCAGCAGGTTCTGAGCAGTTCTGGAGAACCGATAGTAGAAATTTTGAGTAGTTTGGAGAACCGGCAAATACCGCCTCTGACTGGAGATTTTACAGTATCCTTCCCCTGTCATACCCACAAAGGCACAGCCCACAGGACTGGTAGTAAAAAAATTCGAATCCCACCACTGAACAGTAGGGTCAAGAATGGCAAATATCACCATCTACTTAAGAAGAAATATCAAATAAATGATTCTCACTTGCTCCTCTAATGATATTGGCAATTTCTGTATTTGGTTTTAGTATTTCTTTTTCTTGCTGATATATGCCTCTGAGTACTTTGGCTTGGCACCGTGCTTCAATTTGATCAGTCACTGTCAACAATGCTTCAAGTGACAGCAAATGAGTAGTGTACAGTTGTCCAGAAACAGGAAAAGCATTCTGAAAAATCAAGCATAATTAAGGCTATATCCAACTGCATAAGGAAACTTAAATACAACTTCTATTTAACTTAGTTCTACACAGCTATGCAAGCCTTCATAACTCATTGGAATCCTTAAACCTAAGTCCCCACAAAAGATTAGTTTTCTTTTATGTTAAACATTGTTGACTCAGTATATAAAGTTGCATTTCTACTCAGAAGATTTTACATACTTTGTGGGGGAATATATGCTTGCTAAACTATTTACATTAATATTCCTAGTAGAAAACATCTAAAATACAGGTAGTCCTCAAGATACAACCACAATAGAGCTGCCTACTACGGTTGCATGTCATGATCATTAAGTGAAGCATCTCACTTAACAATCTCCAATCCGGTTCTTACCAAAGCAATTGTTAAACTAATGTGCAGGTTAAGTGGAGCATGTGGGTGTCCCAGTCCTCCCCCACCTCCCGAGACACACTTCCCTTTACATCTTGCTTCTTGGATCCCCACAGGCCTTTTCCCACTCCCACTGGTTCAACCCAAGCCTTAGGCCTGATTTCCACCTCACCAGGCCAAATACCCTCCACCTCACTTACCTTTTGAGAGCTCTGCGGCTTTCCAGAGTGTTGGAATGAATGACTGCACTGCTGTGCAAGCTTGTTAAGGCAGCAAAATGGAGTTATTTGCCTTGTGGTTGTCCACAGGGTCAAAATGACAGTCATTTCTGGATTGCTGCCATGAGGTCCATCAAGGCAGCAAAATAGAGCAATGTGTTCCTCATCCGTGGTACAATTCCAGAATCATGCTATGCGGCTAAGCAACGAAGTATCCCATTCCAGCACTATGAAAGGCTTTGGAGCTCTTCAAAAGGTGAGAAAGAGTGGTGGGAATCAGACCTAAAGTCTAGTGGGGAGTCCTTGGGGATATGAAAATGCTTGCATGGCCAGAGTGGAGGAGATGGTAAATGGGGGTACTGCAGTGTCCCTGCTGTTGATCATAAGGGTGAATAAACATGGGGGCGCTGCAGTACCCATTACTTTGGGACCAGGTCATAAGTAGCTTTTGGGGGGATCTGTCTAACTTTGGCTGTTAACTGATCAATTGTAAGTCATGAATTTTAGTAATTATAAGATGCCCATCCTGAACAGAGTAGAAATGTGGTAGAAATGCCCCATTTACTGGGTATCCATGCATTAGTTGCATAATTTGGACATTTCCTGGATTTCCCTATCTCACTTTTAAAAACTGGTATAACACTATTTTCCAAACTCCTGACACTGAATATGATTTGAATGATAACTTATATATTTTTGCTAGGGAGTTAAAACATTTTCAAATTTCAATTCTTTAAAAATTCTTATGTAGATAGCATCAAATTTTTATGATTCTTCTCTTGTTCCTCAATTTTTCTTGGTGCTGGTTTCCTCCCTAAGAAAGTCATAATGGCTCTGGTACATTTTCAACATATTATGTATTAAGGAGATATGCAAATAAATAATTTTTCTGCAAACACCCCATCATACTTGACAATCCCTATTATTTCATCAACTTATAGCCTGATTGAATTTAACAAAACCTGTTTCCCCCTAGTCTCTCATGAGATTCTTTGTTTTTTCATTCTTTGTTATTACCTTACACTTTATCTACCAGAGTTTTTGCTTCTTTCTGTTCTCTTTGTTGAAAATGTGCTGGAAAAAAAGCCTTCTTGGTTTTTAGAGCTTTCTGGGTCACTTGAAAGCCATGCTGGTCTCTCTTTAAACTAGGCTGATCCTTTCTTACATTATGAAATAAAGACAAATTAAGCTTTAATGACAGTGGTTTTAAATAACCTCTAGGCCTTACAATCTGTTCCTCTTGACTTTTCTTCTCAGTCTCTGTTTCACCAGCCCCCTCATGTTTTAAGTTTCCTTTTCTGTAGATGTTATGTGACTATGTTATATCCTGCTAGCAATTTCCATTTGCTTGTATGATAAATGTAGCAGTACAATAATAATAATTTCCCATCGTTGTTCAAACTCATTTCAAATATGATCACAGTCCCCATTTCAAATTAAATCTAGGCTTGTGTCACATTGGTCTACTCTGCTCTCTATTTTAAAAAGCCCAATAACATAGGATATATAGAGATTTGGTTGACCACAATCTTAAGCAGGCACAATCTCAGACTATATCTGAGAGTAACTGGCATTCGCATTATTTATAACTATGCTGAAATTGTGGTCACCCAAATCTCTAGATTGTCTCCCTGGTTTTTTCACATTATCCTCAGCATTATGATCAGGTAGGCAGTAGCTGGTCATTAAATCTGGCGTTTTTAACCATTTTTTGTTATGAATGGTGAAATCCAGGATTCCATCTTAGAAATATGTATTTAAATTCATGAAGTAAAATAGTGAAACTAAATTTCTTTCCCAATTCATGGATGTGCTAAAAGCTATCCATGGGGTCCCCAGTCTAGAAATTCACTGCAAATTTAATTTACATTTGTAAATTAAAGGTATTCCCATCCACAATGATACTGTGAAAGAATCTGACCTTTCATTATTTTCTGTTTCTTTAGATTTTATACTATTATTGATAAAAAGAGAGATCACAGTAGTTAGGAATGCCTCACATGACATTCCCAATTCTAATATTTTCACATTTTGTAAAAGAAAACAATAAGGATAATTTATTAAATAGGACAGACCTAACCAAGAATAAGACAGGGATATTCTGTCCTCAGTATCAAACTGTCTTTAAAGAAAGCATTCTGGAAACAGCATGCCAGTGGTCAGAATCACAGTCCAAAATAATTTTTATACACATAGATCTAACATTTATTTTCTTTCCCTCGAAAACTGGCTTAATTAACTCAAGCACATATTTCTGCAATTAGATTGCGAAGTATTTCCACCAACAATCACTGTTAAGTTTTAAAGCCTGATTACAGTATGAGGCATTTTTCTGAGGAAAAGGTAAAGGAGTAGAAACAGCCCTTCCAACTGAATTTCTCTTCAGAAAATATTCCTACCTATATAAAGACTTTTAAAAGCCTCTACTGGTAACTTTAGATGATATTCTGAAGCACTTCTAGGGTACTAAAAAGCTCTGATCAGGTTATATGATGAATTTTCCCCTTTATAGCAATTACATGAGGCATGAGAAAGGAGGGTAGAACTTTGGGAGGCTTGGTACTCAAATTGAGAACTTCTGCAGTCTAGGATTTCTTTATAAAATAAACATGGTTTATTATTTTGTGCTTGTAATGATACTGAAAAGAAAACATCAAAGAAATTCTTATTCAGGACCTTGGATAGCAGCTTGCTGAGGTCTTCAAAAAGATTAGCACAGTAATAGTCACAGTCATAGTTAATGTAGAGCTCAGTTACAAAGCTAGGAATCCTCCATAGCTGAACTATAGCCTCCAGGGCCATCT
The DNA here is from genome assembly GCF_049901735.1 of Notechis scutatus. Classification (NCBI taxonomy): domain Eukaryota; kingdom Metazoa; phylum Chordata; class Lepidosauria; order Squamata; family Elapidae; genus Notechis; species Notechis scutatus. The sequence goes on from NC_142012.1 coordinate 71,966,797, forward strand.
CCTTCATTTCATAAATCATCTTGGGGCTTTCCACTGTGATGATCTCCATCAGTTTCTTGATATACATCTGACAGAAAGATAGGAGATAGTTCAGTTTATAGGGTGTAATTCATCTATATGTGATTCATCTATAACAGTTTATAGGGTGTGATTCATCAAAATGTGATTCATCTATAACACGGGTGAATATTATAAGTGATAGTTTCTTTTCCTGGTCTCCACTCTTACTTTTCTATTCCAGACTTTGCAATTGGAGTTTCAAAACATTTTGATTATAAAATGTTATCATTATAAATGAATATCTTAAAATATAAGAGCACAAAAATGCAAGCATATGAACATATCTAGTGAGCATTTTAATGATATATAATATTTTTTCAAAGTGTTCCCAGACCTTCCCCCAAATGGGATTAATTTCTCCCAAAGATTACATAACATATTTCAAAAGACTCACCTCCAGTTGGAATTTCAAATGCTCTCTCATTTTCTCAAATAAAAGGAAGCAAACCCTAAGGGAAGCTGAATATAAATTAAGCCGCTCCATGTTCAATAACTGGGAATGAATGAAAAGTTCAAAGATAATGAATATACATCTATTTTTTCCATCATCCCAATCTAAAATCATATAAAATAATTATTCCAAAAGAGTTCAACATACATGCAATATTTTTAAAGATGAGGAAGGTATTATGTTCATGCTTACTTGAAAGAGATACCGACATAATTCTTCTTTTATAAGTCCTAAGAGAGATGGGCAGTTTGCAACACAAGTCAATTCAAGAGCAACTGTGAGTAGCTGTAGACCCATGTGGATCATCACCTCAGAATTGTGTCGGTCATGTGGATTAGTGAGAGAGATGAGGAAACGCAGTAATTCACGAATACAGGGCAATCCATAAGGGACTAATGTTGTTCCTTGAAAATGAGAACACACAAAAACATTCCAACTATAGCACTCCTGCTCAGCATCCTTTCAATTAGTCAGAGATACATTATTCTTGATAATGGCAAATTAATGGTATTTGGATATTTTTAAAGATATAGAATGAAAAGAAAACAGAAATTACTATTACAGTACATTTTTCCAATGCACTCACCCTCTTTTTGAGAACACTGAGTAAATCGTACACCTCGAGGGTTAACATAGTCCATGTCATGAATTGAAACAGAATCAGTTACAGAAGTACACTCTTCAAGAACCTCTGGGATAGATTCTACTGAAGCAGATGGAGTCTTTTCCCTCTGAGGACATTCATTCTTTAATCACAAAGATATTAAGGCAGAAAATTAGCACAGACTAATACTGCTACATGACACAAATAATCCCATATACTCAAGGTCTTCAAACTTGGCAAGTTCAAGACTTGTGGACTTCAACTCCCATAATTCCTGAGCTAACATGACTGGAGGAAGAATTCTGGGAGTTGAAGTCCACAAGTCTTAAAGCTGTCAAGTTTGAAGACCCCTGCCATATACTACTACTGACATAAACCCATACTCTAAAAGAAAAAAAATCAGTCTTCTTAATTAAAATGATTCAGCTCTGTGGCTAGATATTTTGCATCTACAACAGCAGCAAATGACTTTCTATTTCTAACACTTCAAGAATAGTAATATATTCAACAGTAAAAAGCCTTTTCAAAGTTTAAATTTCAATTTCCACCAATCTTGCCAAAGATGAGAGAAACTGGAAATTGTAGTCTTAAATATTTCACAGTCATCCAGTTTGTCTACTTTATTCAAAAATGTATGTATGCAATTTATCCCACTGTAAAATTCCTCTTCTCCTTATAAGATTTGTGACATTCATAATCCAAACAAATCCTAATAGTGTAAAGTCAGTGCTATCTACTCTACTGTACCTTCATGTAAAGTAATTTTGTTAATGCAAACTATGCTTGAGAAGACCTACACAAACAGCAGATATTAATATTTGAAATAGATCACTTTACTATTTTTAAATGTAATAATTGTTTTGCAAGTTCCATAAAAAGTAGGTTGGAAATCAAATTCATACACACAGAAAGCATCTCATTACCTTTACATCCATTTACAAGGCTACTCAAAAAATACAGTAATCATCCTATTTTTTGTTTCAGCCTCTTTTAGCAATAGCAATAGCACTTAGACATATATACCGCTTCATAGTGCTTTACAGTCCTCTCTAAGTAGTTTACAGCCTATTGTCCACAACAATCTGGGTCCTAATTAAGCAGATGAGAATCGAACTGCAGGCAGCCAGCAGTCAATAGAAGTAGCCTGCAGTACTGCATTCTAACCACTGCGCCACCACAGCTCATTTTAATCATACATTTTACATGCTAATTTCTTAATGGACTCTACCTTTTGTGTTTGGAGGGAAAATGAAAATCAAGCCATTTAAAATTACATTATTGGCTAACTGAACAGAATAAAAGCAACTTTTATAACTGTCACCGGTATGTTGTCTGCTGAACTGTGCTGTAAAGGAAATTCATACCTGTAGTTCTAACTGCTCTCTGGCTCTAAACTCATTTAAGGGCATTGTTGTACTGATTTCCAAAGATTTGACAAGTTGTAAATCTGTAAGATCATCCTTTGAGCGAATTTGGGAAGATAACTCTAAACCACTGTCAATGACAGGACTAACTATAGAAGATACATTTTCTGAATTTCCAGATGAAATTGGAGAAGGTCCATCAGTGATATTGACCTCACCTGTGAACAATAAATAACATAAATATTAGTCATATATTTATTTATAGTACATGGTGTCCTCTTTCTATTTTATTATATTATCTGAAATAATGGATTATAATACACATTGTTATTCATTATTTCAGATAATATAACAAACAGTGGCCTACCTCACTGGAATTAATTAAACAGAACATACTGTATTCACTTCACAAAAGACCTCAGTGTCTTTTATTCATACTTCAAGGTTAATGACTTTATGTATCAATAGCCAGAGTCCTCACAGAAAAAAAAACCATGAAATCCCTGCTTCCCAACTCCGAGCATATAACTTTGAAACTCATAAATTTATATGAAGTAGAAAATTTGGACCCCAGAAACACTGCATGAACAAAATTCCAACTGTCTGAAAAATTGAAAACAGAATAATTCTAGTCAATTTTACATTAGATTATTTACAGAGTTCCTCTCCAAGGTTGTGTATGTTCTTGCATAAATATTGATTTACATACATATTCTTTTAAAAGCATTTATATTGAAGCTCACAACTTGTGTACTAAATCAGATATGAAGCATCTAAAGAGCCAATCCTGCAAGACAAAAAGATGCCTCAGAGAGTACTTTCTGAGAGTTTTTCTAGCATTATTATCCCTGAAACTGCTGTACAGTACTGGAAACAAATGTGTTTGCTTTAAGAACTAGCGTTCTATTCTATATTCCAAACTATTATGCCAATTTATTGTGTTAGGTTATATATCTTCTAAAGAAAACATTATAAAGAGAAAAATTATTGAAATTATCACAATCATAATTCCTCATTTCTGATCTGGTGAGAAAAATAGTTAAGTCTAGGTTGTAAGGACAGGGGCAAAAGTGATTCATATACATGGGATGTACATGAGATGTATCTTCTTAAGTAGCTCTAATATCAGAACAAAGCTCATTTATTCAGAATGTTCAGTGAAGAATTCCAGTATATATCAATTCAATTATTTGACTTTTATCCTGCCACAATCTTGTAACTCTAGAGTAGGTGTGTCAAACTCAAGGCCCACGAGCCGGATGCAGCCCATGGGATGCTTAGATCTGGCCTGCGGGGCCACCCTGGAAACAGCAAAGGACCAGCCCATGGTGCTTCTGCCAGCGAAAATGGAGCTTGGGAGGGCCGCACGTCCTGTGTCGTCGTCCCCGAGCTCCATTTTCACTGGCAGAGGGCTAGCAAAAGAACCTAAAAACAAACGAAAGGAGAAATGTTTCCCCTTTTGCATTTGAGCATGCAAGAAGGGACAGGAAAGGAGAAAGAGAAAGGGGAAAGAGGAAAGACAAAGAAAAGGAAAAAGAAAAAGAAAAAGAAGGGAAGATGGGAAGATAGCAAGGAAGGAAAAATAAGGAAAAAAGGGAAGGAAGAAGAAAAGAGGAAGGAAGGAAGGAAGGAAGGAAGGAAGGAAGGAAGGAAGGAAGGAAGGAAGGAAGGAAGGAAGGAAGGAAGGAAGGAAGGAAGGAAGGAAGGAAGGAAGGAAGGAAGGAAATTATGAGAGTGAAGGAGGGAAATTATGAGAGTGAGGGAGGGTGTCACAGAAATCCTGCCTTAGCACTTGGCCACCACAGGTGCTCCTAACATGAGTGACGTTGAGCTGGCCATGGCCACCCCAACCACGCCCACTCCGCCCACGGCCATCCCAACTACACCCTGAATCAAACATAACCCTGATGCAGCCCTCAATGAAATCGAGTTTGACACCCCTGCTCTAGAGAATTAAGGAGTTCAGAAAGGATAAAAAAGACAATAAAATGTTTCCAGACCTCTGTATTGAAACCTTTGGCTATTTTCATTTTTACAGAAGAGTTTAATGACAAATTTAATGACAATTATTCTCTTTGGTTTTTATAACTAAAACTATCCTGAGACAAATGATGTTAGTGTCTTCAATAAACTGTTAAGAGTACCATGAGAACCAGTGCCATATCTTAATATGTTTTCCACTCTCCCCCTAATTCACTCCTATATTGATGATATCCAATTATACATCTCTGTCCCTGATGAATAAATGATGCTGTGAACATCTTATCCCTGTGTCTGGAGGCTATGAGGATCTGGATGGGGAACAACAAACTTCACTGAATCCTGGTGAGTGGATTTTGACTTGAAGTCCACTGCTTTCCAGGATTGTGCCATTTTTGGTGCTGGATGTGTTTGCACTGTCCAGATAGGTCATGTTTGCACCCTATACTCACAACTCCTGCTGAAGAAGCAGGTGGCAATCAAGGCTAGAACATCTTTGCACACCGTTATCTTGTGCTCCAGTTGTGACCATTCCTGGATTGGCACGAGGTACTTAGTCATTCGTGTCATTGTCACCTCAATTTGATCACTGCAATGCAATCTACATGAGGCTGCCCCTGAAGAGAATTCAAAAGCTTCAGCCATTACAAAATGTAGTGACACAAGCAATACTAGAACAGCCCATGTTACACTTCTGTAATGCAAGCTATATTACCAGTTTGCTTCCAGGTCCATAATATTTTCATAATTTTTACTTTAATCTGAATTTGATATTTGTTGTTTTTATATTTGTTCTTACTCAATTGTTGTACATCACCCAGAGTCACATTTTGTGAAGTAGGCAGCTATATAAATTTGAATAATAAATAAATCATAAATTCCTTTCAGAAAAAAATATGCACATTCTGGATATTAGGGGGAAAATCCCTTCCTAACAGTAAGAGTAATTTGTCAATATCCTGTGCTAAGATCAAGGCATAATACTACAGCTTTTCCATAAACTATTTTAAAAAGTTACCTGGAATAAGAGATTGATGTTGGAATTTGACAAATTGCTCCTGGATGGAAGATTTTTGTTTACTAAAACCAGAAGGAGACTAGTTGTACTTTTTCAAACTAATGAATTTTATTAAAAGATATATTCTTTCCTGGGCTACTGCTCACTTCATTATGACTAAATTGATAACAGTATTTAAACTAAGGTGAGATGAAGGAAGGGAGGCAAAGAAGATTATTATGGAACAATATTCTGTGAATAGATGAGATCGAAGTGAAACTTTGTGGCATCAATGAGAAATATTGTGCTTGGAGAAAACAAAACACTTTATTTCAATAAAAGAAAATAATCTATTTTATGAAGCATGGCAGTAAAACAGTTTACACATGAAACTTATTGTACACCACTATTATTAAATCTTAATTAATATTGCCCTGTTTTTGTTCATATTCTAAGAACTAATTGTGCAACCCACTAGTGTTTGTTTGAAAATTCAATAAATCCAGTATTGCCAAACACTGACGCTGTCCAAAAGGAGAAAAACATATATTGAATGGCTGTCTCTCCAGATCTCACTGATCACCAGGTCCCTTCCTATTGCCAAATAGCTGACCGGTCCATCAGCAATTCCTTTGTGACCAATGATTATTTTTAATGTATCAGTGTGTCCCATTCCCGTCTATGAGTTGTGCAAGCCTGGTCTAGACCAGTGGTCCCCAACCTTTTTGTGCCAGGGACCAGTTTCACTCAGAAACACTTTTTCAAGGACCGGGGGTGGGGGTGTCCGAGTTTGGTGGGTTTGCTTGCAGACGTTTCATTATCTGACTAGGTAACATCTGATGTTGTTACCTAGTCGGGTAAAAAACGTCTGCCAGCAAACCACCAAGTTCAGGAACGCCAATGCCTCCTCATTGCAACCCTGAGCGACAGATAGTCCCTGCAGGACGGCTGAGAAGCCTCGCCTCTCGGCCCTGCCTTCATCAGCCCCATCCCTCAGGTGTCTCCCTCCCTCCCTCCTCAGCCTCATCCCTCAGGTGTCTGCCTCGTTCCTCTCTCAGTCGCTCTCTCACTCCTCCACCAGCCCAGGAAGAAACTGCTTCAAAGAAGCCGGCAGGGTGGCTTTTCCTGTCGGCGCAGCTTCCCCAAAGCGCCCGTTCACCCCCACCCCGCCGCCCACGGTTCAATCCTCCGTTCTGCCTGCCTGCCTTCGTTTCTGGTGGTTTGGAGCGCAGCTTCTCCAAGCGCCCGTTCACCCCCCCCCCGCCCGCCCGCCGCCCGCGGTTCAATCCAGTGCTCCGTTCTGCCTGCCTGCCTTCGTTTCTGGTGGTTTCGGATCCTCCGAAGCGCCCGTTCACCCCCGCCCCGCCCCGCCGCCTGCGGTTCAATCCAGTGCTCCGTTCTGCCTGCCTGCCTGCCTGCCTGCCTGCCTTGGTTTCTGGTAGTTTCGGAGCAGCTTCGGCTGAGAAAAAGAGGCGAATAGTTATTATTCTCAGCAGAAGCTGCTCCGAAACTACCAGAAACGAAGGCAGGCAGGCAGGCAAAACGGAGCACTGGATTTAACCTGGATTGATTGGCGGCGGGGTGGGGGTGAAAACGGGGTGCTTCGGAGGAGCTGCGCCGACAGGAAAAGCCACCACCCCCGGCTTCTTTGAAGCAGTTTCTTCCTGGGCTGGTGGAGGAGCGAGAGAGCGACTGAGAGAGGAATGAGGCGGGAGGAAGCCGAAGCCACTGAGCCAGAGAGCAGGACAGGCTTCGGTTGCTTCCTCCCTCCCCTTCTCTCATTTGTGTCCTTGATCCCCGATCACAGCAGCACTCACCGAAGGCGAAGAAAGCCGCCATTTTTTTTTCCTTTGCGGCCCGGTACAGAGTGCTCCACGGACCGGGACCAGTCCGCGGCCCGGTGGTTGGGGACCCCTGGTCTAGACAACAGTGAAGTATTGTACTGATTCCCATTCCACTGTGGCTTTTATAGATATAGAAACATTGGAACCTCTTTTACATTATTTGTTCACTTTGCTGATCCATGACTTTTGCGCAAGGTTTACTATCCAACCATATTGTGATTATGCAGATGATACAACAGTGATAGGCCTTATTCAGGATGATAATGAGGGAAATTACTGGGAGAAGATATAGGGTTTGATGAATAGGGTAATAAAAACAGCTGGTTTTAAATGCAGCAAAAACAAAAGAGATCATTGTCTATTTCAGAAAAGGCAAGCAGAGCCATACACCTGTATTAACAATTCAACTGTGAAAGTGGTTAATAGTATCAAGTTTTTGGGTGTGCAGATGGCGAGTGGGTTAGCTTGGTCATTCAAAAGTGAGACACTGGTAAAGTAGGAACAGCAGCACCTGTGTTTTCTGTGTTGTATGAGAAGTGTACATCTCCCTTTCCTTATCCTTTCCACTTTCTATCGAGAGACAATGAAAAGCATCCTGCCACATTGCATTATATTACTGTGTGGTTTGGATGTATTACTATTTCGGGCAGGAAGGCTGTGCAGAGAGTGGTGAGGATGGCAGAAAAGATTATTGGAAGTCCACTTTCTTGTATCTAGCTGTCCTGACCTAAGCTTCCTTAGAAAGCATAAAGTACAAATCTTAGTCCTGGCAAAACCTTTTATTTCCACGGCTGTGAATTACGTTCATTCACGGCCTGCAAAGCTTCACAAACAGTCTTTCAGGGGAATGTTTATAAACACACACCTTATTCTACTTGGAATGCTGCCAGAGAATTAATTGCCAGATGCAGAGAAAAGGCCAAAGTTGACACAGAGTCAAACAGAACTTTTCAAAGCTTTAATTGATCAGATGAACTAATTGCTTCCTGCAAAAGCTCACATCCTGTTCGCTCCTCTTTTATGTCCTATGGGAGGGGCCAATCATCTCAGGCCTTACTCCTGAGTCGACCCTGCTTTTTCAATTGTTCTTGTATTCTGGTAGCTCTGCACATGCACAGGTTGGGAACCGGTTCCAAACACTCCCCCACCTCTGCTGTCTGAGTCTGAAGACAGCTGATGACTGCCAGCCTGCCCTGGCCCCATCCCTGCCTCTGATGCAGAGCCCTCATCCAAGTCCTCCAGGTTCCTCCCCAAACTCCTCGCTACTGTCCGACTCTGTCAGCTGCCAGCCACAACACCAGGATATAGCATATAAGCAAGGCTTGCCCACGATCCGCAGTATTGTCTGGGATGCTACACATCCTCTCCATGACCAATTTCCTTTGTTACCTCTGGGAGGATACTCTGGATTTCCTTTGTTACCTCTGGGAGGATACTTGGATACTCTGCAGTATCCAAAGCAGAACAACTAAATTCTGTAGTAGCTTTATACCATATATATCACCTCCTCAACTCTCTAGACTCTTTTTTCTGCTATATATTCTAAATCAGGGGTCTCCAACCTTGGCAACTTTAAAACTTGTGGACTTCAACTCCCAGAATTCCTCAGCCTTGCAAGGCTGAGGAATTCTGGGAGTTGAAGTCCACAAGTTTTAAAGTTGCCAAGGTTGGAGACCCCTGTTCTAAATGGTCTGTGATGTGTGTGTGTGTGTGTGCGCGCGTGTGTGCGCGCATGTGTATTGAGAGCATATGTATATTATGTATGGTATGGGTGTATGTGTATACATACTTACATACACACACACACACACACACACACACACACACACTTTTGAGACCGGGCATCAGAATTTCATTTTTTAATGTGTTCCAGTTTGTTCATAGACAAAAAGTGACAAAAAGGGTTATCTTATCTTATCATCTTATCTTACCTTACCTTACCTCACCTCACCTTATCTTAACAAAAATAATTTAATTCAGGGCAAACCTGAGCCAAATTTCCATTTATCTGTTATATTCTTCTTAAATCCTCACAATTTAGGACCAATTTACATAAAAGAATGTAACTAATATAGCAAACAAGAAAGAGGGAGTACTTTCTCAGTGATTACCCATATTTAGAGTACATACATTTTAATACATAAACCATTATTTGTCATACCATACCTGTGCCATTGGCAGCTGACTGTTCTATTCCTTGAGATACCTTAGTTACATGGCAAGAGTTTCTTAGTGATCGTTTCTGCTTCTTCCATTTTGATGAATCACTCATTCCTCCTGCTCTCATTTTCAACTGTGAATAATAAAACACAAGTCTCCTATAGCCAGAAGCATTGCAACAGTATTCTATTTGTTTAAAACAATATTCCTGCCAGTTTTGTTTGATGCAGGAATTCATATTCCAATAGTAGAGCATATGTGTATATGTGTGTGGTGTGTATGTATGTGTGTGTGTATGTATGTATGTATACAGGAAGGGGGGAGGGAGGGAGGGAGAGGGAGGGAGAGAATGAATATAGCTCCAAATTGAATGGATGTATTTTGGAGTTCACCCAGCTTTCAGATATTTTATGTATATTGACATATATAAATCAGTTCCCAAATACAGAACATTTTGATTTCCAGAATCCCCCTTCTCAGTTAAAAAGTTGCATTCTTTTTTATTTTATTTTGTTTTGAAACTGTATTCTAAAGTCTTAACTTATAAGCTAGAGATCCAATTTGATATTATGGTTAAGACAAAATGATTCTAGTTCCATCTACTGTAGAGCACAAAGCAACCTGGGGCCAGTCAATCTCTTTTAATCTTAGGAGGAAAGCAATGGGCAACTATTTTTAAATCTTGCCAAGGAAACAGCATGAACTTGCTAGACCTTTATGCTGATTCAAAGGCACCAAACCAAACCAAACCATTATTTTTAAAAAAACTTTGCCAACTAAGTATTCTGCAAGTAGTCTTCAACTTACAACCATTTGTCCAGTGATGGTTTGAAATTAATGATGGTGCTGAAACACCTCTACAGTGTCTTCAAACAATTAGGGATGTGACTTTAGATGAGGATGAAATCATGGTCTCATTTGATGTCATAGCCCTGTTCACATCTATAGATCTAGAATTAGCCAAAGAATCCATGACTGCATTACTTCACAGTACACCTGACTTAACTGAATGCATGAAGATCAAAACACCAGGATAATGGATCTCATAAACCTCTGCTTAACTACATATTTCCAATTTGATGGCCAAATTTACCAACAAATTAAAGAGACACCTATGGGATCACCGCTTTCAGGACTTATAGCACAGGTTGTCATGCAATGCCGTCTAGAAGCCATAGCATTTCCACAAATAGAACCAAAAATATGGATCATATATGTAGATGACATCTCACCATAATAAGAAAGGACCAATTAGAAAATACCCACAGGACCATCAATAACATTTTAAAGGAATCCAGTTTAATAGAGAAGTAAACAACTCGCTACTCTACCTGGACATCCTGATCAACAGAAACCACAATGGCAAACTAGAAATGCAAGTTTACAGAAAACCCACCCATACTAATCAGGTGCTCAACTACCAAAGCAACAAGCCAATCTCCCACAAGAGAAGCTGGATAAGGACTTTATTTAAACGAGCCCAAACACACTGCACCAACCCAGAACAGCAGAAAAAGAAAATACAGCATCTATACCAGGGGTGTCAAACTCGATTTCATTGAGGGCCATATCAGGGTTGTATTTGACCTTGGGCAGGCTGGGGGGCTTGGCCAGAGTGGGTGCAGCCAGCTTGATGTCACTCATGTTGAGAAGGCACCTGTGGTGGCCCGAGCGCTCTGCCAGTGAAAACCGGCTCCTGAGCTCTGTTTTTGGCTGGGCCAACCTCCTGCAAACATCTGCTAGTGAAAACAGAGCTCGGTAGGGCTGCACGCAGCCCTCATGAGCTCTCTTTTCGGTTGGCCTGGCTTCCTGCAATCCTCTGCCAGCAAAAACAGAGCTCGGGAAGGCCACACGTGACCCTCCGGAGCTCCGTTTTCGCTAGCAGAGGCACCACGGGCCTGTCCTTCACTATTTTCAGAGTGGCCCAGATCTAAGCTTCCCGTGGGCCAGATCCAGCCTCCAGGCCTTGAATTTGACACCCCTCATCTATACAATAATTCCAACATGTCCCTGGCCACTCAACCCAACAGAGCTCCACCAACACAAACCCTAAAAAGAATTATACTGCCATACATCAATATCTCAGAAACCACCAACAGACTACTACAATCAGATGGAATCTGTGTAGCACAAAAGCCAACTAAAGCCCTTCAAAACATCCTAAGCAAACCAAAAGACGCAGCCACCACAGAAGACAAAACAGGAATCATCTACAAGAACTGCAACAACCACTATGTAGGACAAACAGATGGAAGGTATCCATGAATTGGCAGTCAGAAGACACGACAAAAATTATTTAATTTCATAATGCATAGACAGATTTAACCATAGTGCCAACTGGGAAAATGTGACAATCCTAGATTAGGCCAAGTCCAAAAATGCCAGGGAATTTCTAGAAGCCTGACACTCTGACAAATCAGCCATCAATAGACATATAGACATTAACAACATCTATGTCAAGACTCCAACAAATCCACACCCATTCAAATCATAAGTCTCTAGCCGCATCTCAGAGAAAAGAAAATTGATTTATTAAAAGTGGCTGTGTTGGTGTTAGCTGGATGCAGACGATACTAAAATACACCATTCATTTCTCCCTTGACCCTGATCTTCTCTCCACCCCCTGCATGTGTATTCTTCAATGGGACACATCCATCCCCAAGAGTCATCAATCATGCTCTCCAGTAATTTTCTTGCGCTCCGAAAATTTTGGGCTGCCAGGGTGATTATCTAGGCACTTAAGGAATGCACTGTTTTCCCCCAGTCCCTTTTTCTGGCAGCTAAAAAGGCCAAAGGAGTATCTTTTTAGTTGACAATCTATAGATTATGCAAAAGAGACAATCAACAAGCACAAAAGAGAACGAAAAGACTTCAACACCTCTTCGCCAGTAATCAGCACTGAGATTAACATAGATTAACTCCAAAGTTAACTTCAGACCAACAATCAAATAAACAATACCCAATCAAGAAACTGTCAAAGAGCCATCAACCAAAGAATCTCTAAGACCACCCATACAGACAGGCAAGTCACCAGAATATAAACTGACAGCAAACAGCACTCCTTACTAGCATTGATGATGTTCCCTAGTTAGGGTAAGGAAACATGGGAAATGTAAGAAAACAAACAAGCTCAGAGAGCACCAAGGACCTCTCAATAAAAGAACTGAAATGGAAATGGGCTGGTCAAACAAAAAGAAGAACTGATGACAAGTAGCAAAGGAAAGCTCAAAATCATATTAGTTCAAAACATGTAGAAGATCCTGCAGTAGATAAAGGCTAGAATGATGAATGGTTAAAGGAAAAGAACATACATCAGCCATTGTGAAAACAACTGCCCATCATCTGAAGTGAAAAGCAAAGAATCAGACTGTGGGCTCTCTGTAGGTATTTACCTGAGCAATGGCATTCAAATCCTATTCCAGCTGCATTATAATCTGATCTAGTAGATGTGTCTGTGAAACAAGGTTCAATATTAAAAATACTGGTGATCAGTAATACAGGATTAATAATTTGAAATCAAATAAGGTTTCCATCAGGGGCCAAACATAGTTCCTGAACACCACAGACTGCCCAAATATGACATGACACCTTGTTGAAATGACACCAACTGTGTTCTATTCAATAAGAAAATCCCTCTACATTTGAAATCCAAGTCTATCTAACAGTCATTAGACCAGTTACAATGTGTGGAAGTGAAACATTGGCCCACAGCAAAAAAATAATAGCAGAATCTCCATATTATGGAAATGAGAATGCTTTGGTGCAGTGGTGATATGCTACTGGTTCAGACAGGTTCAGCTGAACCAAAAGTAAAAATAACTACCGGTTCAGCTGAACCGGTAGTAAAAAAAAAACTACTGGTACAACTGAACCAGTTCCTCTGACGATAAGCTGAGAGGATAAAAGAAGCAACAAACACATAAGTAGGTGGGAGGGTCGCTCCTAGCTTTTCATTTCTTCATCCTCTCAGCTAATTGGTGCGTTAGGGGTGCGCACGGGTGCACGTTAGGGACACGTGTACACATGTGCACGCACAGCCACCCACTGAACCGGTAGTGACCAAGGTAGGAACCCACTACTGCTTTGGTGGTCACTTGGCATAACAAGACTAAATTGAATAACACATAAAGATATGCCCATATACAAATAACAAGATGGGGAAGAAACAAATATGCTCTCAATTAACATCAATGGGCTAAATTCCCCAGCAAAAAACAAACAAACATTGACTAAGATACAGAAATTGAACCTAGATATAATGTCTTCAGGAAGTACATGTTAAGAAACACCACGCTAAAATACTGGAAAATCAAAAAATGGGGAATCACTACACATCCTTAGCGCAACAAAAAAGGGGAATTGCTGTATATATTAAGGAAAGGATAAAGGCAAAACAAATATATACAGATGGGGACAGAAGAGAATTAATGATGGAAATAATAATAAATTTAAAACAAATCTTGCTTACTGTAATATATGCACCAAACAGTAATCAGAAATAATTTTATAGGAAATTACACGAAAAAAATAATTGAGAATGAGTATGAAAATGTGTGCTTAATAGGTGATTTCAATGCAGTGGTGGAGGTTAAAAAGGACTATAAAAGTAGTAAAAATAATAACATTAAGAGGAGAATATTTCCAAGCACATTTTTGAGATGACAAAAGAATTAAACTTACAAGACATATGGAGGGAATGAAATGAAAAAAGTAGGTAGTATATCTTTTACTCAAATGGTCAAGAATTGATATGGCATGGATGACATCGGGATTGAGAAATGATATAGAGGAAGTAGAATAATGACCAACACTTGGGCTGATCATAATCCAATAAAAGTGATATGGAGAGGACAGAAGAGAAGAGGAAGATGGACAGTGAACCAAGCAATAATGAAAGATAAAGAATATGTACAAATAATGGAGATGGAGTTGGACTTCTTCAAATAAAATAGGAAAGAAGAAACAACAAAACAAATATTGTGGGACACAGCAAAGGTGTACATCAAAGGATTGACAATAGCATATATGGCAAGAAAAAATAGGGCGGGGGTGTGTGTGAAATATCAAGAAGAAGTTCTACAGGAGGAACTTCAGGAACTGGAAGTAGAATTACAGAATGACCCTCAAAAAGGTAAAGTTAAAAAGAAAATGGAATTTATAAGACATTGAATTTGATAGTACAGGAAGAAATGGCACAAAAAGTTAAAAGAGCGAAACTTTTTTTTTTTTTTGAGCATGCGAATAAGCCGGCGAGATGGCTAGCAGATAAATTAAGAAAAGAAAAGGAGAAGAGAATAATACACCAATTGCAAGATGACAAAGGGATTATATGTCATAGAACAGAAGAGAACAAAAAATATTCAAGATTTTTTTTAGGAATTTATAGTCATGAAAATATAACAGAAAAGAATGTTAAAGAATATTTGGATAAGAAAAAATTAAGCAAAATTGAAGAGATAAAAAGAACGACGTTAAATGAAAAAATAACGATGATGGAAATGGCAGAAGCGGTTAAAAAAAACAAAAGAACAATAAAACCCCAGGCCCAGATGGAATACCTGTAGAACTGTGTGAAAGTAAATAAAAGCCATTAGAGACAACTATGATAGAGGCATATAATGAAGCACTGGCAGAAGTGAAATTACCCAAAACTTGGTCAGAAGCGTACATAGCATTCATCCCAAAAGAAGAGACAAACCACCAACAAATAAAGAATTATAGGCTTATTTCATTATTGAATACTGATTATAAAATATTTGCATCCATAATGGCAGAAAGGCTAAAAAAAAAAGGTGTTAAATGAGTGTATACATCCAGATCAAAATGGATTTTTACCAAAAAGACAGATGAAAAATAATTTGAGAACGATTATAAACATACCGGAATATTATGAAGTACATTCTGGAAGACAATTAGTATTGTTGCTTATAGATGCGCAAAAGGCTTTCAATAATTTGAATTGGCAGTTTATTACAATACAATTAGAAATTATGAATTTTGGGGAGCAATTTATAAGAATGGTACAAGCAATATATTCCACACAAATGACAGAAGTAATAATAAACAGAGAGTTAACCGAACAATTTCAAATATCGAAGGGAGTAAGGCAAGGATGTCCGCTATCACCTTTGTTGTTTATCCTGACTTTAGAAGTGTTACTTGGACAAATTCGAGGGGAACAAGAAATAAAAGGTCTCAAAATTAAAAAAGAGGAATATAAAGTCCAAGCTTTTGCGGATGATTTGGTATTTGTGCTTGAGGAACCGTTAGAATCGGGACCCAAGTTAAGTCAGAAAGTAGAAGAATTGAAAAAGCTGGCAGAGCTTAAAATAAATAAAAATAAGACAAAGATTATAACAAAAAATCTTACTAAGAAACAGAACAAAGAATTGGAAGAAAAATTGGAAATTCAAATTGTCAAAAAAGCTAAATATTTAGGAATATGGCTAACAGCGAAAAGTATATCTGTTAAAGAAGATAATTATACAAAATTGATAACACCAATTAAGATGGTTTTGGATAATTGAAAGAAATTACAACTCTCGTTTATAGGACGAATTGCCACAATAAAAATGAACATATTGCCAAAAATTCTGTTTCTGTTCCAAGTGACACCGATAAAGTTAGGGAAGAAATTTTTTGAACATTTAAACAAATTAATATCAAACTTTATTTGGCTGGGGAGGAAACATGAATAAAGTTAAAATTGTTACAGGACAGTAGAAAGAGAGGTGGTTTTGCTCTGCCAGATTGGAAACAATTTTATACAGCAGCAGCAGCCCTTACATGGATCAAAGATTGGGTAATGCTGAAAAACAAAAGAATATTGACAATTGAAGGAGACGACTTACAATTAGGATGGCACACATTTTTATGGAATGGGAAATCAAGACACATAGTTATTTCCAAAGACACCAAATAAGAAATACATCGCTATTAATTTGGGAAAAGATTTTTAAAAATCATTATGACAAAATTCCGATCTGATTATCAACCATGGAAGCATTAATATACCCAAATGTGTTAAATCTTGATAAGATAGTAAGGTATAAGGAGATCTTAAACCAGGGGTCGCCAAACTTTTGGACCTCAGGGACCACCAGACTCATAATTTTAGATCCCAGGGACCACTAACCGGTTCTTTGGGCATGGCCTAATTTGTGGGTGTGGCTTGGTGGTCATGTGATTGGCTGGGCATGGCTTGTATGTAAATATTATAAATATTCATATAAATATTGAATTTTTTTAATAAAAAAGAGCAACTTTTACCCAAAATCAGGCAAAGCAGGCAGGCAGATTGAGTTGTTCACAGAATCACAGATTCAGAGATCTATCTATCTGCCATTGGCTAGCTCAGTCTGTCACATAAAATTTGCTTGCAAGCAAACTCACAAAATTAACTCACAACACACCACCATGCATGTAAATATTGAATTTTTTTATAAAAAAGAACAACTTTTACCCAAAATAGGCAAAGCAGGCAGATTGAGTTGCTCACAGAATCATTCAGTGATCTATCTATCTGCTAGCTCAGTCTCTCAAATTTACTTGCCGTGGGTCTGCACTGAATTTGCTTGCAAGCAAACCTTCAGTCCTAAGGGAGGTTTGGCTGTGCTGAACCGAAGATCTAAAGATTAGCTAGAAAGCAAGAAATCCAACCATTTCCTGCTTCCTAGCTAATCTAAATCTGACGGCACAGCAGAACAGATGATGGTCGGAAAAAGGAAATATAGCAATTTAGCAGGCAAGTTTACCGGGTAAAGAGTGAGTGGGCGGGGAGGGTTTCCACGGGCCATGTGGGCGGTGCAGCCTTGTGTTTCTGTGCAGCCTGGATTAATTGCTTGTGGGGGTGCTCTGGGGGTGAGATTTCTCTGCAGCCCACCAAAATTTTCTCACAGCCCACCGGTTGGCGACTGCCGTCTTAAACGAACAAGGAATATTAAACATGAAACAAAAATTAAAAGAGCAAGGAATCGAGATAGAGTGGTGGATGTATATGAAAATACAAGCAAAATTCAAGAAAGATACAGGAAACCATGGGATATGTAGAGAACTATCGCAATAAGATACTACAAGGTCCAGAAGAGAAATTGATTAAAACATACAATTATTTGTTGGAATATAAGATGGAAGAGGAGAGGGTTAAAGAAACAAGGACTGGGTGAAAAATTTTGGCTACACAATAGAATTGGAGAAATGGGAAAAAATGTGGGAGAAGAATTATAAACTGACGGTGTCGGCATCATATAGAAAAAAAAGTACAAAATAGTCTACAACTGGCATCTACCAGCTGCTAGATTAGCAAAAAATTTCCCAAACAGATCATCTGAGTGTTGGAAATGAAAACAAAAGCAAGGATTACCATGCATGGTGGACATGCCCTGTAGTGAGAAAATATTGGATAAGGACAAAAAAATAGAAGAAATAATTAAATAGCAAACTCTTTTCTATTAGATATAATAATGGGAAAATATGATAAGAAAACAGACTATTTAATGCTACACTTATTAACTGCAGCAAGAATAACTTATGCACAGGATTGGAAAAATGATAGTATGCCACCAGAGGAAAATGTGATAAGAAAAATACTAGAACGTGCCGAGATGGATAAGTTGACCATAAAGGAGATAAAGGAAAGAGAGGAAACGGATTGTTATTTGACATGGAATGTACTGTATGATTGGCTAAATAACAGATATGGAGTTGAATAGAAAAGATGACAATAGGATAATAAGTTAAAGTTATAGTGAACAAAGATACAGGTGAAACTCAAAA
Organism: Notechis scutatus; assembly: GCF_049901735.1. Taxonomy (NCBI): domain Eukaryota; kingdom Metazoa; phylum Chordata; class Lepidosauria; order Squamata; family Elapidae; genus Notechis; species Notechis scutatus. Next base: position 71,985,032 of record NC_142012.1, read on the forward strand.
AATTAGAATATCGTGCAAAAGTTCATTTATTTCAGTAATGCAACTTAAAAGGTGAACCTAATATATGAGATAGACTCATTACATGCAAAGCAAGAAAGTTCAAGCCGTGATGGGTCATAATTGAGATGATGATGGCTTACAGCTCATGAAAACCCCAAATCCACAATCTCAGAAAATTAGAATATTGTGAAAAGGTTCAATATTCTAGGCTCAAAGTATCCCACTCTAATCAGCTAATTAAGCCATAACACCTGCAAAGGGTTCCTGAGCCTTTAAATGGTCTCTCAGCCTCATTCAGTAGGAATCACAATCATGGGAAAGACTGCTGACCTGACAGTTGTGCAGAAAACCATTACTGACACCCTCCATAAGGAGGGAAAGCCTCAAAAGGTAATTGCAAAAGAAGTTGGATGTTCCCAAAGTGCTGTATCAAAGCACATTAATAGAAAGTTATGTGGAAGGGGAAAGTGTGGAAGAAAAAGGTGCACAAGCAGCAGGGATGACCGCAGCCTGGAGAGGATGGTCAGGAAAAGGCCATTCAAAAGGTGGGCAAGGTGGAGGAGGCATTGGAGGAGGAGGTGCCCCAACCTGAGGCTGAGACGGAAGGAGCAGAAGCCCAGCCGATGATGAGACTGAAGGAACCTAAAGAGGCGCAGCCAAGGCCCAGAAGGTACCAGAGACTGTTCAGGCAGTTGGCTCCGCTGGGGAGTGGTGGCACAGTCCTTCAGTTGCAGGGGCTGCTGGGGCTTCATTGACTGAGTGGCTGGAGAGACGCTGTTCGGATGACAATGAGGGGAAGTGGAGCTACTCAACCGCCCCAGATGGAAGCACTATGGATATGATGCGGGAGCAGGTCGGAGAGACCAGTTTTCATGATGCACCATCTTGGCAGCCATGGTAGACGGAAGCAGAGGCAGCACCATGGCAGCTTCAAAGTTCATCCCCTCAGCTGGTGCCTCTGCAGCAGACTCAGTTCCATCTGACTAGTCCGAAACTATTATTGGGTCCAGCGTCTACCTGAAGGTACAAAGGGTCGCAGGCAGGCCTCTGGGAGCAGAGTTTCTTACTGGCTGGGCTGGTAAGGCGGCCGGAACAACCTACAGATGGGTCAACCATGGTAGAAAACCTTAGAGGGCAAGCTAAGAGACAGCAGTTGGGGATTTAACAGCTGGCTCGAAGGCCTTCTTTATGTGCTGTCCCAGACACCTGGCCAGCAGACCAGGTCTCACAAGGCCCCATGGCTACACTGGGATTCTGGACCCAGCAGTTGGCATGGGTTCCCCCCACCGTTGCAGGCTTCATTTGATGGGGATCCTGATCGCATGGCCCTCTTTCTGAGTCAAGCCATCAGCCATCTGGACCAATACACTCAGTACCACCCCTCGCAATGGGCAATGGTTGTAACAGTGACAGCGGTGTTGGAAGGGGAGGCTGATGAGTGGGTGGCTGACCTGCACAGTGAACATGCATGAGAATTGGCAACCGTTGGTTTGTTTTTGGAAGCGCTTCATGTCCAGTTTGAGGACGGGACGTGGACACAATGGGCAGAAGGAGAGCTCCTGTCATTGAAACATTGAGGCTGGTTGGCGGTAGACTACATCCGGGAGTTTTGAAGAGTTGTTGGTAAGTTGCAGGCCTGGCTGGAACAGTTAGTGGTTCACCAGTTCCGGGTGGGGCTCAATCGCAAACTGCACCAGGCTTGTGTATACCATGGCATCCCGAACCAGCTACGTGATTGGTTCCAAGCATTGGGTAAGAGATTACGGGAGTTCCATTCCAAGGACGACATCGGTCCTGGTCCGAAGAAACCGGGGTACAAACAAACAGGGTTGATGGGTGAAGCCCGTCCTGTCCCCACTGCCCCGGGTCCCGTGGAAAGATCCGTACGATTACCATTCCATTGTTTCTGGTGCAATCAACTGGGACACTGGGCTGTTGAGTGCACAGGAACCACCGAAGACGCCAGTCAGCAGCAGCTCGGGCAAGAGCACGAGAGCAATTCAACAAGCCTTGGAACGATCCTGGGGTACACAACAAGCACAGCTGTCGGTACCGTCCCCAGAAGAGAGAGAAGCAACGGAACTAGGGACGGCGTTTTAACACAACTAAAATATTAATCATATTTATTACCTTTAACTAACATACATACATATTACATTCATTAAATATAATTTCCCTTCTTATTACTACTTCCCCTTGTTATATAAAAACATGTATTTTATTAATCCCCCTTTCTCTAAATCCCCTCTATTTTTTTTTCTTTTTTGCACCACTATATTGATTAAATTCCCTTTTCTAACCATCATCTCTTATCCGCTTTAAAGAGTTAATTATTCATTTTTTAGCTTGCCTCCCATATTTCTCTCTTGGGTTTTTGTTTCTATCTGCTTCTACATCTTGGCTACTCATTTTAAATTTTTCTCCCTTCTCTTCCCTTTTCCATTGTCTAGTTTTCAAAATATCTGCTCTTGCCTGTCTCTCTCCCATAAAAATCTTCCTGTTTCCCCAATTTCTTTTTTATTTTCCTTAAGGTCCTCTACACTAGGCTTATGTCATCCGTCCCTATTGTTTTTATTATTGTCTCTTTTTTTTCCTCTTGTCCCATTTGTTTTGTCTGTTCCATTTTTTTATCTCCTCTTTCAGCTAACTCCTCCTCTTTCTGGGTGTCTTGAACACTCACTGTCTTTTGTATTGTATTTCCCAGCTTTTCATCTATGTTCTCCAATCGTTCCATAATTTTCTGGCAATGTCTTGTCAGTGTTTCCCTTGTACTTTTGATTGATGCCACTTCTTCCCAAATTCCAGTCCGTTCTTCTTGATGAAGCATTTTGTTGAATTCTATTGAATCCCTCTTTTATCCAGTAATCCAAAAACCATATGTTCAAATCTACAAAAACTTCTCTTAACAGTTCAATGTTCTTGTTTCTTTATCCCCAATATAGTCTGCCTGTATCTCTGAAATGCACCTTAAGTCTACCATCACCTCCTTAGGTCCTTCTATAAATCCAATTTTATATTGTAATTATCAGGGGTCTTTTCAGCAATATTTTTTTTCCTTCTGCGCTTAATTCTCCAATAAACAAGTTTTGGGAATATGCTATTCTACCTTTCATCAGCAGGTGGCGCTCTTTATTTAAATTTCAATATTAAGCCGGTTTTCCCATTTTTCCATGATATAAAGATAATGTTAATTTTTGGGTAAATATTTCCAGCATTTCAAAACGCCTGTCCAGTAAAACGCCTGTCCAGTTTAGAAGTCCAATTTTCTACATTTTAAGCAATTTTTTCTGTCTTTTTCCCTCTAGTTCTTCCTCCTCCAATTTTAATATTTTTTTCAACATGCCAGGTTGCTGCTAGGTTAAAGATAATTATGAATCCTTTTCCAGATTCTTTTTGGGGTTTAAAGATTTGAATAAAAAAAGATTCTTCTCACCCAGTTCCAAATTCTGTTCACCAACTTCACTACAGCATTATTCTTAGCTGTTCCTTGGCTCTCTCAATTTCATGGTGGCCATCTTGGATGTCTCTTCTCTTTGTCGTGGCATAGAGAGAATATTTCCAACGGTTACACTGCACCCTGAAGTACGTATCAGCGGGCAGAAACTTCCTGGCAGATGCCCTGTCGCGGATGCCCCAACATAACAGCCGCCGTGAGGAGGTGATCCATGCAATTATTCCCCCTCCTCAAAAGGCCGCCCAAGTGACGGTTAGAAGCCCAAGGAGCAGCCTCTTACATGATATACAGGCTGCATTGTCCACTGACCCCCGGTTCAAAGAGAAACAACAAGTACTAACACATAGGGAGGGTTTTGCGTGGAAAGGTAGCAAATTGTATGCTCCAGGGGAAGTGAGACCCAAGGTGTTACAGCAGTGTCATGACGTTCGACAGGCCGGTCACTTTGGATTCCTCAAAACTTTATACCTCACCAAACGCCAATTCTGGTGGCCTTGAATGAAAGTAGAAATAGACGAATACATGAAAAGCTGTCCGATCTGTACAACTATGAAACATCAGCCAGGAAAACCTGTAGGGCTCCTACAATCAATGGCTGATCTGTCCCGGCCATAGGAGGAGATAGCCATGGATTTTATAATGGAATTGCCAGACAGTAAAGGACACACAGTAATATGGATGGTCATTGACCTTTTTTCCAAACAAGCTCATTTTGTACCTTGTGTTGGACTACCATCAGCAAGACACCTAGCAAAATTGTTTGTGTCACACAACTACCATCTCCACGGGGTACCACAACCTATTATCTCAGACCATAACCTGGGCTGTTACTTGGAACCCTGACACTCTGCCTCCTGTAGCACTCTGCCAGACAAAACAGAGCAATCTGCCAGACAAAACGAGGTTAATTACAAAATGTGGCCTTTGCTTTGTGACATCCAGATCCAGCGAGCAAGGGGTGTGAACTGCACAATACACTTTTGTTTGGTTACGAAGAAATATCCCCAAAGTCAGATGTAGACTAAATGTCTTTTAGCTACACACTTAAATGTCTTTTAGCTACACAGCTTCCCAGCAAACAGGAAATTTTGAAGCTCCAAGTCCAGTTAAAGATGATTCATTTTAGGATGAGTAACCAGTTCGCATGTTGGAAGTTCCTAAAGGAATGCTAGGAAATTTTAAAGAGCATTCTTTTTATATATATATAAATATAAAAATTTTATTTTATTTATACAAACATTCCATCTTTCATTTGAACAGTGTGTCATCTGGGTATAAATACCCTGTTTCTCCAACAATACGGCCTCCCCCAATAGGAAGTCCTAGCATGTTTTATAGGCATGAAATGAAATTAAGCCCCTCCCCCCAATTAAGGCCTATATTAAAACATGCGAAATGGGGGGGGAATGGCGGGGGGGCTTGCTGTTAGGAAGTACTTTTGTTGCACACCTGGATATGGATATGGTGCTGCCTGCGTTGACCCTGATACAAAGTGCCCCACCAACGCCGAGGTCAACATCCAAGCCGTTGCCGCCCCGCCTGCCCGAAGATGCAAGCGGGGGGGGGGGGGAGATGGCCTAGCCATTTTTTCGGGGCTCAAAAAAAAATAAGACCCGGCCTTATTATTTGAGAAACCCGGTACACTGTGCAATAACCATTATAGTTTATACATATTAATTGCTTAGCTTTAATATTCTATTCTTACTTAATACTAATCTACATCATATATCTAATTCTTATAACATTCCCCATCTTAACATTTTTAATTCTTACCGCATTTTTACTACTTTGCGCTAGTCTTCTTTAATTTCTAACTTCCATATTTGTTTTCCAACCATTGATAAAATAAATCCCATATCATATAATATTCAATTTGTTCCTTCTCTTGGATTGCTAGTGTTAACCTATTCATTTCTGCACAGTCTAATATTTTTCTAATCACATTCTCTGCAGTTTTCCAATTTTGTGCAAATCTAATTCTAGCTGCAGTTAGTACATGAATAATTAAATATACATTCTCTTTATTATAATTTTCAGGTATAATCCCCAACAGAAATCTTTCAGATTTTAAATCAGTATGTTGTTGTATCATCTTTCCAACCACGTATGTATTTTTGTCCAATATCTTTTTGCTTCTACGCATGTCCACCACATGATAATGTGTTCCAGGTGTCTGGTGACATTACCTGCATTAGCTGATTTATCTTTAAACATCCTTGCCAGTCTTGCCAGTACAAGATGCCATCTATAAAACATCTTATACAGGTTTTCTTTATATGCCATTGACATTGTTAGTTTATAGTTTCTATCCCACAATTTCTGCCATTTATCTAATTCTATAGTGTAACCAAAAAATTTTGTCCATGCTATCATTGTTTCCTTTACTTGTTCTTCCAATTTAACACCCAATTTAACAATACAATTTTTTATCAATCTTACTTCTGTTCCAATTCTGTTGGTTCTTTATAGAAAACATCTAGTTTAACATCTTTTTCATATCTATACTGCATCTGTATATATGAATACCAAACCATGTAAATCCCCTGTTCATTTAATTCTTGCTTAGTTTTGAGCTCACCCATTTCATTCAAAATATCTTTGTAACTAACAATTTTTACCATATTAATAATATTTGGGTCAGTAAGTGCTTCCATTGTCAAAAGCCAAACTGGAATCTTCAAATAGTGCTGTTCTTTGATTTTCTCCCATATTAACAGTACAACATTTCTTATATGATGTCTTTGAAAATAACCATGTCGTCAGCTTTGGAAGCCATATTGAGATCAGATGCTCCCATGCTGCCACATCTGAGCCTGGGAAAGTGGGAAGGGGGGAATTTATTGGAGTATATCTAGTTAGACATAACAACATTCTTTTTCTGATTCAAGGTCAGGTTGTGTTGCGCATTACTGAGAGGAAGTTTTAACTTGGGATGGATGGTGATTGGGCCATGTGATGTGATGATGGATTTTGGGGATGGATTTTGTAGTTTTTATTTATTATAAGGAAGCCCAGAACTTTCAAATTCGGGATTCCACAGTTGTGCCAGTTACTATCCAAAATAAAAGGAACCTTTGAGAAGATGTCTGTCTCGGGAGTTACTGGACGGAATGGAAGGTTGCTGGAATGCTGACACATGTATCTTACTTTTCCCATACCATAGAAAAGCATGTCAATCCAATTGCAAATCATGCCCCTCCAGAGTCAATAATCTTGTGTTCCTCAATACAATCCATTCTTTCATCATGTTAACATTGCGGCCTGATAGTATAATTCCCAATCAGGTAATCAAAACCCTCCTCTAGTTCTTGTATCTGTAATGTTTTTAAGTTTATTCTTGCTTTTTTCCCTTGCCAGATATACCTTAATATTATTTTTTTTATTAAGATCTTCAAAATATTTTTCTCCAGTTTTATTGAAACAGGTACAATAATCTCAGCAATATGTTCATTTTAATTGTTGCTATCCTCCCTATTAACGATAATTGCAAGTTTTTCCATTTTTCCAGATCTACCTTAACTTTTTGTTTCAATTCATAATTATCTTCTTTAATTGTCACACTTCTTGCTGTTAATTGAATCCCTAGATATTTTACTTTCTTAGTAATTTGGATATCTAATCTCTTTGTTATCTCTTTTTTCTGTTTCTCTGTGACATTTTTCACTAAAATCTTAGTTTTTTCTGTTTTATTTTCAATCCTGCCACTTCGCCATACTTCTATTTTTTATTAGCGTAGGCCTTGTTTCTAGAGGATCTTCTTAGATCCTGTATCTAGAGGATACAAACTAAATCATCCACAAATGCCTGTAACTTATATGTTTCTTTTTTACCTCCATGCCTTTTATCTCCTCATCTTGTCTGATATTTCTATTTAATACTTCTAGTGTTAATACAAATAATAGTGGTGACAAGGGGCATCCTTGTCCTGTTCTTCTTAATATTAACCTTTCAGTCATATCCACATTTACCATTACCCTTGCGGTTTGTTTATAATATTTTGCTTTGATCATCTTAATAAATCTCTCCCCGAAGTCCATTGCTTTCAATGGTGCTACCATAAATTGCCAGTTCACATTATCAAACTCCCTTCTGTGCATCTAGAAACATCAACATCATTTGCTTCTCTGGATGTGCTTCATAGTATTCCAAAGTATTCCAAAATATTCTCATGAGGGTGGAGCTGATGTTGCAGCAACATGACGTGCCTCACAGAAGCTCCGGGGGGGAATGTCGAATCCCTAGCTGCTGGGGGTCCAAGCGCACCTAATTGCCTTGTAGAGGTGATGAATGGAAAGAGTGCAGTCTGAGGATCACAGGGAGCCCGCAATCTCCCTTTAGTGACCCGGATAAGGCTCTTTAACTTAACAGCTGGTAAGGCAGTCATTGCATGCTGCTATGAAGCTGGGACAGCCACCGGAATGAAGTGAGGAAGACAGACAGAAGAACAGTGTGATTTATCTGAGTGAGAGACGTTTAATCCTGAATTTTTAACACTTTTAGAAGAAAGAGGCCCTTGGAAGATAACTGGGAGAAGTGAGACCCAAAAGGGGAGGTGGAACTTTTTCTTTCTTCCACCTCCGGAAGGAAAGCGGCGAGGAGAGCTTTAAGGGCTGTCAATGACTGATTATGGACGTTGCAAGAGAATACTTAGGAAGCCAAACTGGATATTTTAAAATACAATACTTCTAAACTAGAAATTTTTGGACATTACTAAAGCTGACTATAGAGATTTTTTTTGTTCTTTTTTCCCTATATTGTATAACTTGCATTGGGAAATAGAACATAAAGAGTCAGAAAAGAGAGAAGCAGGCAAAAGTGAAAAGTGGAAGACATAAGAGAGGGGAAGACAAAGGAATAGCCTTGAAGTCTGAGAATACAGTGATAACAAGGTGTTTTGACTGAAGAATTAAGATAGAGAACAGAACACTGTCTTTTTTTTCGCAAACAGTGTAGCTCTTGGAATTCAAAGGAAAATAAATCAGACAACGCAAATAGAAATTGAATAGAAAATACTTCCCTTTGATTTTTTTCCTTTTTTTTCCCTTTTCTTCTTTTTGCTCTGCGTACTCTCTTTTTGGACATAAAATAACTGGTGGTTGAACTCTTGAGCTTGGTGGGCCAATTTGGATTACAATCTATTACTTTGCAAGTACTTTCTTTTTGGATATAAAATAATTGGTGGTTGAACTCTTGGGTTTGGTGGGCCAATCTGGATTGCAAGTTCCTTTCCTTTAGTTAAACTGGATTAAGGTTTGAAGAACCTGAAGAAAATGAAGGACTCCAAAGATTGAATTTGTACTTGGATTATAATTTATATTTTCACTCGTTTTTGGATTGAACTATTCCCCTTATTTTGGGTAGATTATAAATACTAGAATATCTTAAAATGAAGAAGACAACATCAGCACCATCTTCAGCATCATCGTCCACTACTCCTAGCCCTACTGGACAGAGAACCTTGGATGCTATGCTTCAACAGGAGAAGGCTAATATGATGCAAGTGGAATTGAAAACCATGATACAAGCTCTACATGAGGATTTGAAAGGAAGGATAGGAAAAATAGAAGATAAAGTAGAAGATAAAGTAGAGAAAGTGGAAGAAAAAATAGAGAACTTTCAACAAATGATGGCGCAACATGAACAACGTATACAAAAAATAGAAGAAAAAGCTGAACTAACAGAGAAAAGAGTGGGAGAACTTGATTATAGACTTACATTAGCAGACCAAAATAAAGAACTTACAATCATATTGTCAGAAATCAACTGGGCATACTATTATTTGAGATTCCAGAATATGGAAAAAGAAAAGGGAGGCAACTTAGTAGAGATAATGGCAGAACTGTTGGCAGGAGATTTGGAGGTGTCTAAAGAGAAAATTTTGGTTGAGATCGATGAAATATTCAGAGTCCACAGTAGATATGTGATGAGAAACAGACTTCCTAGAAAGGTCCACGTGAGATTTACCAAAAAAGCAACAAAAACAGATACTTCAGAGAGCAAGAGATAATCCCTTAAAATATAAAGGGAAAGAAATAGTAGTTTTAAAACAAGTTCCAAGAATAATCAGAGATTTAAAGAAGGATACCAGTTCTTGACAAAGTGCTTAATCAAAAAAAGGAATGAACTTTAGATGGCTGATACCAGAGGGAATATTGGTGATGTGGCAGGAGCAAAGACACAGATTAGATTCAAAGACACAGATTAGATAGATTCACAGATTAGAAAAGATGGAGCAATTTTATGATCAGTATTTGAGACCACAAGAGGAAGAGAGATTGCAAGAGAAAGGACAGAAGAGATGTCAAGAAGAAGCCATAGAAGACAGAGACATACGATAAATAGAAGAGGCAAGAGAATGGGAGAAAATATCAATAAGGGAAGGCACAAAGGCAAAAGAAGCAAGAGAGCAGCAAAACCCATTTATAAATAAAACTATGGAAGAAGAAATAAAGTTAATGTCAATTAACATAAATGGACTGAATTCGGCAATAAAAAGGAAAAGCACTTTTAGTAAATTAGAAAAATTAAAATTTGACATAATTTGCTTACAAGAAGTTCACATTAAAAAACAACACAGTAAAGTATTGGACAATCCTAACATTGGGAAACTATATACCTCCCTCCCACAACAAAGTAAGAGGAGGGTAGCGTTTTACATTAAAGAGACAATAAAGACAAAACAAATCTATACCGATGAGCAAGGGAGGGTTCTGATGTGGAAATAACAATGAACTATAAACAGATACTATTAGTGGTAATATATGCCCCAAACAACCACCAAGAGGACTTTTATGATAAACTCCATAAGAAAATAATAGAATTGGAATATGAAAATATATGTGTACTAAGAGATTTCAATGCAATAGTGGATGTGGAACGGGATTATAAAACTAGAAAAATAAACAAAAAAGCCAGGAAAACACTACCAAAACCTTTTTTTTAAATGGTGGAAGAATTAGACATTGAGGATGCTTGGCAAGAAACACATACTGAGAAAAACCAATATACATTTTATTCAAATAGACACGTGTCTTGTCTAGAATCGATATGATGTGGGCATCAATAGAATTAATATCTAACACACAAGAAATAAACATTGAAAAAAGTACCTGGGCAGATCATAACCTGATAAAAGTTATATGGAAGGGACAAAAAAAGAAGTGAAGATGGACAATGAATAAATTAATATTGAAAGACAAGGAATTTATTCAATTTATGGAAAGAGAATTGGACTTTTTCTTTAAAGAAAACAGAAAAGAAGAAACCTCATTACAAAATGTATTGGACACAGCAAAGGCATATATTAGAGGATTAACTATAACATATGGGAAAGAGAAATAAAAAGAGATAAAATCAAAAGAAGTTAGAAGAGGAATATAAAAGGTTAGAGATGGAACTACAAAAGAACCCACAAAAAAGAACATAAAAATCAAATGGACTTAAAAAATCGTAAGTTGGGTCTAATAGATAAAGAAGAGCTAGCACAAAAAATTAAAAGACCTAAACAAAACATTTTTGAAAATGCAAACAAACCAGGAAGATGGCTGGCATATAGACTGAAAAAAGAGAAAGAAAAGAAATTGTTTACCAACTAACAGATGATGAAGGAACTCTTTATTATCGAAATGATGATAAAAAGAAAATAATTCAAAATTACTACAAAAAACTTTATGATCAAGAGATAATTTCAAAAGAAAAAAAATAAAACAATACTTAGAAAAAGCAGAACTACCTACAGTACCAGAAACAATTAAAACAACATTAGAAGAAAGAATAACAATGATGGAATTAACAGAAGCAATTAAAAGACAAAAGAATGGCAAAACACCAGGGCCGGATGGTCTACCAGCAGAATTATGTAAAACTTTAAGGACCCTTTTAAGCAACCCAATGTTGGAAGTATTTAATGAATTATTGATAGAGGCAAAAGTACCAAACTCTTGGATGGAAGCATATATTACTCTCATTCTGAAAAAAGACTCAGATCTGAAATAGATAAAGAATTACAGGCCAATATTGGATGTGGACTATAAAATATTTGCTTCAATATTGCAAAACAACTAAAGAGGTTTTTAAATCAATTTATACACTCAGATCAAAATGGCTTTTTACCTAAGAGACAAATCAAAGAACATTTGAAAGGTACTTTAAAGAACATTTAACGGAGGAGTGCAGAATAACCCTTCTCTAACTGAAGCTGTAGAGACACGGCACCAATCAAAACACTTTTTGTGAAGCAACTGATCAACACTGAGAGGGTAAGCCACTAGTATATGAAAGTAAGAGCAAACTCCACTCCCTTCTAGTACTGATGATGTTGCCTAATTTGGCAATGAAACATCTGCAAGAAAACCATTAAGCTCAAACAGCACCAAGGACCCCACAGTTCAACCCTGAGTACAAATATTCTCTTCTATCGATAAACACTTTTTGGTTAGAGGGACTCAGAGACTGCCTTATATGAGATGGCTCACAGTGGATTTCATTCTAAATTTTAATATGATTTCTGTTAATAAGGAATGTATAATTATAATGGCTGAGTCTCTGATCCTTCATACATCAAAATGCTAAATAAAAATGCTAAATAAAAATGATTTGAAAAAAGAAAAGGCTCAGGAAAGAAAAAGAGTGAAAGTGTAAGAAAGAAAAAGGAAAAGAAGGAAAACCAAAAAAGAATGGCTTCCAATTTTCTTTGATACAGATACAGTTGTACTAATAAGTTTACATACCCTGCCAGAATTTATGATTTCTTGGCCATTTTTCAGAGAATATGAATGATAACACAAAAACTTTTCTTTTACTCATGGTTAGTGGTTGGCTGAAGCCATTTATTATCAATCAACTGTGTTTACTCTTTTAAAATCATAATGACAACAGAAACTACCCAAATGACCCTGATCAAATGTTTACATACCCTGGTGATTTTGGCCTGATAACATGCACACAGGTTGGCACAAAAGGGTTTGAATGGCTATTAAAGGTAACCATCCTCACCTGTGATCTGTTTGCTTGTAATTAGTGTGTGTGTATAAGAGGTCAATGAGTTCCTGGACTCCTGACAGACCCTAGTTTAGTTTAGTTTAGTTTAGTTTATCGTTTAGTTTATAGTTTAGTTTAGTTTAGTTTAGCTTAAGTTATTGTCACTGCACCTCGTACAACGAAATCAAACACCATCTTCAGTGCACATCATGGCCATGACCATGACCATGAAAATAAACAAACACACATCCTTCACCCTTCACACATTGAACCGGAAACCCCCAACACCACACCAACACTGCACTATACAGCAGAATTCAAAAGAGCTACTGCCCTGGGATAGAAACTGTTTTTCAGCCTATTTGTGCTTGTTTTTATTATTCTGTACCGTCAGCCAGATGGTAATAGTTCACAAAAAAGGGTTCCCATGATGAGATGGAACTTTGAGAACGTTTTGAACTTTCTTAAGGCAGCGGGAGCTAGAAAGCTCTTCCAAAGACAGGAGAGGGCAACCACTGATCTTCTGGCCAATGACATTAACCCTCTGGAGTGCTTTCCTATCTACTACTGTGCAATTGGCATAAAGTGGTGCAGTATGTTAAAATGCTCTCTATGGTGCAGCAGTAGAAAGTCACCAGCAGTTTTTCATTCAGTTGTTGTTTTCTGAGAAGTCTCAGGTAGTATAATCTCTGCTGGGCCCTTTTGACCAGGGCTGCAATGTGGGCACCCCAGGTCAGGTCCTCTTTTTAGGGTAATACACAGAAACTTAAAACTGGCCACTTGCTCCACTCGGTTTCCATTGATAAGCAAGGGCTGGATATCTGATCTGTTCCTTCTATAATCCACTATAAGCTCCTTGGTCTTATTGGTGTTGAGGACCAAGCTATTGTCTCCACACCACAAAAGCAACCGGTCCACCTCATCTCAGTAGGCAGACTCATACCCCCCAGAGATAAGTCCCACAACTGTTGTATCATCTGGAAATTTAGCAATAGTATTACTAGCATGAGTGGGAATGCAGTCATGCACATAAAGAGTATAGAGTAAGGGACTCAACACGCAACCCTGTGGTGTAGCAGTGTTAAGAATAAGGGCTGAAGAGGTATGATTACCTAATCTGACCCTCTGTGAGCGGCCAGACAGGAAATCCATAATCCAAAAGCAAACTGAATTAGAAAGCCCAAGGTACAGAAGTTTAGACACTAGTCTATGTGGAAGAATTGTGTTAAATGCAGAACTAAAATCCACAAAAAGCATCCTCACATAGCCCCGCTGTGTTCTAGATGAGTCAGAGCAGTGTGAAGAGTGATGGCTATAGCGTCCTCTGTAGATATATTTTTTATATATGCAAACTGGTGTTTATTAAATGTATGCGGAAGACCAGAAATGATATGCTGGCAGACCAATTTCTCAAAGCACTTCATGATGATAGGAGTGAGTGTCACTGGTCTTTAATCGTTGAGGTTATTGATAGCGAACTTCTTTGGCAGCAGAATAATGGTGGAAGCCTTCAAACAAGATGGAATAGTGGACTGGGATAAAGACCAATTGAAGATCCTGGTAAAGACTCCAGCCAAATGATCAGCAGAGTCTTTTTTTTTTTAATAAAAGTTTTATTTAAGTTTTCACAAAACATACAAATACAAATAAAATATCTTTTTTTGAGAACAGTGTGGCCCCGGGTTATCACTTCTCCATACAGACATAAACTCAATGCATATTTATCTTATACATTCTAATCCATATCTTATAACTATTTTCACAATTTTTCCAATAGCTTTTCCCTTTCTTTACTTCCTATAGCCTTATTTTAAATTCTCATTCCTTTTTTAATTCAATTACGTATCTTTTTCTAATTTTAAAAATCTTTCTAATCAATGTTTTTATACTTTCGTCTGTCCTGTTTACAATTTCATATTATCTTTTCACATAAAACAAATTTCCCCCTGTAATTACTAGACTGGAGTGTAACATCTTTGTATCTTTTTTCAAATCTTATTTAAAAATTTAAGTTACATTTTTACAGTTATAACATTCATTTTCTAGTCTCTATTTTATAACACATACCTATTTTCAATCGAATTCTGCTTGGTACATTCCCTTAAAATACACACTAAATTCTTAAAAGAAAAAAGTATATATGTATATATATTTGTGTATATATGTATAACAATAGTAAATGGAATAATTATTCTATTAAAGTACAGCTCTGCCATTAATATTAATAACAATCTTTTGCATTTCTATTTCTTTTAACAAACATTACCTAGTAATATCAGTTGTCTTTCACTTTAATCATCTATATTTCATATTTTACTTATTACTGTCTTTAAATAAAAAACCAAACAACAGTTATTAACAGTAGTCAATAAAGTTATTATTCTTATTCAAGTTAATCTTGTCAACTGATAAAAATCTTCCATGTTTCTTTTCAGTTTTTTTAAAAACGTTCTTTTTAAATCATTAAGAGCCTTATTCTCTTTACAAATATTCCACTACACATCAATAGAAATTTTTTCTATCACTTTAATCATCTAACATATTTTCTAACCGTTTTCTATTTCTAATATAACAATGCTATCCCATGCACCCTTGCAGAATCCTCTCCTTAAGTTAAATTTTAACCATTGTCTCTGTGTCTTTTAAATAGGTTTATACCTTTAATTCTTGTATGTTTTTCCTGTACCGCTATATCTTGTTTCTGTCTTTTGTAGCTTCTTTTCCTTTCCCTCTTCCCTCTCTTCTTCTCCCTCCCCTTTTTATTCCCTTTTCTATCTGATTCTCCCTTCTGTGATCCTCCCTTCTGCTTCTTCTTGATATGATTACTTTTCAAATTACTCTTTTTTTTGGCTGTTGCTTCAGTACTTAAGTTTTTAACTCCCTTTCCTCCTTTCCCTTTTTTACCTCGCTTAAAATTGCTTGGTCATTAAAGATGGCTTCTTCGTTGTCCCGCCCTTCTTGTTCTGCCAGTGTTTCTTGTTGTTTTTCATAGTTCAAGATCTCCATTTCTAAAAATTGAAATACGAAGCCAAAAGATCCTCTTCCATCTTGTGCTTCTTCTTTTTGTTCTTTAAGTCTCATTTTTAACTCTTCAAGGAGTGATGCCATTTTAAAAAAAATTAAACAACCCCCAATTGATTTTATTTTATTTCATTAGGATCCTCCATCCAAAGTTCCAATAATCATCCAATAATCCAAAACTGTTTCTTGCTTCTTTTCTCACTTTCTCTTTCCAGGGGCTTTGTTATAACAAAGTTTCAGCTACAATGTATCTTTTGCAAGCCTTGTTAAAATTCCACTATCAATTTTTTTTTAAAGTTGCAGGTGGTCTCCTCCATTTTCCAGATTCCACCCTCTTTTTTCCTTTTCCCTCCGTTGGTTTCTTTCTTTTTTTAAAGAAAGTTTTTAAATTATCCAAGAATGTTTATCCCTTTGACACTTTATTTTCAGCTAAAAATAGCCTATTAATGTCAAAGTGGATTAGTATCAATTTCTTATTCAAATCTCTTTTTCTTAATGTTCCAAGTCAGTTAAAACTGTCGATGTTAGAGGGGAAAAAAGCCAATTCCGTTTCCTTTCCCTTTCTCTTTTGCAGCTTAAAATCTTTTTTAGGAATAAAATTCAGGTTCCAGGTACCTTAAATAGATTCAATTCAATTCAACCCGGTCTCCATTCAACCCGGTCAGTCAAACTTTCTCCTTTAAACTTCCTCCTGCACAATCTTGTCTGGTCGGGTTCTTCTTTGAGGTGGCCATTTCTGACCACCACTGCAACCACCTTTGGGAAAGGGAGTAATGGCCAGCCGAGGAGGAGAGATGCGGCTCTCCTCAACCCCGCTGACGGTTCCCCCTTCTTCACCACCTCTACAGGGTGGCTTCAGCTCCAAATCCGGGCTGCTCGGGGCGCTCCAGCGGTGAGCACGGATCAAAACCACGGACGATCGCGATTTCAGTCCATCGCCGAAGAAACCCAAACCCGGAAGTCTGATCAGCACAGTCTTTAAGCACTCGGCCAGAGATACCGTCAGGACCGGCAGCCTTTCTAGGGTCCACAGCCTTCAGAATGCTCACCTCCTGTTCCTCCACAATGAGGTGGGGGCTACAATTCGCTGGTAGTTGTGTTTTATCTGTCTCTGAGGTCTCCACTTCAAAGCGAGCAAAGAAATGATTTAGTTCCTCTGCCAATGAAGCATCCCCCTCAGCAGGAATGACATTGGTCGCTTGATGGTTTATAATTTGTTGAATCCCTTGCCACACCTGTCTCACGTTATTGCTATAAAAATTATCCTCAATCTTCCTCTTATAATCAGTCTTGGCCTTCCTTTCTTCAGATTAGCTCTGGCAACACTGTATCTTGCCCCACCACTGGACCTAAAGGCCTTCGTCCTGTCACACAAGAGGCGCTGGACTTCCTTGGTCATCCAGGGTTTCTGATTGGGATAGATCCTAATACGTTTATCCACAGTGATAGTAGCTGTGCAGTGTTTGATATAGCACAGAACAGTTGCAGTGTGCACCTCTAGGTCAGGGTGGTAAAAGATGTCCCAATTTGTGTTCTCGAAACAATCCTGAAGTTGTTGGGAAGCATCTTCTGGCCAAGATTTCACTGTCTTTATTATAGGCAGAGCCCGTCTCCTAAGAGGAATGTATGCTGGTGCTAAAAGCAGTGACATATGGTTTGATTGTCCTAGATGTGATAATTGTATAACCTTATAGCCATGTCTGATGTTGGTATATACTTTGTCCAATATGTTTGCTCCTCTAGTAGCATGCACACTTAACATGCTGATAGAATTTAGGGAGCACTTCTTTTAAATCAGCTTGATTAAAGTCCCCCACTATGATATGCACAGAATCAGGATACTTATTCTGCTGATTACTAACAATGTTATACAAGAATCCCAAAGCTATGGTAGTATTGGCATCAGGTGGGACATAGACTACAGTAATCAAAACCACACTGAATTCCCGCGGAAGATATATGGGTCTACATTTAAGAGTTATATACTCCAGATCCATGGAGCAGTGGCTGCCTACAGTCTTTGTATTGATACACCAGCTTTTGTTTGCATAAAGGCTTAAACCTCCCCCTTTGATCTTGCCAGAATCTCTATTCCTGTCCTGCCGGTGAGCTATGTAGCCTTCCAGCTCAATAGCTGCATCTGGAATGAGTGAATGAAGCCAAGTTTCTGTGATTAGCAAAACACAACAGTTCTTGATGAATCTGCAATCTTTGCAATCTGTAGCCTTAATTCATCCATTTTGTTAGTCAGAGATCTTGCATTGGTAAGAAATATACCTGGAATTGAAGGCTTGTGTGGAAACTTACTCAGCCTAAAGAAAACCCCAGCACGGCATCCTTTCTTTCTCTTCCTGTTCTTTCTCCGCCTCTTCCTCCTTCCTACAGGGATAGTGATCCATGGCTTCCCCAGGGGCCTAGCTGCCTCCTTCGGTATGTTATGAGAATTTATAAAATCATCTGTAATAGCCTTTTCACATTTCAGTCCAATTTGTAACAAGGCTTGCCTCTTTGCCCCACAGGATGCAATCAAGGAAAGGATCCAAAACACACACAGAATCATACACACCATACATTGAAAGAAGGAGTGGTTAGCCGCAGCATCCATGTGCGCAGCCATCTTGAAAACCGTTTATATCTTTCAACCAGTGCTGCACTGACATTTCTGGCTTCTGAGTCATGGAGAAAGCAAAAGAATTGTCAAAGGATTTGCAGGAAAAGGTAGTTGAACTGTATAAAACAGGAAAGGAATATAAAAAGATATCCAAGGAATTGAGAATGCCAATCAGCAGTGTTCAAACACTAATCAAGTGGAAAATGAGGGGTTCTGTTGAAACCAAACCACAGTCAGGTAAACCAACTAAAATTTCAGCCACAACTGCCAGGAAAATTGTTGGAGATACAAAGAAAAACCCACAAATAACTTCAGGTGAAATACAGCACTCTCTGAAAACATGTGGTATGGCTGTTTCAAAATGCACAATAAGGAGGCACTGGAAGAAAGATGGGCTGCATGGTCGAGTCGCCAGAAGGAAGCCATTACTACGCAAATTCCACAAAGTATCCCGCTTACAATATGCCAAACAGCACAGAGAAAAGCCTCAAACCTTCTGGCACAGTCATTTGGAGTGATGAGACCAAAATTGAGCTTTTTGGCCACAACCATAAATGCTACATATGGAGAAGAGTCAACAAGGCCTATGATGAAAATTACACCATTCAAACTGAAGGTGGCGTAGTTCTAGGTTGTCTAGGTCTAAAATTTCAAGTCTGGTGGCATAAGGTATTCTGCTACGAGTACAGGAGTGGAGAACTCTTCTTGTGAAATATTTCTGCACTTTCTCAATTGTATTAATATCAGATATGTAATGCGGGTTCCAGACTGATGAGCTGTATTCAAGTATTGGTCTAGCAAATGTTTTGTATGCTCTAGTTAGTAGAGTGATATTACCTGAGAAAGCTACGCAGGATTAGGTTTACAACTCTTAATGCCTTTTTGGCTTTGTAGTTACAGTGGGCTCTAGCACTTAGATCATTTAAGATGAGTATTCCAAGGTCCTTGACAAAGTTTGGGTCATCAACAAGGTCTTGACTATTCAGCTTGTATTTTATTTATTTTAAATTATTATTTTTTTGCCAATATGTAAGATAGAGCATTTATTTGTTGAGATTTGAAGTTGCCATTTGTTTAACCATTCTGACACATAGTCGAGATCTTTTTGAAGGGTAGCAGTATTGTCGGTGGTGTTAAATAGCTTTACATCATCAGCGAAAAGAACACAGTTGCTCTTAATATGATCACAGAGGTCATTTATGTAGAGTATGAAGAGAGTTGGTCCTAGAACGCTGCCTTGGGGGACACCACTGTTGACCGGATTTGATAGGACGCTCCCAATTTTGACCATTTGTTGCCTGTTTGACAGGAATGCTTCTAATCCAGTTATGCACGTGTCCAGAGATACCATAAGATTTTAATTTTAGGAGTAGTACCACTGAATCAAAGGCTTTACAGAAGTCTATGTAAATTGCGTCAATTGCTTTGCCCTGATCAAGTTGTATAGTCCATATGTTTTTGCAGTGTAAGAGTTGTAGATTACAGGATAGTTTTTTTCTGAAACCAAATTGTTTGTTAGAGAGTAGGTTGTTTGTCTCTAAGTGGAGGATAATGGATTGGTTAATAATTGATTCCATGACTTTACAGGTGACGCAACATAAAGAGATTGGTCTGTAATTTTCAACTAGGCTGGGGTCTCCCTTTTTGAAGATGTGGATGACTGTGGCTAGTGACCATAGGTTTGGGAAGAGCTGGTCCTGAAAGATTTTTCAAAGATTATGCTTAGAGGTTCGCCTTTGGTAGTGGATAGCTTTTTTAAGAATTAGGCACATATTCTGTCTGGTCCAATAGATAGAGATGGTTTTAGACTTAGATTCAATTCCCAGAATTCCCCAGGAAGCATGAAGTTCACCCATCTTAAACTAGCCAAGACTGAAAAATGCTGATCTACAGATAGGGATTTTTCCATTAATCTTTTACTGGTCTTATTTATGTGCACTCATAATGCAAAATCCTCACTCCCACTCCACCCCAGAGCAATCATAATGCAAAACCCTCACTCCAACCCCATCCCAGAGCAATCATAATGCAAAATCTTCACTCCAACCCCACCCCTGAGCAATCAAAATGAAAAATCCTCACTCTAACCCCACTCCAGATCAAAATGCAAAATCTTCACCCCACCTCAGAGCAACCACAATTCCCTCACTAACCTGCTTTCCATGTTCCCCTGTGTACAGGGCAACAAAAGAAGACCATGCGACTATCAGTTTAAAAAAAAAGTGCAATCAGACCTTCCAACTTCTTGGGGGGAAAAAGGTCTCATGAAGTTAAAAGATCTAATTTAACTTTTTTTTTACTGGTAGTCCCACAGTCTTCTTTGTTGCCCTGCATGCCAGAGAACAAAGCTGGAAAGCAGGTTAGTGAGCGAATTATGGTTGCTGCAGGATTTTGTAGGAGGTCGCCCAGGCCAAAAATAGGACACAGGTAGTGGTAGGATTAATTTTTTTTATTACCGATTCTGTAGGCGTGGCTTGGTGGGCGTGCAAAATCCAATTCCTTTCCCACCCCACTAACCTGCTTTCCAGCTCCGTTCTCCTGTGCAGGGCAACAAAAGAAGATCCAGCTGATCAGCTGGGACTTGGAAGGCACAGAATAGATGGGGGTGAGGCCAGTCAGGGGTGGTATTTGCCAGTTCTCTGAACTAGTCAAAATTTCCGCTACTGTTTCTCCAGAACTGGTCAGAACCTGCTGAATACCACCTCTGGACACGGGGGAGGGCACAAGCCCCTCCCCGACACCCGATTTTGGCCTGCAGAGTGCTGCAGGAGGCACCATAGGCCGGTTCTTTGCTATTTCTAGGCTGGCCCCATGGGCCAGATCTAAACACAGGGTGAGTTTGACACCCCTATCATAGAATATAATAGTTCTTGTATAAAAATTATTTAGATAATTGACTTGATCGTGACCATCTTCCTGCTGATACAATTAAAAAAATATTCAGCAATTTCTTCCTGAACAGGTACTTCAACCTTAGAACTGGACTTAGAACCAGGACTGGTTGTACCAAATGGATTCAGCAACTCAATGAGCAAAATTCTTAGCTTCTTCAGAAAGAAGTTGCAATTTCACTCTGTTATATGTTAAAAAGATTTCTGGGAATTCCCTTCTGCAGACATTTACTAAACTCATTCAGTTACTCCAACCATTCAGATACTAAGAAAGAGAGAGCAAAAACAGGCTCATTCTTCTTAGCCTTGGTTTGACATAGTGTTTTGAGCCCCAAAGAAAATTGATTATAAAATTCAAATTATATAAAGAAAATCCAGTTGAGCACCCCTCTCCCTCCGCAGGACTTTATGTCCATGAAAAAACCAATAGAAGCATCTATTACGAAACAAGAAAAGATAATTTAATAAGGCTTCCTGGCAGCAACTGATGCTATAATCTCAAAACAGAAATCCCATTTTATTCTGATGCCTAATTGCTTCCTACCCCATTGATAGGACCCTACATTTCCATACCCTTTACCTTCATCTGTGTGGGACGACCACTGTCTAATTCTCCTAAATTTAACCTATATCTCAATGTTAACTTTCTCTCCAACCGGATCTCAGTTTTAAGAGCTGAAAAGAAGGCTTAAGTCTAATAAATAAGTCTAAAAATCAGCTTAAGTCTAATAAGTCACAAGGCAATGATTTTAATCACTGCTGAAATATTATGGAACAATTTGGAATGGTGGACCTCAGTTCTTGCTTTCATTTACTTAGATTGATCACACTGCAGAAATCCCAGAGGACTGGGCCTAGCATCATAGTGCCCATTTACAAAAATCTTGCCAGCTAATTACAGGGAGTCCTCAATTTACAATCATAATTAAGACTGCAATCTTTGGTCGCTAAGTGCTGTAATGTTATTATTTCATTACTAAAAAGAGTCAAAAACAAATGTGCAGCATTTGAAAAAGCACTTTTTCCCTGCTTTTTCAACTGCAGCTGTGCCGCGCAAAGCAGCTGAGGTTGAAAAAGCAGGAAATAAAGGACAGGTAAGAGCCCAGGCAGGCAGGTGGGCCAAAACAGCAGCAGACATAGAACCGTTCTATGTCTGCTGCTCTTCAGAGCTACCGGTTCTACAGAGCCAGACAGAACCGGTAGAATCCCACCCCTGCTTTATTTTCCTTTTTCTACTTTGCCCTACACTTCTTCTTTTCCCTTCCCTATTTTCCACTATTTTTATTTTCATTTGATTTTATATTCTGATAAGTTTAATAAAATTATTTTTAAAAAACATCCATTCTTCTTTCCAAGTTACAGTTGTAGATGGCCCCATAAAAACAAGGTTTCTCTGGGCACTTTATGGCTTGCCTCCCATAACCACCAAAGATTAGAACGGGGCAGCAGCAATAAAATTCATAGTAAATGATAAAGACCAAACTAATGACACCATAACAATCAGTCTCAGAATTGATAATTGGCAGATAGCTTTTAGGATCAACCATCAAGTACAAATAAATAAACAGTGAAGAAATACATTGCAGACTGCCATTTGGTAGCTATGAAAACTTTAGAAAGATATTCAGATGCCTTGATATCAACAAAGATGACCAGTGCAAGCAATGGTATTACCTGTGGCATTTTGTGGTTAGTGAAAGTTGAAGAAGCAGAATAGAAAGAAAAGCAATTATTTTGAACGTTGGTGTTGGAGAAAACTCCTGAGAGAATACTGTGGACAGCCAAAAAAACAAACAACACTGTTTTGGATCTTACCTTTCTTATGTTGGTCCCCACATAGCTCTTAGGCTCCTCTTTAAACTGAGATGATCTGGAATAATACAAACATATAAAGGTATTAAATACAGGGAATACAAAAAAGTTCTCTGCTTTTTAAAGCTAATTTTATTAAAGTTTACTTTAATAAAATAAATACTAATGTAAACTAAACAGAATAAAAACTAGAAGGTGCAGAGAAGAAAAAAAAATAATAAAATAGAAAAGAAAGAAAAAATAATACAGTAAAAAAAATAAGGAAATAACTTCCTCATTCATCACAAGTACTGTATAAACAATTTTATTAACTTACATTGAAGAAGCCTGCAAAAATTCCACAAAGCCCCGATGGTCTATAGGTGTAGGAAAGAGAGACAGCTGGGATGGGAGAACCAAGAGAGTAACCCTCACCCGTGGTAACCATAAACCCGGGTGGAAAATGGAGCTGGAGGCCCTATCAGATCAGGAAGAATGGGGCGAGGAACCACTGGTAGATGACCGACTGAAGCGGTACATAAATCGCCTCATGAGGGAAGCCCTGGAGGGCCTCAATGTGCAGGGTGAACCAGGTCTCCAACGAAGGAGAGTGAGTGAACCAGAAATTGAGAGAATCCGAGCCATCATCCCTGATCCAGCAGAGAATGATCCAGCAATGGAACAAGCCAGATGACCAGCAGCCATGTTAGATACCCAACCCCTTGCCACTCCAGAGCAGGGGATTAACCCTGGCCAACCCAGAGACATACAACTGCAGAGAAAGGTCCCACCCTTGGGGGTAAAATTCAATGGGGACCCCAGAAATTGGGATTCTTCCTGGTGCAAGTCCTCACCTACATGCAAGAATATGGGTGGAATTTTCTGACCCAAGGGGCCCGAGTGCGAGTCGTCACCCTGGCCCTAGAAGGGGCAGCCGGCAGATGGATGGTAACCCTCCACAATGTTAACACCCCAGAGCTGAGGAACCTCGATCGATTCATGACAGCCCTACGCCACCACTTCAAAGACTCCCTCGCTGATCAAAAAGCCGATGACTGGCATTAGAGTCGTAAAGCAATGCCGTTGCCCAATAGCTAAGTACACCGAGGAACTTCTTGACCTGGCCTGGCCAGCCAAATCGACTGGCCAGAAGATATCCTAGTCTGTTGGTTGAAAGATGGACTCAACAATGATCAGTACACTGCCTGCCTGGCCCGTGGGACCCCAAACCTCCTGCATGAATTCTACCTGATGGCAGAGGAGGCGGAGATAAAAATGGCCCATAACCAGTACCGCAGCGGCAGAGTTTGGAGAAGCTCCCCACCCCAGGGAAAGCGGGAGTTTTTCAAACCCCAAACCACCATGATTCCAAGACCATCTGACTGTTTTAGGTATGGAAAAGAGGGGCACCGTGCAGCAGGATGCCATTCAAAAAACCCCACCAGAAAGCCAGACCACCCATCAGGGGGAAACCTGGAAAATCCAACCCTCGAGGAAAAGAAACTGCCCTGAGAAGCCGAGAAGCTGTGAGGTTCCAGTCCCCGCCAAACCCAGAGGAAGAATCCCCAACGCCCCGAGGAGACCTGAGCCAGTCTGAAAGTGATCCGGAAGATGATCCACTGGTAAGCGACCCAATTGAACCACTCACTCTACCCCTAAGACTGTTTATCCCCAGCCGAGGGAAGGGGGAGGAAGTAGCAGCATTATTGGATTCAGGATGCACCCAGTGCCTAATCAATCTCACCCGAGCAGGGAAATTGGGAATCCAACAAAGGAAAATGGAAAAGCCCATTGCTTTCTGCCAATTAAATGGAACTATAGTGAGGGGGAGCCAGCCAGTTTTGCCACAGAAGTATTGAAAATAGAACTGGGGAACCATAGTGAGATGCTCACATTCATTGTAGCACCAGGAATGGAAGGGCCACTAGTCCTAGGATTCACATGGCTACGGAAATGGAATCCAAAAATAAACTGGAAGAGAGGAACCGTACATTTCCAGAAACATGTAGCATTTGCAAACAACCCAGAGGAAAGGAAAAGAACAGACAACAGAAAACCAGCCACGGCTGGTCAGCCAGCTGAACCGATTAATATCCCCAATGAGTACCAGGATTTAGCCCAAGTTTTTAGCGAGGAGGTTTTTAGCGATGAATTCCCACCCCATTGCACCACAGACTGCGCCATTGAAATCCTACCAGGGGCTAAACTTCCAAAACCGAAAATGTACTGCATGTCCCCCGGAGCACTAAAAAAACTCAGAGGATTTATCAATAAAAATCTAAAAAGGGATTTCATCGAACCTACTTGACCAAAAATAGCAGCCCCAAGTATTATTCCGCAGTAAGAAAGATGGCTCTTTGCGTCTGTGTGAATTACAAAAATCTAAATGCCATCAATGTGGAGAATATGTACCCACTCCCCTCCTTCATGAAGGACATGCTAGCCCATCTCTCTAAAGGAATTTTTTTTTCAAAGTTAGATCTACGAGACGCATACTACCGCATCAGAATAAGGGAGGGGGATGAGTGGAAGACGGCTTTTAACACCCCACTGGGATGCTACCAATTTAAAGTGCTCCCTTTCGGACTACAAAGGGCACCTGCCGTGTTTTTGCAACTAATTAATGAGACTCTCCATGATTTTTTTGTACAAAGGGGTTCTAGTTTATCTCGATGAAGATGGTGTCGGGTTTGAAGGCTAATAAATAAATAAACCTCATGACATGATTAAAAGAATAGTATATGTTCAACCTAAAGAAAAGCAAGCTAAAGGGAAAAAGGGTAAGACAAGAACAAATGGGTGTGAGCTCTGCAGAGAGATCTCCAAATTTGAAATAAGGAAAAAAAATTGTCCATGAGGGCTAGTGGGGATTAATTTACCTGGAGTCATAAATGCTGTATTACTCGAGATTTTCAAACAAAAGTTGGACAGGGGAATCTGTGGTTGAAATAAAGCTGCTGATGTTACTGAATTATGGCTGCAAGTAGATTGATTCAGTATCAACTGTCATGTCCAACAATGAGTTGTAGCTCAGTGAATTTTCTGTATAATTGCATCTAGCAAAGTGCTCCTGAGAATTCACCAACAAAATGTCAAATGGTTGGATTCCAAGGACGGCAAAAACATTGATACTATGCTGACTCTGAAGTAAGCAAAAGTAATAATTTCGTATTTTATTTATTTTTTTAGTTCCCTACCTAAAATCTGAAGAAAATAAGTGGCATATCTTTGAAGAAACGTGGACCTGACCTTTGGAAAATGTAGATATGAGCAAAACCATTACAGGTGAATTTTCAGAAAAGATTATTCCGTCTAAGAGGAAAATATGAGAAAGAAACTTAAAATAGCGCCACTTTGATTTTGTTTGGCAGAAGATGGAAGCAGAGGAAAACACTGACAGACTTTCAAAATTCTGCATTTTACCCTATAAAAATTAAAAGTTTCCTGTAATTCTTGCCATGCCTGTTTCCTGGCCTGGGTTATACTGAAGGGCTGACCCAACCGTCAGTGCAAATCATTTTCTCCTATTCTAAACCATCCTGGATATTGTGCTAACTTAACTTCAACTGTAATTACCAAAAACCTGTGTACTACATACCAGCTAATTGTTCAGAGTTTTCAAAAGTGTTTTTCATAAAATATTTTATGAAAACTGACCTTTCTATATCTATTACTGGCATCCATGGGCCACACAGCATAGTTTTAGATGCATATAATTCCTTTGTTTTGTTTTATTGGGGAAGGACAAGCAGCTGCTAACTAATAATCATGGTAACATGGGTTGTGGTTCAGCAGTTTTTAATTTGGAGGACAAGTATAGTACCAGAGTATTGGAAAAGGGAATATGTTGTTCCCAAGCTCAAAAAAGGGGAGAAGGACAACTCAGGGAACAACACTGGTCAGCTTGCACTCAGATGATTAAGAAATAGGTTTGCAAGTATTTAGAAAAGAATTGTTTAATTAAGTACAGTGAATTTACAACCCATCTCATAGTGTGGTTGTTGTATTGAAAATAGGAGGAGGAAAATATAGATGAACAGGAGTAGATGAAAAAGAATAAGATAGGTCGTACCTGGCTCAGCAGTAAGACTTGTAAGAAGGCTCTCATGTCCTGGAAAACCATTAGCCAGCACTATGCTACAGCTTCCAAAAGAGCCATTGTTACATCAATTGAGGTATAATATTATCATGGGAAATAATAATTTTATTTTACACTGCACTAGTCACACCACATTTGGAATGCCATGTCCAGAAGCATGCTGATAAACTGGAAAGTGTGCAGAAAACAGCAACAAAGATGGTGTCGGGTTTGAAGGCTAATAAATAAATAAACCTCATGCCATGGTTAAACGAATGATATATGTTCAACCTAAAGAAAAGAAAGCTAAAGGGAAAAAGGGTAAGACAAGAACAAATGGGTGTGAGCTCTGCAGAGGGATCTCCAAATTTGAAATAAGGAAAAACATTTGTCCATGTGGGCTAGTGGGGATTAATTTACCTGGAGTCATAAATGCTGTATTACTCGAGATTTTCAAACAAAAGTTGGACAGGGGAATCTGTGGCTGAAATAAAGTTGCTGGTGTTGCTGAATTATGGCTACAGACAGATGTCTGCAATAGCCTGAGGATTTTTCTGCCCTGGGCAGGAAATTTGACCACAAGGCCTCCAAAGCCGCTTCAATCTAATGCTTCCATGAATTATTATTAATTTTTTTTTGGGGGGGGGGGAGTGGTAACAGAGAATTTTGACAACAGAAAATTGGGTTCCCTTTCATTGGTTTTGTTCATCCGGATATAAAAACAGAAAATTCACTGAGCTACAACTCATCGTTGGACATGACAGTTGATACTGAATCAATCTACTTGCAGCCATAATTCAGTAACATCAGCAACTTTATTTCAGCCACAGATTCCCCTTCTACAGTTTATTTGTCTCCAATGCAGATATGTTTAAAGGGATTCTAGTCTCATTTCTTCAGTTCATGCTGGGTAGGCTACCTGTAACTGCTTCTTGAACTATAGTGCTCAGAAGTGGGGGTACCAGCTTATCACTAGAGCAGAGACAGGGATGGCAAACTAGATGTTATTAAAGTTTTCCAACTCTGCAGGCTGTGCCAGTTTTCAGTTTTTAGATCACTGCTGCATTCTAAGATCACAATAATTTATTTAATATATTTAAAAGACTAAAATTTGTCATACAAGTTATGAACAGTCAGAGAAAATAATGACAGAATTTGCTTTCCAAATGCCTCTAAAATACAGATGATTTATTGAGATTTAGTCAGGCCAAAGGCTGTTGAATCTGTCAGATGAAACATAAAGAGTTCACTAGGAGTCTTGCACAATAAGAACACGTCTCTTTCATGTTCTTTGATGAGTTTCTTGTTTTCCTAGAGATAGTAAGACTGAAAATTTAGGGTAGTCTTTAGTTGCTGAAGCCATTATTTTTCATTAGTTTATGTTATTCCTATTATGTGATAATATTCCTCAGTTTCATATATTATTTTATTCCTCCTTATTGCCAGTGAAGACGATACATACTGATGAAAGGACAAGCTTTGCAAGGGCCTGGCAATACTTCGAATAGAGTATGAATATACATAAACACTAACATATTTGGAAATGTGCAATCTTCCCACCTTTGAAGGGTCATTTGAGCAGTGCTGAGACAAACACAAGAACGTTTACCTTGTGAAGAGCAGCTGTACCATGTCGACCAGAGTGTGCTCTGCAGATTTTCTCAATAACTCTGAAGACAAAAACAAATAACACAGGTGTCATTATCCCATGTGATATTATCTAGAGGCTTCTTTGTGTAGACTTCCCTCCAAGTGTTGTTTACAAAGGATTACTAGAAATTTATTAAAACCAATCCAGGCTCAGCTGTGCAGAAAGAAAAGGAAAGATACACCAAGCCACCCTACAGAGATAGAGAAATGTAGAGATGAGAAAGGAAAAGACACAGAAGAGCAGGAAATGATTAGCAAAGTCTACTACTTTTCTAAAAAAAATTAAGGAATGTAAACTCAATTTCACACATTTAGCATATTTTATGTTTATTTACTTTTCAGCATTCAGACTTATTAAATACAGAAATAATATATGCCAAAATAATATAAATGTTTATGTTTTGCTTGTTTACATTGCAGACCTACCACTAAGCCTCATCTCAAAGCATATACGAAAGCAAGACTGCATTATTTCACACACAGATTCATTCGTGAGATGAGCTCCAACTGGAGCGAGGAGGAGAGTCCTCAAGACCTGAAAGAACAAATCAATATGAAATGTTATATTCTAATCACATTTTAATACCAAAAATATTCATATGAAATAACAAAGAAACAGTTTAAATATCAACAGTGGGAGAATACTTATTTTTAGTATTACCACTTAGACAACTGGTCCTATATAAGTGAATGAGAGCAAAAATATTCTTTCCCTGCCACAGATTGTTTGGATACAACATGAATTCTAAACAAAACATTTCCCAAAATCAGTCTCTATGAACAAACAGAGAGATTGAGAGTTTGTGAATCCTTAAAATTACTCATAATTTTTAAGAACTCTGACTAACAATGTAGTCTGAGTTTTAGATAAGTCAATGAATAAAGTCTGACCAATAATTTACAAAATAATATACGTTAATGTCTTTATTGAACTTAGTGAGTCAATGAAGCCTTTATTGGAAAAAGTATATGAAATGTTACTACAGAGGTAGTATGTAATAACACCTTTTTCAACACAGCAATGCCTCTTTTATAACGGTTTCAACTTATTGGTATTTTGAGGCTGTCTGGTGTAAAATACACAATATTTTACTTGCATTAAAGTTGAGGCATTATATGTTCATGTTCCAAAGTTCCAAAATGTGAGGTTTTTTTGGTTTTGGTCATTCTGTATAGATTTACTTATGAGTTTAGGACCACTGTTGTGCTCCATGACTTTCATTTAAGTTTCAGCTCATGGACGCATATTCTATAGCTTTCCTGTATATTTGGTGATATAATCCAGAATCCATTTTTCCTTCAGTGATTGCAAGTTAGCCCCAAACTATGATAGTCCCATTATCATACTTCATAGTTGTTCCAAAAGTCTGTGGAATCTTTCAGGTGAGATAGACAGCAATGGATTTTCTGGAGACCAATGGATTCGTTATATATTTCCATGCATACTACTCTTGTCCAGGTTTTTCTTTATAAAAGACCAAAGAATGCTTACAATAAGAAAATGTAAATGCCTGCAGTTCCTTTGTCATTATTCTGGAATTCTTTGCAGCCTCCATAGTAAAGCATACTTTGCTCCTGGGATATTTCTGGATGGATGAGTAACTATGGTATTGCATTTTATATTCAGTCTATATATTATCTATTTGACAGTGGATTGGCAATGAATCATGTTCTTTGGCAATGATTTTGTAGCCTATTTTCCACATCATGAGTATCAAAGATCATTTTTCTATGGTCTGCAGGGATCTCCTTTGATCAGGGCACAATTTATTTCCATAAGCTGTATTGTGAAGAAAAGACTCCCAATGTTCAGTTTTTATAGAAAAAGCCATTAAATTTGTATTTTACAAACATCTGCATCAACTTACTCCCTAAAAAACTAACCACAACCCTCAGCTGTGCTTTCATGATTTTAATCTAAGAACACAAAATAATGTTTCATTTCCCCCCCAACAAAATTAGAAAATGTTTATTAAACATGTTCTATTTTTGTGCTTCATATGTTTAATTAGAACCTCTTAACAGGAATGAATTCAGAGGAAATTCTGATCACAACGTACATCACAGTTTTGCAGGATACAGATAATACCAAAAAAATTCCACCATGTCCAATATACCTGCAAGATCTTCATCAAGACAACCTCATCACTTGCAGGATCTGTGCCCACAAATCGGGCATGTGTTACAGCATCTGCCAAGTTTTCCATTCCCTCAGCTGCGCCCTCATGATTTGAATCTAAGAACACAAAATAATGTTTAATATACCAAGGCCAGTGTAAACATACTTCCTAGGAAAATATGCCACTGTCAGCCTTCAAGATTTTCTTCCTTTGCTTTGCATCTTTCGGCGGTCATAAGTAATGGGGGGGAGGGGGGACATGGTCATGGGAAGTGAGCTGGAGGTGTTACAAAACAGAACCATAAATCAGGGGCGGAGATCAGTGGCCGACTACACCCAGGAATTTAGAGAGCTGGCGTGTCATATTCGAAGCTGGTCCCAGGGAGCCCTGATAGAAGCTTTTGAAGATGTTTATCAAAGCTGTATTGCCAGAAGAGACCCCAGTGAGCTGCAGGTACATGCTGGCAGCAGAGGTGGAAATTTATCTGACCCAAAACAGAGGCCGGGTGGGCTTGGTTGGAGCAAGTCCTCCCCCTCCAGCCCTTGAGAAACCTTAAAACCTCAAAAGGGAGGGATGGCGGCAAAACCCAAGACCACTGCATGCTTCCAATGTGGGAAGGAAGGTCACCAGGCTGCAGACTGCCATGCCAAGCTAGAGCCAAAGGGGGCGCCAGGAGGAGGAAGAAAACCTGAAAAAACCCCAGCAAAGCCTCACGAAACGGCGCTCAAAGCAGAGGAGATTGTAGAGGTCGCCCCTCCAAAAGGAGAGGAACTGGGAACTCCAACCTCTTCTGAAGAGAGTGAATCCGAATCGGAAGACGACTCACTGGAAAGTCCAAACAAGGGCCCTATGAACATTCCAGTGAGATTAAGGGTACCCACGTCGGGAGCCAAAGGGGAAATGTTGGCCTTGTTAGACTCTGGGTACACAAGGTGCGTAATCAGCTCGGAGGTAGTAGAGAAAATGGGCTTAAGGCTAAAGACTTTAAAAACGCCATAGCTTTTTGCCAACGGGATAGATCGGTAGCTGGGGGCGGCCCTGCACATTTCATAACAGAACCAGTAGAAATGACGATGGGGAAGCATAGAGAGACTTTGTGTTTCCTGAGATGGAGCGCTCCCTAATACTGGGTTTGCCCTGGCTCCGAAAATGGAAACCTCACATCGACTGGAGGAGGGGATCATTGCGCATACGTATTGACCAACCTCCAGAAGGGGAGGGGCAATCTCAACCAAAACCCAAGTATCCCACAGAGCTGGCCTCCACTGGCACCGAGAATCTGAGCGGGGAGGAGAAAATTCCAGAGGAATATTGGGACTTAAAGGAGGTATTCAGTGAAAAGGCCTCGGACAAGCTTCCCCCCCATCGCTCAACAGATTACAGCATTGAAATTTTGCCAGGAGTGAAAGTCCCAAAACCAAAACTGTACTCGATGATACCGCGGGAGCTAAAAGAACTGCAGTCATTTATTGATAAAAATTGGGAACGTGGTTTCATCCAGCCTGCTAAGCCCCGAGTATCAGCCCCAGTATTGTTCCGTGAGAAGAAAGATGGCTCTCTGCGTTTATGTGTTGACTATAGAAACCTCAAGACTATTTCAGTGGAGAACGTGTACCCCCTCCTCCCCTCAATGAAGGATATGTTGGCCCACTTGGCCAAAGGGAAAATTTTTATGAAACTCAACCTGAGAGAAGCATCCAACCGAGTTCAAATTAAGGAAGGGGATGAATGGAAAACTGCTTTTAACTGCCCAATGGGCTGTTTCCAATTCAACGTTCTTCCATTTAGCCTACAGGGGGGGGGGGGGCTGCAGTATTCATGCAAATGATAAATCAGGTGTTGCATGAACATTTATACAAAGGAGTGTTGGTTTATCTTGATGATATTCTTATCTACACAAAGACTCGTGATGAACATGTGAAACTACTGCAGTCAGTTCTGGAAAAACTTCGAGCTGCTGAGCTGTACGCAAAGTTGTCCAAGTGTGAATTCCACCAGGAAAAAAATGACTATTTAGGCTATTGAATATCATATGACGGCATAGAAATGGATATAGGGAAAGTTCGTGCCGTTTGGGAATGGGCCCCTCCCCGCACCAGGAAACAACTTCAAAGTTTCTTGGGATTTGCTAATTTTTACCGTCAATTTATCCCTGCTTTTGTGAAGATTGCAATGCCTATCACAAACCTCCTAAAAACCAAAGGAGAGGTGAAACCGAAGCCTAGTAAATCACTGGAGTGATCCATGGAGTGCCAAGCTGCTTTTGAGAAGCTGAAATGACTGTTTGCTGCTGAACCAGTACTCAAGCACCCGGACATGGACGCTCCTTTTGTAATCCAAGCCAATGTGAGTGACGTAAGAGTTGGGGCGGTGTTACTACAAGCAAACGAGACAGGGACTTTGCAACCGTGTGCATATACTTCCTGTAAATTAACTGAAACCGAAAGAAGATGGGCCATCTGGGAAAAAGAAGCTTTTGCAGTTCTCTGGGCTCTGTTAACCTGGAGGCATTTCCTAGAAGGGGCAAAACACCCCTTTGAGGTGTGGACGGATCATAAAAATTTGGAGGCTTTGAAAACGCCTCGGAAACTGTCTCCCAAGCAAGTTCGCTGGACGCAATACTTTAAACGCTTTAATTTTTCACTGAAGTACATTCCAGGGGGGAAGAACTTCATGGAGGATGCTTTATCTAGATTATCTCAATATAATAGTGCTCGCCAAGAAGTGGTACGGCCTATTGTCCCAACCAAACAGTTGGCAACTCCAGTAGTTACCAGATCCCAAAAAAAGAAGGAAGTTGATTTATCAAATGATTTAACTGCACAATTAAAAGAAGCTCTAAAACTTGATTATTGGTTCCTTGCTCACTCAAATAACTGTACGGTTAGAGATGGATTGGCATGGGTGGGGGCCAAATTATATGTGCCAGCAAAGCTGAGAAACCACATATTACAGCAAGCTCATGATTCTAAAGCTGCTGAACATTTTGGATATGTGAAGACTTACACTTGGTTAAAAGGCAATTTTGGTGGCCTACCTTGAAAAAGGACATTGAGACTTATGTGGCTAGCTGTCCTATCTGTACCTCAGCCAAACGGCCTCCTGGGAAACCAGCAGGCTTACTACAAAATGTGGCTAGGCCAACTGCTCCATGGAAGGAAATCTCTATGGATTTTATAGTGGAATTACCTGAAAGTGGGGGAAATACAGTTATTTGGGTAGTAACAGATTTTTTTTCCAAACAGGTACATATCATACCTTGTGCGAAAATCCCATCTGCAAAAACGTTGGCTAAACTGTTTATTTTACATATCTACAGGTTACATGGGGTTCCTGAACGCATAATCTCAGACAGGGGTGTCCAGTTTACATCAAACTTTTGGAAGGAGTTCCTGAAGTTATTGGGCTCCGCCCAGGGCTTAAGCTCCGCCCACCACCCACAAACCAATGGGGCTTGTGAGAGGACTAACTCGGTATTGGAACAGTATCTTAGATGTTATATAAATTATCAGTAAGATGATTGGACTTCTGCCATTCGCTGAGGTGGCGTATAACAATTTGGTACATAGTAGTACTGGGTTTACTCCATTTAAAGTGGCTTCGGGACAAGACTTTGTACCCATACCCGAGCTTCCACAGGAGAAACCTAACATTCAGTCATTAGATGAATGGATAACAAAGCTCCAGCTTACCTGGCCGGTTACCCGTAAAGCATTAGATGATGCTCATCAGGCCCATAAAAAATTTGCAGATAAAAAGAGAACTCCACAAAAACCATATCAAGTTGGTGACAAGGTCTTTTTATCCACCAGATATTGGCAGACCACACAAAAGTCAAAAAAGCTTGGAACTAAGTATGTTGGACCTTTCCCAATTGAATGAATTGTGAACCCTGTGGCAGTCCAACTGAAATTGCCTAAAACCCTCCGATGGATCCACCGTTTTCCATGTTAGTTTATTAAAACCTGAACATACCTCCGAGTTGAGACCGACTCAGGTCGATCCCCCCATGCCATTGCTAATTGAAAGTGAACAACATTTGGAAGTTAAAGAAATTTTGGATTCTCGAAAACAAAGGGGTCGACTCCAATATTTGATTGTTTGGAAACATTTTCCTCCTTCCCAGTCCAAATGGGTGAATGAGAAGGATGTTAGAGCTCCTAAGCTTATCAATGCATTTCATACTAAATATCCTGATAAATCCTAAAATATAGTATTATGGTGTTATATGTATATTTTCTGTTATCTTCTATTTTTATCTTTTATAGGACTAACGCCTCTTTTGCAGGAGGGCCGAATGTCAGCCTTCAAGATTTTCTCCCTTTGCTTTGCATCTTTCGGCTGTCATAAGTAACGGGGGGTGGAGGGGGGACATGGTTATAGGAAGCA
This sequence comes from Notechis scutatus, assembly GCF_049901735.1. Classification (NCBI taxonomy): domain Eukaryota; kingdom Metazoa; phylum Chordata; class Lepidosauria; order Squamata; family Elapidae; genus Notechis; species Notechis scutatus. The sequence continues at coordinate 72,020,016 of NC_142012.1, forward strand.
AGCTGGAGGTGTTACAAAACAGAACTGTATAAGTTGGGGGGGGGAGGTTCTTGCTTAGGCTTCTATCCTATGCTATGCGCAGCCGCAACTCTTTATCAAAATATGTCAAGGTCAATGGACAGAGGCCTCATCACCACCTGGAGATGCCTACATGATGCTATACACAAGTTTTAATTGGATGAGCTAATTGAACTATTGGGGGTGGGAACGTTGCCATCACTTTTTATATGTGATTTACACGCTCATTTTCTCAGATTCAGAATTCTTTTGTTGCTACCACTTGATTTCCAGTAAAATATATCTTTTCTCTAATTAATGGAGTAATTCAAAATGGTGCCCACTTCTAGGACAGAATCATGTAGCCTGCATGGAAGCTGACAGGCAGAGCAACCTGTTCTCCTTTCCCAACACAAATTCCAGACCCCTAGAGAATTGGGAGATTGCACTGGGAAAGAAGAGCAAGCAACTACATCTGGGACTGAAGGAGAATGTGGGTCCCAGCAGAACTGAAAGCAGGCCCATGGCCTGTGGGGGCCTGGTGGGTGAGAAAGCAAACCCAAAGCCTATAGGGATCCAATGGGGCAGTAAGGAGCATGGAGCCTTGGGAGGCTCAAGGAATGTGAGCTGGAGCTATATGAGGGTCTGTTGTGTGACCCATTGCTTCATCATGTTTACCATATTTTACCTTTATTTTGTTATATTTTATTGATTTTATTGTACAGGTAGTCTGCACTTAGCTACCACAATTGGGCCCAGCAACTCAGTGGCTAAGCAATGTGGTTGTTAAGCAAGACTTCACATGATTGAAATTTTCAGGTTTTACTGGCAGCTTCTCCACTGATTCCACTTGTTGGTAGCTGGCTGTAAAGTGTGCAAATAGTGATCACATGACCCTGGAACAGTGCAACTTTGTAATTGAAAGCTGATTTCCAAGCACCCATAATATGATTATGTGACCGTTTTAGTTTACAATAAGAAAGAAAATTGTCTCAATCCATACCTATTAGTCCATACGAAAGGAATTTGTTTACTGATGTCAGAGCTAGTCCAGTAATCGGGCCTGTGGTATCTTCTGATCGAATAACTTCCAGAAAAGGTCGAAGAAAAACAATAGGTTCAACGGCTGAAAGTTCTAAATCAGAAGACAAAATTAAATATCATAAAAGTTACTTGTATGTGAAGGAAGAACGCTGCTGAGATTCAAGTCTGGCAACCCCAAGATGACTTGACTGGTTTATTTATTTACACTTATATTCAAATAAACCACACAAAGAAATCTAAAAAGTTCTTTGTCTATATATCAATACAATAATAGAAAAAAGATACAGAGTAAAAAAAAGAATATATGAAACTTATTCACTAAAGATAGTCATTATTTTTATTACAATTTTTAATTGCTAAGAGACCTGTAACTTCTCTTGTATAACCTGAAAGTGCATAATCATTCAGTCTTCCTTCCCTTCTCCCTTCCCACCTCATCCCAGTTTAAATATTACTCATAATATTTAAATATTACTCATAATATATTACTCATAATATATTACTTTATCAAAATGTATGTAAATTGCTTTTATAACTATTATGATTAACAGCAGTAATATTTTGGGGAGAGAGGAACTGGATGTGAGATAATTGTAAACTGCAGGATGTATGTTGTTATAACATATTCATCCAGTTTTCTTGCATTACAGAATTACACTACACAAAAGACTTCAAGCTGTCATTGATGTTAAAGGGGGCAATACACCGTATTAAGAACTGGGGTATGTAAACTTTTGATCAGGGTCATTTGGGTAGTTTCTGTTGTTATTATGATTTAAAAAGAGTAATTGATTGATAATAAATGGCTTCAGCCATACACTAACCATGAGTGAAAGAAAAGTTTTTGTGTTATCATTCATATTCTCTGAAAAATGGCCAAGAAATAATAAATTCTGCCAGGGTATGTAAACTTGTGAGCAGTCTAAATCAGGGGTGGGTTTCTACTGGTTCTGTCCACCTCTGTAGAACCGGTAGCTCTGAAGAGCAGCAGACATAGAACTGGTTCTATATCTGCTGATGTTTTTGCCCACCCACCCACCTGGGCTGTTATCTGATCTTTATTTCCTGATTTTTCAACTTCAGCTGCTGAACGAGGCACAGCTGCAGTTAAAAAAGAAAGAAAAGGCTGTTTCAAAGGCTGCTTCTTGGCAGCAGAGGCAGCAGCACCGTGCTAATGACATGCTAATGACGATTGACAGGTGCGTGGCTCACAGCGGGCAGGGAAGCTCGTAAATCCTGAACCGGTTGTTAACTCTGTCGTATCCCACCCCTGGTCTAAATGCTATTCCTATTACTGTTGCTTAATACACATCAGACAGAGATGCTCTTTTTCAAGGAACCTACAAGCCAAAGAATGTCTTGAGCAATATTTTGAAGGAAATTGTGAGGTATAATGCTAGTAAATACATTATTTCCCTGACATTGAACATAGAAAATCCACCTGGTTGAATGAAAGTTGAAAAATATATTTAAAATATCTGATACATTCTTGTCCTCTTACATAACAGGTCTATAAGTAATTGTAAACTTTCCCATATATCACGAATGAAGGCAAATATACATGTCCCAGAATAATTATGCAAGATCGAATCTGGGTCGGTCACTGGGACCAGAGATTTATTCTTCCAAGCTTTCAAACTCATGCTGGAGCAGAGTAGAGAGAAGGTCCCTGAGGATGGGCTCCAGCATGAGTCCAAAAACTTGGAACAGTACATTTCTGGTCCCACTGACCAAGCCAGATTAGATCTTTCCCATCTATATTCAACAAAAATAAAAATGCTATTTATATAAAAAGATGTCACTGATGTAGAAACCTATTTATCTACCAGTTGAATTGACCCAGCATCTGTTCGCTATATAAAAAAGGAGTCAACAGGAAACCCCAAAAGTAAAATTAATCTTCAAAGCCCATCTGTTATTGTATTTAACACGCAAAAGTCCACAAATGGCTTTCGGTTTCTTATAAGCTTATCTAATCCATTGTCTCTAATCAATGGAGTTAATTTAGCAATATCTGCCAGTTTGGTCCATTTTAAAGTCCTCTCTTCAACAGTCAGCATCCTCTTTTCCTTCCAATGCTTAGTATAAATAATCCTTGCAGAATGAAGAGAAATAGCGTTCCAAACTGTTTTTCTATCCAATTTTTCCATAATATCTAGAAAAAAGGTTTCAGGTGTCATTATGATTTGTATTTTATGTATTTTCTGCATTGTCATTATTATATTTATCCAATATATGTCAACTGTCCAATTAGCAAACCCAAAGCAATGAAACACCCTTGGAAGATTTGAATTCCCAAAAGTAAAACTTTATTGGATACATCACGTTGATACTTAAGAAACAAAACTAGCTTTTCCCATACAAATACTTGCCCAATTAAACAATACCTTCCCTTTCTTCCCATCCCTGGGTGATCACATTGTCCAATTATGAGACATTCTTTTGTTATGGGAACAATCCATCTGTTTCTTAAGCACCTGCAGCAATGACTTTGATGGCTTCCATGGTCTCACGATTTCTGCATACATTCTCCACATTCCATTTCCCCCATCCTTCCCCAGCTTATTGGCAAGTCGAAAAACATTAAGGTTTGAAAGAAACAAAGCAGTTCAATCTTGACAATATGATTTAGCATACTTACATATAGTAAAATATACTTGAAATCTGATTGCATTTCCAGCACTTGTTGCCAGTCCCTCTACTCATTTTCACCAATCTATCCAGAGCCAAATACCAACGATACATCATTTTATAAAAAAAATATTTTAAACTATAATTCAAACTAAATTTTAAATGATTGGTCCATGCATTCTCCCATTAGTCTAACATGACGATGAATCTCGAAAATGAATATGTTAAAGATTGAATAGTAAAATCATTAAAACATAAAGCTAGACCAATATGAAAAAGGCCTTTTCAAGACACTATTTGCCTCTCTGCTCAGCAGCTGAATCCTCTCTGCTGAAATGCAAGCAGGATTTTTAGCCTCTGAGTAAAAAGACAGACACTCATGTGCGGCCTGCATCAGGCCTCCACCACCCATTTAAGGTACTCTGCAGTTCAGCTCCCCTCCGTGCACAGGAATGCTTTTGGTGGGATGCAAGAACAGAGCTCATTTCTGCACCCTGCCAAAGGAACTCAGTTCCTGTTGGCAAGCAGCAAATTCAGTCAGCTCCCAGAGATGAGAGAGTTCTCTTGGTAGGTGGCAGCAGCTTTCAACCTTCCTTGCGAGCTTGGCCGCTGACTTTCTGGGGAAGTTGGCAGAGACTGTAAATGGTAAACATATGATTGTAGGGAACTTAGCAACTAATTGTAAGTGCAAACAGATTGCAAAGCACACAGATCGAGATCAAGTGACTATGTAGCAGTGGTACAACATTTTGTGACTACTGAAAGTGCTTTAGAGGCCATAAAGCACTCTTTCTGAGGTTGTCATAATTCCAGACTGTCTTTAAATGAATTATCATAAAATGAGGACTACTTGTAGAAGCAAACTGGATGCCAGTGAAGATAATATAAACCTGATGTGTGGGTGCATTATCAGGGGTGGGATGCTACCGGTTCTGCCCGGTTCTATAGAGCCGGTAGCTCTGAAGAGCAGCAGACACAGAACCAGTTCTGTATTTGCTGCTGTTTGGCCCACCCGCCCACCTGGGCTCTTACCTGTCCTTTATTTCCTGCTTTTTCAACCTCAGCTGCTTTGCGCGGCACAGCTGCGGTTGAAAAAGCAGGGAAAAAGAGCCCTTTTGAACGTTGCGCACCTGCGCGCAGCGCTTTTTATAGCTGTCCGGGCAGCACAGCCTAAGGTTATTTTACATGCGCGCATAGAGTGCGTGCGCATGAAACGTGCATGCGAGCGCAAAACGTAATCACTGAACCGGTAGTAACGCTGGTTGAATTCCATCCCTGTGCATTATCAGCAATTTCTGAGCAGTACAGCAGATTTCAAAAATCTTGAATTACCAGGGCATGGATTATTAAAATTTTGTCTAGTAGGATTGTAGCTGGTAAATCAGCGTAAGCTGATGAAAACCACTTTATGCTACTTTTAGACTTATTGGTCAGAAGTAATAGTGCATCATTTTTATGTCCTCAAATAAAAACAATAACAATGTTTCGTTATTATTTCTTTTATTCATCCATCTCAAATATAAACCAATACATGATATAACAACAACAGCATATTTAACATAACAAAGATACAGACTCAACCACACTGCCTGAAGTTCAGGCTTGGCAACAAAACCAGTTTTTAAAACCAATATAGAAAGCTACTAGGGTCAGGCCAAGTCTAATTTTGGTCATAACAGAAATTCCAGACACCTATTATGTCAGAGCATTCACAGCATGACTACCATTATGAGACAACCCAGGAGCAAAACACAGCACAGAGACTTACACATTTAAAAGTGGTTTATAAAAGTGGATCTTACAGGATGGGTAGATATCACTGAAAAGAGACAGTTCTATAAGTTATCTGCCCTCATGTCATGAATTGGGATTCTTCTCCTTCCCCCTTTTTTTTGGGTGAGGAGAGTATGTTTTTTCTTTTTTGTTATGCTTTATTTGCTATTGAACAATGACTTGTGTTTTCACACATGCACTTCTGAAATTTTTATAAAATAAATTAATCCTAGGTGCAAAAGTTGTACAAATAGAAAACAGAAAAAAATCTGATAAATAGTTGCTGGATGTCAATTAGATTAAATTACATTCAATGTAGACCGACTCCAAACATAAGTGGAAGTTGGCGGCGGCCCCTTGCTCATGAGAAAACCTCTTTGGAACAGCCTTAGATCCATATGTGGTAGAAACACGAGACAAGAGAAAAGTGCTGTCTACTTCCTCCAAGGGGTCAGATTTTCGGCACACCACGTACCCCAGAACACAAACCTTCAGGCCAGTCAACACCCCTCGCTTCAGTCTACTGCTGGGAGAGCTAATGCGTTAGCCAAGGAGGGACCTACATTAAAGAACCTCTTGTCCTGGAAGAAAGGCGAAACCCTGACAGGGGGTTCTCACACTGGTCCTTTACTACATCCAAGAACAACAAGGGAGATGGGAGAACCTCATTTCGGACCACCGGTTTGGAAAATAGTGTGTCTCCCTGGCTAGAAGGGCCAGCCTGTGGTTCCAGAGCCACCTCTTCTGGGCTTAACTGGGCTGTAACCAGAGCCTTCTGTAGTAAGGGCCTAAACAAGGAGGGCTTAAAGACAGCCGTTGTGGACAGTTGTTCTGGTTTGGTTTCCTCATCATCGGAGAGGGAGGGGTCTTTAATTTCCCCCTCTTCCTCCTCCGAGGAACTACCCCATTCAGAGTGGTAAGAGGATCCCCTGTCATCCTGTCCCTCCCAGCTATAAAAATAATGAGGGGCATACATGAGTTCCGAAGTGGGGACCTCCCTCCGTAGGGGAGGGTTACCCTGACAGAAGGAAAAAAGGATACCCGTGCCTCCGCCCGGGGGGTGGAGGATATGTTTGAGATCTTCAGCAATGCCCTGTCTGACTGCCACCAAAACTACTTCCTGGATGTCTTGGGGCCTGTTCTCCTGGGGAGGAACTATCATCTGGGGCCCAGTCACAGAAGGGATAAGGTTCGCTCCCTCCCTAAACCTATAAACCCCTAGGGGCCAAGCCTGCTGAGGGTTAGGTGTAGCTGTGTTCCAAGTAGGTGGCCTGTAAGAAGGATCTGACAAACTCAGGTTCTGGGGATAGTCCTCATCGTGCTTCAGGTGACCAGTTCCATAGATGGCTAGCTGGACTTCCATCTGCCCTCTCTGTTCCTACAGCTTGTTCTTGTAATTGTTGAGCATTTTTTGTGAGTTGTTTCTCTAAAGCCTCATGTCTTCTTTTTTCTGCCTTAAGTTCAGACTTGGAGGCCTTCTTGGGGGCTAGGGCCCTGGCCCTGATCTTTGCTGCGGCCTCCCAGTTGGCTGAACAGACTCGTGATCGTTTTCTTTTCATAACCCTTTTGGGGGCTTGAGAGGGGGGAATTTCTTAGAGTGTACGTAGTTAGACATAACATTCTTTTTCTAATTCAAGGTCATGTTATTTTACGCATAAGTGAGGGGAAGTCTTAAGTTGGGACAGATGGTGATTGGGGCATGTGATGTGATGATGGGTGCAGGGGATGGATTTGTAGATTTTACTTATTGCAAAGCAGCCTGGAACTTTCAATTTCAGGATTCTCCAGTTGTGCCAGTTACTATCCAAAATAAACTTTTGAGAAGAAATTATTGGTTGAAGTGGAGGTTTGCTGGAACACTGACATTATCCCGAATCTCTAATTAGCTACCAGCACCCCAAAAGAGGGCTGTCCGGATGCTGAGCTCCAACACTGACCCAAAGCTGGAGCAGTGCAAAGACTCAACGAAGATGGAAGAAAAGGAGTAATCTACAGAAGGAGCGGTGGGAACGGACACTGGAGGACTGATTGAGACCCCCTATCCTCCTTCCGAAGAATTTGTGCAAGCAATTGAAGCTGCAGAGGAACGACGGAGGTTAGGCACTCGACCCAAGGAACTGGATTCATGGAAAAGCTGCCAGACTGAGCTGAATCCAGAGATGGGACCAGAGGAGAAGCTGCCTGAACACCTTTCCTACTACAGTCCTGTGAGATTGAGCCACGAGTCAGAGTGGAGAGATGTGGGGGCTTTTGAATCAGACAATTCCCAAGACTGGAACCTGTTGCCTCCAGGCCAGACTCACCAAGATTTAGAGCAATTTTTGATGGAAAAACTGAAAAACTTGCTTACTTTCTCAGCCAAATCTGGTCACATATAGATCAATTTGGAAATCAATATGCAACAGATCGTGACCTAGTTTCCACAATTACAGATGGGATGAATGAGGGGGACGCTTCTGCTTGGGTGGCCCAGCTATACTATGAGGACGCTTCTGAACTAAATGATGTTGATGCATTTGTTGAGCTGCTCAGGGCTAGATGTGAAAGACAGAATAGGTGAGAATGAAGAAAAAATAATGGAAATGAAGCAAGGTAATCGACCCTTAAAAGACTTTGTATGGGACTTTAGACGGGTCGCAAGCAACCTCATGAATTGGCCTGACAGAATACTTCTGCACTATTTTAAAGAAGCGATTGATCCAGAAGTCAGAAAAATCTGCAGTATCAGAGGAATACCAGAGCAACTGCAAGACTGGTATGCCATGTCCATCAGGCTGGATAGAGAAATCAACCCACATCAAAAGCCTCCCTCTGAGGACTCTCCTAGGAGAATTTTGGCCAGATGCCCTCTGACTAAACCTGCTGAAGCTGTTCCTACCCAATCTTCAAGGATTATAAAGTTCTATGGATGTGACCAGGCTGGTCATAGGGCAGCTGAATGTCTGGCTCTAGCACTGGTTCCACAACCAAGGCCCAGTACATCTGTCAGAGGCAGAAGAGCTCCACGGAACCCTCCAGACACCAGCTGGTTTGCCAGACACGCTGTAGAAGTTCATGTCAGCCTTCAAGATGATCCCTTCTACATCTTATGTGCTGCTTTGCTTCTTTCTCACTTTGCATCTTTCTTACTGCTCCATCTTTCGGCTGTCATTAGCAACGGGGGGAAGGGAATTGGAAGGGAAGAAAGCTGGAGGTGTTACATTCCTATGCTGTAAATGGGAAGGAGGAGGAGTATAAATTCCTCTATTTAAGTTTCTATTTCCTTGCCTAGTTTTTCTATTTTTTGCGCAGCTGCGAAGTTTTATCAAAATATGTCAAGGTCAACGGACAGAGGCCTCATCACCACCTGAAGATGCCCACATGATCATATTCAGAACTTTTAATTGGAAGAGTCATTTGGACTTTGGGGGGGTGGGAACAATTCCATTCCTTTGTATATGTGATCTGCACGCCAAATTCTTTAGATTCAGAATTCAACCTGTAGCTTCCACTTTGATTTCAGTAAAAGGAAAACTTTGCTCTAACCTATGGAGTCTGAGTATTTCTTTCTTGGATTTTGAATGGAAAACACAGAAGATAGCGAGGAACCTCTGGCCAAAGAAAACCTTCCCGAAAAAGCAAATGAGGAAGAGGACCCCATGGTGAGTGCTTCCATTCTCCCTTTTACAGTTAAAGTGAAGTTGTTGGTGCCAGAGACTGGGGAGGCTGGGAAGTTAGAAGCAGTAATAGATACAGGGTGTTCCAGATGCCTTATTGGGCTCCCTATTGTTGAGCAATTAGAGATAAAAACTAAAGCCCTAAAACGCCCAATCAAGTTTGAATAGGTAGATAGAACATTAATTGGAGGACTCTCAGCCACCCAAATTACAGAGTTGATCAGACTAGAAATGGGCAAGCATCGTGAACTTATACAATTTGTAGTAGCTCCAAAAATGTCAGAATCTATCATATTGGGACTTGCTTGGCTGGATAAATGGGCCCCTACCATCAAAAGATTACTGTTACTGTTTCAAACGAAGGATTTCTGGAAGTCTGACAGAAGATGGATACCAAAAAATCATAATTGGTGTTGGGCCGCTGCCCCCAGTCCCTCCTGAAAAGAGACTGCCACCCAACAGGGGTCCACAACCAGAAGCAGCAGCTACCGCTTCATACTCTCCTCCAGGCGAGCCACAGGTTCCTAAAGAATACAGAGACATGGCAGAGGAATGCAACATTTTACCCCCTCATCGAGCCAATGATTGTGCCATCGAATTAGAACCTGGGGCAAAACTGCCCAAACCAAAGATATATTCCATGACACCAGCCGAGATGACTGAATTGAGGAGATACATTGATACCAATTTAGCCAGAGGCTTCATCGAACAAGCAAAATCTAGGTTGGCAGCCCTGGTACTGTTTAAAGAAAAGATGGCGGCTTGCTCTTATGTGTGGATTTTAGGAGCGTCAACGGGGTATGCATAAAAAGCATGTACCCCCTTCCCTCTAATGAAAAACTCACCTGTCTAAAGGCAAAATCTTTACTAAGCTAGATCTGAGAGAAGCCTATTACCGAGTCCGCATAAAGGAGGGAGACGAGTGAAAAACGGCATTCAACTGCCCTCTGGGTTGTTTTCAGTTCTGAGTCATGCCTTTCGAACTCCAAGACCCCCCTCCACTGTATTTATGTAATTAATCAATTAAGTGTTACATACACATCTGTACAAGGGGGTCCTTGTCTACTTGGTTGACATCCTTATCTTCAGCAAAACCATCGAAGAACATGTCAAATTAGTCAGGAAAGTACTGAAAAAACTTTTAGCCGCCAAATTACACACAAAGCTGTCAAAATGTGAATTCCATAAAGAGTCTGGGCTACCGAGTGTCTAACCAGGGGATTGAAATGGACCCTGGAAAGGTGAAGGCGGTGCTAGACTGGCAACCATCAAAAACACGCAAACTGTTTCAAACCTTCTTCGGTTTTGCAAATTTTTATAGACAATTTATCCCTTTGTTTGATGAGTTCGCCCTCCCTTCAACAGAATTACTAAAAACTGGGCCTTCCCCAACCAAACCAAAACCCAATCAACCTCTTACTTGGACAATGAACTGTCAGAAACCTTTTTGAGACATTAAAACGCCTTTTTGCCGCAGAGCCTATCCTCCAGCATCCAGACCCGACCAAACCTTTTATAGTCCAAGCCGATGCCATTGATGTGGCTATCACGATGGTTCTACTTCAAAAGAACTCTCAAGACCAGCTGATGCCTTGCGCTTATGTGTCCAAAAAATTGACAGAGTGTAGATGGGCAGTTGGGGGGGAAAAGGCATTTGCCATGCGATGGGCTTTACTATCTTGGAGGCATTTCCTGGAAGGAGTGAAGGAGCATTTCGAGGTGTGGGCTGATCATAAAAACCTCAAGGCTCTAAAGCAGGGGTGGGCAAACTACGGCCCGCAGGCCACATCCGGCCCATTGGTCTTTTTAATCCGGCCCGCCGAAGATTGGTACAGAATTAAGGTTTGATGTGAATGATTGAATGATTGCATTCATTTGATTTTGACTTGTAATGACAGGCATTTCGACACCAGGTGGCGGCCCGTCTGTCAAATTTTAAAAGTCAATGAGGCCCCCGAGCCAAAAAGTTTGCCCACCCCTGCTCTAAAGACACCTCAGAAGCTTTCTCCTAAACAAGTCTGCTGGGCTCAATACTTCAAGAATTTAACTTTAACCAGAAATATATCCCAGGAGGAAAAAACGTATTGGCAGATGCCTTGTCAAAAAAACCCCAATTTGACAGTCGTCAGGAAGAAGTAGTGCAAACTATGATATCAGAAGCCCAACCTGTAGGCCAAGCAATCACCCAAGGCCAAGCCAAACACAGCCCTAAACTCCTAGAGGACAAACTGACAACCGATTTGAAAGCAGCACTGTTAACGATCCATAGTTTGCTGAAAATCAAACCGATTTGACAATGAACGAAGGATTAGCTTGGAAAGGAACCAAGATTTATGTACCCAATACCCTAAGATTGATGGTACTAAAATGTAGCCATGGCTCGCTGTTGGGGTTCCTAAAAATGCTACATTTAGTCAGAAGACAGTTCTGGTGGCCAAAAATGAAAACTGATGTTGAAGACTATGTAAAATCTATTCAATTTGTGCCATGATGAAACACAGAACTGGGAAACCCTCTGGCCTCCTCCAACAAGTAGCTGAACCAACGAAGCCGTGGGAAGAAATTGCAATGGACTTTATTGCGGAGTTATCAGAGAGCAGAGGGACTACTGTGATTTGGACTGTTATCAATTTATTCTCTAAGCAAGTCCACTTCACAGCATGTAATGGACTACCTTCGACTAAGAAACTGGTGAAACTGTTCGTGAAGCATATTTATCGGCTTCACGGAATACCTCATAGAATAATCTCAGATCGAGGCATACAGTTTACTGCCAAATTCTGGAGGGAGTATTTGAAGCCCATTGGGTCGTCCCAAGGGCTTTCCTCGGCATTCCATCTGGCATGTAACGTTGCTGCTAAGAACGAACACTATGGTGGAACAGTATATTAGACGTTATGTAAATTATCAACAGGAGAACTGGGCGGATCTGTTGCCGTTTGCAGAAGTTGCTTACAATAATGCAGTACACAGCAGCAGGGGCTTAACTCCTTTCCAAATCACTACTAGCGTGGATTTTGTCTCTATGCCAGAATTGCCTAGGGAACCCCCAACATCCATGTCCTTAATGGATTGAATGGAATCATTAAAAAGGTTGGGAGGATAGCAAAAAAAAAGCTCTAGCGGAAGCTTCTGAGGAATATAAAAAACAGGCAGAGAAACATAGATCTCTCCAACCAGTGGGGAAACAAAGTGTTTTTGTCAACTAAATATCTTAAGTTGAAACTTCCTAGTAGAAAGTTGGGACCAAAATTCCTGGGGCCATTCTCTATATCAAAGGTAATCAATCCAGTGACTGTCCAACTTAGTGCCCCTCAGCTGCTGGGGAAAATACACCCAGTATTCCATAGTAGCTTGTTGAAGCCTGCTATTGGTTCTAATCTATGGCCAGTACCAGCAGCTCCCCCCAAACCTCTGATAGTACAGGGTGAAACACATTATGAGATATTGATTAAACAATTTCATGAACAATTCCCTGACAAGTCAAAGGGTCCACTTGGAGGGGGGAGAGTGGGTTAAGGCGGCAATGTATTAACCCCTGGTTGTGTTTTAAGGGGGGATGCCTGTCAGCTTTGGAAGCCATATTGAGACCAGATTGTGGTCTCAATATTGAAACCACACTGCCACATTTGGAGCCTGGAAAAGTGGGAGAGGGGAATTTCTTGGTGTGTATGTAGTTAGACATAATATTCTTTTTCTAATTCAAGGTCATGTTATTTTCAACATAAGTGAGGGGAAGTCTTAAGTTGGGACAGATGGTGATTGGGGCATGTGATGTGATGATGGGTGCAGGGGATGGATTTGTAATTTTTACTTATTGCGAGCAGCCCAGAGCTTTCAGATTCAGGATTCCCCAGTTGTGCCAGTTGCTATCCAAAATAAACTTTTGAGAAGATGTCTGCCTCGGAGTTATTGGTTGGAGTGGAGGTTTGCTGGAACGCTGACACAGCTTGCTGGGGGAGGCCCATGGAAGAACTAATGGAGCCTTGAAGGGCCAGATCCAGCCCCTGGAGGCTCCATTTCAGCCTGCCAAGGCCCCTGGATGCAAATCCACCCCTCAGAAGCTCCATTTTGGCCTGCAATGTAGAGGACTAATGTTGCAGAGCCTCTGTGGTTCATAAGGGCAAACAACTACCATGGTGCTGCAAGATTCATAGTTTCAGGCCTTGTTTGCAAACGCTAAGCTTATGGCATAGGTTTGAACATTCGCTAAGGGAACACTCATAATCCGGATTACCTGTATTTAGAGTAACAGGTTATTTAATTATATATTTGTACCTGTACTAAAGAAAATCAGGAGAAAAATGTCTTTTATATCCTCTTTTTTTCTTGCCTCTTTTTAACTTTCCCCCCTTTTATCCTCCCTTTAATTTTTTGCTTTTGTTACTTTGTATTTTATCTTTGTCTGAAATTTAATAAAGTTAGTTTTAAAAAAGTATCTGGGCCCACAGATGTTGCAGAATTCTGCAGTCACATGATTGCCATTTGCAACCTTTTGCCAGCTTCCTCACTAACTTTGCCTATCAGAAACTGGCAAGGAAGGACAGTGTAACCATCTTAATTGAGAGAACGTTGCAATCATGTTTGCTGAAACAACTACAACTATGAGGAACAGTCATAAGTTCCCTTGTCCAGTGCTGTTATTACTTCAGTCACTGAAAGAGTAGTCTCTCAATGAATACTAGTTCTCTCTCTGGAGTATAGTTCAGGACTTTGATATATGTGGGACTGATTTCTCCCAATAAGATCTAGTCAGGGACATGTCAAACTCAAGACCCATGGTCCAGGTCTGACCTGTGATGTGTTTAGATCTGGCCCATAAGCAGACTAGTAAGAGGAGTTGATTGAGTATTTACTTCTTTGCATCTTTGAGTGTCTTTTCAGTGGCAGCAGCGATAGGACTGTCAGTGGGAGCTACTCCAATATGTGGAGCTATGCTGCAGCGGTAACTGCAGGGGCAGGTGGGCATGGCTAAAGTGCACTCTGCCTGAGATCGAGTGGCTGGCGAGAGAAGGAAAGGGAGGGAAGGAAAGAGAAAGGACGGAAGGCACTCAGGTTGTGTGTTTCTTCAGTTCTCACCCTTCCCTGCCTTGCTGCCTTTCCCTCGTCCTCTTCCTTCGTGCTGCACTTTCCCACAAGTAGCCGCTCGCCTCGCAGATTTTTCCCTGAAGACACAAGGAAATACAAGACAGGAGGCTTGCGTGCACTGGGCCAAGGCCAAAGCTAGTCTAGAAACCTGAGCCACATGCTGCTGAAGTGCATACACTTCCTTCGAAGCTGCCTCTCCGGGTGAAAAATCTGCTACTGCATGTCCCTACTGCCCAGATTCCCCAGTGTCAGATTATTGGGACCTTAAGAATGTCACAAAGAGAGCAGCCCTCTTATGCACCAGAAGATCCGGATTCACAGCATTCTACTGAGCCTCCAGAGCTTTCTGTGCAGTCTCATACACCATATATACAACATCTGCCGTAAAGAAGACCTGCGTGCCTATACTGATATTTAAACCCACCAAAAATGGCCAAATAGAAAATGGATTTTGAAAACAGGTGCTTTCAAAAGAGGTGGGAGGCAGATACCTATTTGTTGACATTGAAGATAAGGCCAAGTGCTAAGCTAATTGCAGAGCTAATGTGGCTGTACTTGAAGAATATAACATGAGACAGCACTATGAGACAAAACATCAGGACAGGTACTAAAATTTGGACATATAGCAGAAGCTAAAGAAGGTGGAAGAGTTTAAAAAGAGTCTGTATATTTATGAAAGAAAGCTGGATGTTTTTATGTTTTGTTTGTTTGTTTTAAAAAAAATAATAAAATTGTTTTTTTTTTAAAAAAGAGTCTGATATCATGATAGCATATGTTCAGAAAATCAAAATCAAAAAGTGAAGCTGCTGTGAAAGCTAATTTTAAAGTGGCAGAAGAGATAGCTAAATCAGTCTGGCTATTTATACACGGGAAGTTTTTGAAGTACTGCATGATTAAAGTGTACAAAGTCTTGTGTCCAGACCAAAAGCAAGCATTTCTTAATGCAAGCCTAAGCAGAAATACTGCTGATGATCAGATTTGTGAACTTGCCACTGATTTAAAAGCACAGCTGATTGAAAAGGAAAAGATTTCATTACATATTCCTTTGCTGTGGATGAGAGCACTGATATCATTGGCATGGCACAGCTAACAATCTTCATGCATGGAATGGACTCAAAGTTTATGTGTTACAGAGGAACTTTTGGATATGAAATCAATACATGCTACCACCACAGGAAAAGACATATAACGTGTAACTCACAGAATAGTAAGAATAAGAGCTAGGCAGTTTACAATTGTAACACAGAATCTGAATAATGCCTTTTAATAATGAGCATGTGCACTGTATTTTTATAATTGTTCCTATATATTTATATGAAAGACAAGACATAGCATTCCTCAGAAAGCTAGTTTACTGAAGTAGAAATATTTAGACAGTTCCCATTTCAGTATCCCAACACAAACACTGTAGTATAAATATTAGAGAACTGCCGCTCCTGTCCTTTTGTCACTAAATGTTTTTAGAGTACATCTTAAATCAGAGTTTGACAATCCTGATCTGTGAGCACAATGGCACATATAATTTCTCTGAAAGTGTTCCAAATTAAATAAAGATTAATTTATTATGAAATTGTTAAAAAAAAAATAGAGAACACTGAATATCCCAAAATTCTGATGTTCCACCTGACCAGAGGGCAGTAACTCATAGGCAACCAGTAGTCTTCAGTGCACAGTTGAGAATCATTATTACTTTATTTAAAAAAGAAATGGTATATTGTATATGTTAGGAGAAAATCAGAAGGTCATGGAAATATATCTGAATTATTAAGAAATATAGAGTTTTGGATACTGTATAAAAATAGGACAGGTAAAAAATGTTTCTTCCAACAAAACAAAAACCACCTTCATGTAAAACAGTGGTTTTCAGCCTGTGGATCGTGATCCCTTTGGGGGTTGAACGACCCTTTCACAGGGGTCACCTAAGACCATCTGAAAACACATATTTTCAATGGTCTTAAGAACCAAGACATAATTTTATAGTTGGGGGTCACCACAACATGAGGAACTGTATTAAAGGGTCGCAGCACTAGGAAGGGTGAGAACCACTGAAATAAAACACTTCAGAGATGAAATAGTTTGAACATTACTGAGACCACAGTCCATTCTGTACTCGTATATCAATCACATTCAAAAGGATTGCATCAGACTCCTGGAATGCTGAAGTCCACATATTTGCTATTCAGCATGCAAACTGCTATTCAAGTTCAATCAGCTATAAATGTTGCTTTGCTTTAATTTTCCACTGAACTTCCTGGAACCTATTATCAGACGCCAGATATATGTGCAATAGCAACATGTCCATTTCTCCATTGCTCCATTGTCACCTCCAATGAAGAGACACCTAACTAGCAAAAGACAATTGGAAGTTGAATCTACTGGATCATACTGCTTTTTTTAACTCTTCAAGAAGAAATACTTTCAGGACTCAATTTTTTTTTCTTATTCATATATTTAAAAATATTTCCTCTTTATTTATAAAGTTATTTGCATTTCAAAATTTCTACTACTAGCTCCCACATTGCTTGTAAAGCTTTCCTTTAAAAAAACATTCAGAATTACCAACCTACCTGCATATGTATTCTATCACAACTCAGAAAATAGTTTTATCTTAAGGAATCCAAGAATTGCAGTATAAAACAAAATAATTAAAATCACAATAGTACTCAATTATTTTCTTTTCTGTTTTGCATATCTTAGCAAAGTTGTACTGAACCTTCTAGAAAATTATAGAAGCTTGGAAAGCCATGTTTCTATACAGTACTGTTAGAGACCATTTTTGATGAAAAGAATGAAAGAAAAAGTAGATTGAAATACTGAGGAAAAAAACCTGATTTTATGATTAATGGAAACTCTTCATATGTAAATATTATAATTAAAATTATGTCACATACATATAGTTGCCAAGAGTCACCTTATAGGGAAGATGGGTGGCCTAAAAATCTAATTAATAAATAATAAACTTGCTTTAAAATGTTTGCCTTATTTTTATTTGCATTTAGAAAACTGTGGCATACAGTTTACTGCTTGTAATTTATATTGGACAAATACTTCTATTAAATCAATTCAAATATTAAAAATATCAAGCATTATTTCCAATTATCTTCAACCATGCACCAGGTTATGAATAGATCCTGGAAAAGGAGAGGGGAAGTTTGATGATAATGTCACAAACCTGTATGATAAAGAATCTAAAAGAGCTAACGTCCTTAAAAAGACACTGCAGACATTCAAATTAGGTTAGCTTCAGATTTCAAAATCTAAGCTAGAACTCTCTTAATATACATAATATATGCAACTTTATTAGTAATAATAATGCAGGGGTCCCCCAGAATTATTTTATTTACTTGAAAAAGGATTGTGACTACTTGTGTCATTATGAGTAGGATTATTTAAGATATAACATGAGAAACCTTCCCAACAGATCTTAGCATAAAATCTATAGAAAAATGTTAGTTGACAACAGTTCCATTTCTTTGTCCTTGTATTAGTGAAAAATTAAACATTTCACATATTGCACATCACTAATGGATGAAACTGAATATTCTTTTTATGCATAGCATCTTTTTTTAGTATGCAATTATTTAGAAATACGTGAGAGTTTAATTGCTATACTTGGCATGATTTTTATCATGTGATACTATATTTTGTTACATTGTTTTTTTAATAATCACTAAACCTTTCTGTTAAAGACAAGAACAACTGGGTAAGGTTTTTCTTTGCCAGATACCCAGAGAGCTATCACCTATTAGAAAATACCAATCAACATAGATAAGTGATCTCTTCTAAAAGGATCCACTCTCCTCCGCAGGTCAGCTGTCCCAGCAGGGCACTGATGACCACAGTTGTACTAACTGGAGAGAGAAAACAGCGGATCCTTCGAGCCACATAACTACCTCGAGGCTCATTCTAAATCTCCCTCTCCATTTTATTTTATTGAGGTGTGCTGCTCGCAAAGAGCATTTACACTGGGAGTCCTCCCATGCAATCCAGTATCTTGACAGACTAAGATTGTCTCTGGAATAAAAAACAAACAATGTGAGAATACAAACCCCCCCCCGAAACAAGACCAGATGGCCACAGGGTGGGGCTAGACTCTCTTCCAGAGTGTTTAGAAAGGGCGTTCACTGGTAAATCTACCAACGCCCCTTCTCCACCACACTGCTTCGAGAGTCCAGCATTGGGGCATACCAAAGCCTGCATGCCCAAGGGAGGGACCCAGCTGGTCCACCTAATCCAGCATAGAACACACCCGCTAGAGTACTCTTCGTCCAAATACTGCTTCTGCAGATGCAAAGGAATCCAACCAGTAGTGCCGGATGAACGGGGAAGGCGAAGGCCATGTAACTGCCCTACAAATTTCCTTGATCGGAGCCTGGGTAGCCCAAGCTACCAACGTCGCTGAGCTCCAAGTAGAGTATGGAGTCAGTTTCTTGGGACCTGGCAAGCCCAAGGTTTCATAGGCAGTAGAAATGCACGCCCTGATCCAACTGCTTAACATGGGAGGTGAGGCCTTAGACCCCCAAGGAGACAGGCTAAAAGGACACAAACTTTGATTCAGTTTTGCGAAAAGGTGCAATGCGTTTTATATAAATCCTGAGTGCCCTTTTCACGTCCAATGTGTGCTTCTGATGTTCCAACACGTGGTGGGGTTTGGGACAAAAGTCCGGGAGTACAATGTCTTGAGTCCTGTAGAACCAAGAGTTAATTTCTGACACAAAGGACACAAATATCCAAATGCAAGACCACCCAGTTGTCATGAAAAACACATAAATCGGACCTCACCAAAAGGGCCACCAATTCAGAAACCCTCCTGGCTCATGTGATCACCACCAGGAAGGATAACATGAGGGACAAGGGACGAAGACCCACTGTACGTAAGGGTTTGAAAGGAGGACCCGTTAGGGCCTGGACGACCTTAGGGAGATCCCAAGTGGAATACCTATGGACAACGGGGGGACGCAGATTCAAGGCTCCCTTCAAGAATCTGCGGACCAAGGGGTGGTGGGAGAGGGATGAATACTTATCCCATGAAAGGACTGAAGCTAAGGCCACCACCTGTCTGGGGAGAGTTTTTGGCGCTAGCCCTTTGTCCAGCCCGTCCTGGAGAAACTGTAATACCTCAGGGACGGATGCTGACATGGGGTCCTGGGCCCTCCCAGAGCACCACTCACAGAATTTCTTCCAGGTGGCATCATAAAGTTGGGTTGTTGATGGTTTACGAGAAGCCTGTATTGCCTCGATGACACTGTCTGAGAGGCTGGAATCCCTCAACAATTGCCACTCAACCACCATGCAGCCAGTTGGAACCAGTGGGATTCCGGATGTAGAAGGGCCCCCTGGTTGAGAGAAATCCTGGAGGCAGAGATTCTCCATGGCCTCTGAGTGGACAGGTTCACCAGGTCCGCGAACCAGGGTCTTCTGGGCCAATGTGGCACCAGAAGTATCAGCTCCACCTTTTCCTCCAATATCTTCTGAATGACGGCCAGAATGATCGGAAGAGGGGGAAAGGCGTAGAGGAGACCTGGAGGCCACTTGCTCCAAAGTGCCTTGGTCCCCTCCGTTCCCTGGGTCTGAAACCTGGAGAAAAACTTGTTTACCTATGCGTTCTGGGGAGTGGCGAAGAGATCTACCACTGGAGTTCCGAATATAAGGGACAACTCTTGAAACAGGAAAGGGTGGAGGCTCCACTCCGAATGGTCGACTTGAGTTCGACTCAACCAGTCTACCTGGGAGTTATTGACCCCGAGATGTAATCTGCCTTGAGGGACAGAAAGTTCTTCTCTGCCCACCTCCACAGATGTTCCACTTCCTGCATCAGGGTCCTGGACCTGGTCCATCCCCCCCCGCCTGTTGACATGGTCCTTGATGGCCTTATTGTCCATCATAACGAGTACATGGAACCCTGATACTATGTCTCGGAAGCGTCTCAGGGCGAGGAAGATAGCCTGGAGCTCCAGGAGGTTGATGGGGAGAGACCTGTCTGAAGTAGGCCAGTGGCCCTGAGCCATCTGACCCTGTACATGGGCTCCCCAGCCGTAAAGGCTAGCATCCATAGTGACTATAATTCTGTTCGTCTCCATGAAAGGGTGCCCCTTCGTAATGGTCTGGGATTGCCACCACCGAAAGGAGTGAAGAACCTGCAGGGGAAGCAGGACCTTGAAGGCAGAATGACACTTTGGAAGGGGAGGAGGAACCACTGCAGGGTGCGGGCATGTAGACGTGCCCATGGCACAACGTCGATGCAGGAGATCATCTTCCCCAGCAACTGGGACAGGAGAGACAGCGGGATGGTGTGAAGCAGTCCAATTCTGCTGATCAATTCGTTGAGGCTGTCGGTCCTGGCAAAGGAAGACCTCGCAGCGAGTCGTGTCGATTATCACCCTGAGGTGCAACAGTCGGGTTGCTGGCTCTTGACAAGGTTTATGGAGAATCCATGTTCCTGCAACAGTTGCACTGTGATCCGAAGGTCTTGTTCAGCCGCCTGGACGGAGGTAGATTGAATCAGAATGTCGTCCAGGTAGCATTGGACCCTCACGGGCAAGGCTCAGAGGTGGGCTGCCAATGTCGATGAAAGGCCAAACAGAAGGGTCCAGTATTGGTATTATTCACCACCATAACAGAAGGAAATGGCAACGATGAGGCCAGATTGGAATGTGGAGGTAGGCTTCCGTGAGGTCTAAGGAAGAGAGGAGATCGCCCTCTCGGACGCTCTGAAGAATGGAATTAACGTCTGCATCTTAAAACACCTGTATGGGATGAATCTGTTCAAGAACTTGGGATCAAGGATCGCTCTCCACCCTCCCGGGTCTTTGGGATGACAAAAAGGCGGGAGTAGAAACCCGACCTCGGCTGATCCCAAGGAACTCTCTCTATGGCTCTGATGTCCACCAGGTGATGGATGGCCGAGTCCATAAGACAGCTGACAAAAAACAGCGGAGGAGGGGAGAGAAACTGAAGGCGAAGGCCAGATGATACCATCCTGAGAACTCAGGCATCCGTTGTTGATTCTTCCCAACTGGTTTTTAAAAAGGTCAGGCGATCTCCAATGGGAGGAGAGTGGATGCAGTTACTTAGAGCATCTGCATGAACAACTTCCTCCCCCTCGATAGGACCGCTTACCAGAGAACTGTTGTCTGTGTTGGCAGTCCTGCTGTTGTTCTCGGCAAGGTTGGGTATGTTCTCTGGTCGTGATTGAATCAAGTGTTGATTTCTGGATGGAAGTTGGGAGGCCTGGAATATGATGTGCATTGAAATTCTGACCTCTTGTTGTAGGTTGACAGAACCTTCCTTTTGTCCCTGGTTTCAGTCAGATATGGTTTCAGGGCTGCTCCAAAGAGGTTATCTCCAGAGCAAGAGGCGGCCGCCAACTTTCACCAAGAGTCGGTCTGCCAGTTGCGGATCCAGAGAAGGCGTCTTACATAAACTGAGGAGGCCAATGCCTTTGATGTGAATTTGGCAGAACTTAAGTGTAGCGTCGGCCGTAAATTCAGCTTCGGCAATTATTTTGTTGAGGTCCTGGTGGGAACTGATGTCGGAGCTGGGTACCCTGTCTTGAAGTTGGTGTAAAACCAACAAATAGCCAACCTGGTAAAGAATGAGGCTGCAGTGGATGCTTTCATTGCCCAGGCTGCGGCCTGGTGAGTGCGTTTCAGAGTTTGCTCCAATTTCTTGTCCTCATGCCTCAAGACATCCTCTGGTTCCGTAGGAGTGCCATAGGAAGCAAAGGTGGCTACCACCGGGGGATCTACAGTTGGCAGAGCTAATGCATTGGCCAGAGAGGGCTCCACATTAAAGAATCTTTTGTTTTGGGATGAGGGACGGGGTCCCAACAGGGGAGTATTGTATTGATCCCTCACTAAATCCAAGAATAATAATGGCGAGGGGAGAACCTCAGTTTGGATCACAGGTTTGGAGAATAACACGTCTCCATGGACCATAGGGACCTGTGGTTCTGGCACCACTTCCTCTGGGCTTAATTGCGCCATAACAAGGGCCTTCTGTAGGGGAGACCTAAACAAGGAAGGTTTGAAGACAGCCCTAGTTGATGGCTGTTCCAGCCTATTCTCCTCTTCATCTGAGAGGAAGGGGTTCCTGATTTCTCCTTCTTCCTCTTCTGAGGATCTCTCCTGCTCTGAGTGGTATGAGGAGCCTCTATCTTTCTGTCTTCCCAGTTAGAGGAATGGGAGGAATACATTAGTTCCATAGGGTTGGAGACTTCCCTACGAGGAGGGGGGTTTCCCTGACAGAAGAAGGAGAGGATCCTAGGGGCCCTCCCTGATGGGTGGAGGAGCTGCTGGAATCCCTCAGTGATGCCCTGTCTGACTGCCACAGAGACCATAGCTTGGATATCTTGGGGTCTGCCTTCTGGGAGAGGGGCCACAGGGCGGAGTCCAGCCGCAGCTGGGATAAAAGATGCCTCTACCCTATACCCTGGGCCTACCAGATTCCCAAGTAGCAGGACTGAAACAAGGTCCTGACCTGCTAAGGTCCTGGGGAAGGGCCTCTTCTGGCCTTTCGGGGGACCAAGCCTGAAGATGGTTTGCAGAACTCCCATCTGACACACACACACACACACACACACACACACACACACACACACACACACACACACACATTTCCAGGGCTTGGTCGGTGTAGGCCTGAGATTCTCCTGACTGTGAAAACCCCTGCTCCTGTAATTGCTGAAATTTTTTTGTGACCTGTTTTCCCAGGGCAGCATGTCTGCACTTTTCTGCCCTGAGTTCTGACTTTGAAGCTTTCTTGGGGGAAAGGACCTTGGTCCTGATCTTTGTTTCTGCCTCCCTGTTGGTTGAAAGGACTCTTGGGTGTCTTCTCTTTAGAGACCTCTTTGAGACTTCAGGGTCCTGGATGGCCTGCATGCCTGATGGTCCTGGCTGGGCCCAGTTATTCTCCATTGCTCTAGAAAGAGCACCGGAGGTACTGTCAGCTCCTCCACAGGGTGCCTTCCGAGATGGAGGCCAGACAGAATTGATCACTGCTTTGAGGCCCAATCAAAATGGCATCCAAAAGATCACAATCCAAAAATGGCCACCAGACATGAGGCCAGAGGCTTGAATGAGGTTTGCAAGTAGGCCTGAAATCTTGGGGCCTTGGGCTGGGAAGATTATGTCTGGCTGAAACGCTGCCTTCATGCTGAAATGGTCCTTTATGGTGTCTAACTACCAGCAGGAAGTCTCAATTTGATTGGGCCTAGCATCGCTGGGGGACCACATGGGAGGCTAGACGATGACTGGGCTCTCTGAAGCCTAATTCTGCACTCCGGGAGACTTGCACCACAAACAATCGCGTGGGAGGTCTCCCAGTGTAAATGCTCTTTGCGAGCAGCGCGCCTCAATAAGATAAAATGGAGAGGGAGATTTAGAATGAGCCTCGAGGTAGATATGTGGCTCGGAGGATCCGCAGTTCTCTCTCTCTCCAGTCGCACTTACTGTAGTCGTCAGCGCCCTGCTGCTGACCTGGGGAGGAGAATGAATCCCCACTCTCCTCGTGAGCGCAGCTCTACCTGAGCCTTGGGAGCTGCGCTGATGGTATTTAGTCGTTATTTTTGCTTTCATTGTTGTTGTGAAAATGCTGATTCAACTAAGCTTCCAGAGACAATAGTTCTTAATGTCACAAGAGCTGAGTCAAAAAGCTAAGGCTCTCAGCAGAGGCTGGCTTTTTATAGGGGCAGACTCAGTTATATGACATCAGAGGGTGGAGTCATATCCCAATGCTAGACTCTCAAAGCAGCGTGGTGGAGAATAACTATGTGCATATATGTGATTTTCTTAGGAAAATGATTTGCCATAACCTTCCTATTAGTATGTAATTAGGTAATTTTAATATTCTGGACCTTCATGAGCCTGAATAACTAACTGGCCCTAACTACTTTATATGTCAAATATAAGGCTTCTCCCAGTTACTTCCAAGCTTCTCATTCCATCCTACAACAGGTGATTAAAAGCTTTTTCATATGCCTAAGAAATTGTTCATTCAATTCCAGGACCAAATAATTTTCTTGAATAGAAATAAATCACAGCTAATTTTGGAAAATATGAAAGTAAAATACAAAATACTGAATTTTGCAATATTCAAATTTCTATGAAATGAAGTATGGTTCATATAAATTAGAATACACTCAGCACTAATGAATTTATAGATTTCTAACTTCTTACCATTTTATAAACAACTAACAGCAGCATTTGCTATTCTGTTCTTAGTTTTCCTGTAACCTGTTATCTAATTACCTTGCTACTATTAAATCCAAGTGACTGCTTAATAAATGATACTTGAAAGTAAAGTGCAACTTTATCCTCTACTGGAAACTTTTTATACTAAGTAGACAAAGGGCTTACTATAATATTCTTCACTCATGCACATATACAATCATGGAAAGACAGACTATGACAAATGGAACAGCCTTTTACCAACTCTTCCTTATTCAAATTTCCAAAGAATAAGAAATTATTTTGTAGTTAAAAGGCAAAGTTTTCTTTTCCAGAAAAAAATGTCTTTTGTATTGACAACCAAACCATTTTATTATACAGATCCTACCATATTTAGTCAGTTCCACATTTCTGGCTGTGCTTAAAAGCAATCTCTATTAATTTCTTTTGGATCTGACTCACTAACCATATTATCACTCTTCCTGCTCTTCTTGGATTGAGGAAAGGGGAGGTGGTTCCTCTTCTGATAGAAGAGCCTTTCCATTTTTCATTTAGATTTGCAAGTTTGCATCTTCTCCAATTGCCAGATTTTCAGCCAAAAACTAATTAGAAAATACATTTATTCCTTTTACATATTGTCTCTATTTGTGATTAGAAAGAAGGCTGTATTTTCCGAATTCCCCTTTCTCAGCTGAAGGGTAGGAGGAATGTATGAGAAGGACTTAATGGATGCTACTACTTTTAGGATGCTGGAGATATATTGCCCAGCAGCACCAGTGAAATCTTTTTTTTTTTAGTAGTTCCTTGCTTATTCTGCATTAATAAAAGATGACATATATTGATCAGGAAAAACATATTCGGCTTCTTCAATTATAATATTCTTCAAGGCCATTACAAAGGGCTAATCATTTATAATCATTTATAGTACTTCTCTATTTTCCAGATGTTATATCTGTTATCTTTCTTCTTTTTTGTTCTATATATTGTTTTCTTGCTTTAATGTTGTTATTAACAATCTGTAAACAACCAAAGTTGCTAGGAGTTAGGAAGCATATTTAATAATAAATAAAACATATTTTGGATTCAATTTTTTCTCAGAATATCTTCCTAATTGGGTCCTGGAGACAGGCAGTGAAAAGCAATGCAAGGGCTCTGCAATACAATGACCATTTTAAAAAGTAACATAATTTCTGTGACCCTTCCTCTTCCACACAACTAATAATTGCTTGGGTCTATGGCTATGCAAGAAAGAAATTTACATGTTACTTTGTATAATTAAATTTTAATCTATATTAATTTCATATTTTAAATAAACCAATAACCTTACAATGTTAAAAAATACCTTCATTAAAACAGATTTTGAAATATTTTCAAAGACAACATGTATATTTTGTATTTAATAATTAATTTTTGCAGGCACTCTCATATCTAGTTTTAAAATATAACTGTAGAAAACATTGACTCCCACAAATAAAATGTTGCAAAAAAACCCAAATATGCTCAGTCTAATTTTTAATGCTCATGTTACACACTGTAAGCAATGGGCTTTTCCCCTAAAATCGAAAAGAATGAACTTCTGAAAGCTAGGTATTTCAAAAGGAATTCTTTATTGTAAGGAACTGAATCCAGTACTAGTCAAAGCAGAATCTAAGATGCTTCCAGGCATACAGTAATAGATAAAGGGAATTAGAACCCCTCCCCTTATTTAAATGTGGATTTAGTCAAACAAAGAACCAACATGTTAATTCCCCCCTCCCCTTCTCTGAGAATGTATCTTAGAAGAGTTTCCCAGGGGTATCTTCCAGAGCTGGAATTTTTATGGTCCCTTCTCCTCGTGCTATCTCTCCAAGAGGCGACAAGTTTCTAGATATCTGGCTCCAATCCTCCAGTTGTATATCATGTGCAAGTTATACAGATTCAATATAAGATATATTCAGGTTACATCAAAAAGGATTACTTGTACCAACTTCCCCCCCTTCTTCCATTGAAAAATGGCAGATACATGGATCTGACACACAGTTTCAAATTTCAGAAACATTGTCAAGAAATTTATTTTTAAGGAAGCATTAGAAGACTACTCAGTGTACAGGTAGTTTTTGACTATCCCACAATTGGGACTGGAATTTGACATGTTGTTGTGATCATAAAACAAGTCATCATATGACCAGACCCAATTTTACAACCATTTTTACCATGGTTATTAAGGAAATTATGTTGTCATTAAGCAAATCAATAGTTTTAAACAAATAATAGTTATTAAGAAAGCCATCATCCTAAATTGTCTTTGCTTGTTTGAAGCTGGCTGGGAAGTTCACAAATTGTAAATGGGAGCTACTTGCCAAGTGTCCAAATAGCTATCATGTGACAGTCATAACTTTGAGGACAAGTTATAGTCACTTTTTCCCAAGGAGACTGTAATTTTAAACCGTTGTTAAACAATTGTAAATCAAGGACTTCCTATATTTCTCTACAATGGCTTTGGATTTTTCAGTTATCAGTTTATTATAAATTCCTTATCCCATCAAATGTTTTGAATCACAAACTGATGTCATTTCTTTTCAGTGAAAATAACATTAGTGAAAACAAAAAAAAACACCTTTCAAATAAATTCTTAATCCAGTCAAATGTTTCAAAGGACACACTGAGGTCATTTTTTTCGGTGACAATAACACTGTAGTGAATGCAGAATTAATTTTTACTTTTTAGATTTAAGCATATTTTTGTCTTACCAACCAACATTTTTTTTCATTTGAAAGACTAGAAATTTAAAATTGCAAAAATTAATGCAAAAATCCATAATTCTGGCAACAGACCATTTGGAACAGGTTAATGAAGTTCAGTGTTTTTATCCATTATTTTTAGGGCTAGGCAGAATTTGTCAAAGCAATGCAGGGATTAGTCTGCATTAGTCTCTTTACATTCTCTTTGCTTCCAGGCCATGCCATTCTGAAAGACTAAACCATATTGTTTTGAAGAGTTTTCAGTAGTAAGCGATCCAAACGAGCTTAGATATTCTGGAGAAGTTTGGTCACAAATCAGTCCTGTTTTCTCCCAAACACTATGTTCCAAGCAACTTACTTCCGGAAACTAGCAAACTGCCCTTCTTTCTCAGAATGAACCTGCAGAAGAACAGGTCTGGCATGAACGGGAGGAAAATTGAATGTTCTGAATTTATTTGGGTCACTTTTCCCTATTCCTCAAAATAGATAAAAATACCAAATTTCAATAATTCTACAGATACTCCAAACTATGGATAGGCATGCTATGCCCATGAGACAAACCATCATGAAATAAGCCAAATCCTATTGATGGGTAGGGTTAATACATAGCTGTATTTAATAGTTTGTAATACATTCAATAGATGTCACAGAATAAGAGGTTTTGACTGCATTAAAAACCTGATTCACATGCTTTAAGCAAAGCAAATTCTAAAACCATATCAACATTTGCCTTATGATTATGGATGAATGGGTAAATGTAAATGTATTCTACAATCATTGTACTGCAAGTGTAAATGTAAATAGATAAATGCATTCTACAAAAAATATATATGCAAATAATCGATTTACTTGTGTACCAAGTAAATCAAGTATTTTTAACCTACTATTTGAGAGCTCTTGCTGTAAAGGATCTGTAAAGTTACAACTTGCCTCTCTATAATATAAAATTGAAATAAAATCACTGGATGATGCCAGTGGTCTGATCATTAAAGAAAACAAATATTTAAGACAGTGCCTTGTCTTAATTGAAACTCACTCTTTATAGAATGTTTTGCTGATGAATGAGTTGTCAGAATTAAATACACATACCCTATTTAATGTCTGCTCACTGGAAGATTATATTTAACATCTGGGAAAATTATATTTGAATAACAACTTTTCAGCATTCTGGAATATAGTTCTCTGATTCTGGAGAAACAAAACTCAATAAAAGAACTATGTTATTCTCTGATCTCTTCCTTCATGATCATGACTTCAAATCACTACCTATAACAATTATACCTCTTCTCCATACTTTATTATTTGCAATTTAATATCTCATTATAAGGGGAAAAAAACAGTACTTTTTTATTTTAATATTGTCTTAACCTTCTTTACACTACCTTTATAGACTGAAGACACATTCTTGTATTCCTTACGCTCATATCATAAAGATCCTTTTGTACCTATTTTCGACAGCAATTTGTGCAATAACATTTGTTTTCTTTTGGTATCTTCCCCTTTTCTGTAATTATCATTTATGAAATCAAATAACACAATCTAAAAATAAACATATAGCAAAGAACCAGTTTAGTCTAGTGATGAAGACAACAGGCTAGAAATCAGGAGTTCTAGTCCCACCTTTGGGACGAAAGCCAGTTGGGTGGCTTTGTGCCAGTCAGTTACCGTTCAGTTCTATGAAGCAGGCAAGGGCAAATCACTTCCAAAATTTTGTCAAGAAAACTGCAGGAACTTGTTCAGACACTTATCAGGAGTCAGAACTGATTTAAAAGCATAATAGATGATAGATGAGATTATATAAACATATACACATAAACACACACACACACACACACACAGTTGTGCTCATAAGTTTACATATCCTGAATTGATGATTTCTTGGCCATTTTTCAGAGAATATGAATGATAACACAAAAACTTTCCTTTCACTCATGGTTAGTAGTGGCTGAAGCCATTTATTATCAGTCAACTGTGTTTATCCTTTTTAAATCATAATGACAACAGAAACTACCCAAATGATCCTGATCAAAAGTTTACATACCCTGGTGATTTTGGCCTGATAACATGCACACAGGTTGGCACAAAGGATAAAAAAACCCACAAATAAAAGAAAAATCCACAAATAACTTCAGGTGAAATACAGTACTCTCTGAAAACATGTGGTGAGGCTGTTTCAAGATGCACAATATCATGCAAAGGTTCATTTATTTCAGTAATGCAACAAAAGGTGAACCTAATATATGAGATAGACTCATTACATGCAAAGCAAGATAGTTCAAGCCGTGATGGGTCATAATTGAGATGATTATGGCTTACAACTCATGAAAACCCCAAATCCACAATCTCAGAAAATTAGAATATTGTGAAAAGGTTCAATATTCTAGGCTCAAAGTATCCCACTCTAATCAGCTAATTAAGCCATAACACCTACAAAGGGTTCCTGGGCCTATAAATGGTCTCTCAGTCTGGTTCAGTAGGAATCACAATCATGGGAAAGACTGCTGACCTGACAGTTATGCAGAAAACCATCATTGACACCCTCCATAAGGAGGGAAAGCCGCAAAAGGTAATTGCAAAAGAAGTTGGATGTTCCCAAAGTGCTGTATCAACGCACATTAATAGAAAGTTATGTGGAAGGGGAAAGTGTGGAAGAAAAAGGTGCACAAGCAGCAGGGATGATCACAGCCTGGAGAGGGTTGTCAGGAAAAGGCCATTCAAAAGTGTTGGGGAGCCACCACACACAGACGGAACCTGGACATGGGCTTCAAATGTCATATTCCTCTTGTCAAGCCGCTCCTGAACAACAAACATCAGAAGCGTCTTACCTGGGCTAAAGAAAAACAGAACTGGTCTGTTGCTCAGTGGTCCAAAGTCCTCTTTTCTGATGAGAGCAACTTTTGCATCTCATTTGGAAACCAAGGACCCAGAGTCTGGAGGAAGAATGGAGAGGCACACGCTGCAAGATGCTTGAAGTCCAGTGTGAAGTTTCCACAGTCTGTGTTGATTAGGGGAGCCATGTCATCCGCTGGTGTTGGTCCACTGTGCTTCATTAAGTCCAGGGTCAACGCAGCCATCTACCAGGAGATTTTGGAGCACTTCATGCTTCCTTCTGCAGACGAACTTTATGGGGATGATTTCATTTTCCAGCAGGACTTGGCACCTGCCCACACTGCCAAAAGCACCAAAACCTGGTTCAATGACTGTGGGATTACTGTGCTTGACTGGCCAGCAAACTCACCTGACCTGAACCCCATAGAGAATCTATGGGGCATTGCTAAGAGAAAGATGAGAGACATGAGACCAAACAATGCAGAAGAGCTGAAGGCCGCTATTGAAGCATCCTGGTCTTCCATAACACCTCAGCAGTGCCACAGGCTGATAGCTTCCATGCCACGCCGCATTGGGGCAGTCATTGCTGCAAAAGGGGCCCAAATCAAGTACTGAGTACATATGCATGCTTATGCTTTTCAGAGGTCCGATATTGTTTTTTGTACAATCCTTGTTTTATTGATTGCATACAATCTAATTTTCTGTGATTGTGGATTTGGGGTTTTCATGAGCTGTAAGCCATAACCATCTCAATTATGACAAATCACGGCTTGAACTATCTTGCTTTGCTTGTAATGAGTCTACCTCATATATTAGTTTCACCTTTTAAGTTGCATTACTGAAATAAATGAACTTTTGCATGATATTCTAATTTTTTGAGTTTCACCTGTATATGATATGGGATTTATTTTATCAATGGTTAGATAAAAAGACATGGTAAAGAAATAGATTAGGAAGCTTTACAATAAAAGTTAATAGATTGATATAGAATACAATATAAAATATATAACCATTGGATGAATATATAAGATTAAACCATAATGAAATTTAGAATATCTTGTATAGAATGATGGAAAAACAGTTTAGTCAAATGAATGATTAATAACTGATATTACATAAGCACATGTTAGATTGATAAGGTGAGAATTTGTACAACTTGTGAGTAATGGTAAAAAAAAGGATAGCACAAAAATTGTAACCAACTGACAAACTGTATGTATATAATCGAAAGATGGTTTTATGTTTTTATGTTTTGTTTGTATGTTTGTTATAAAAAATAAAAACTTTACCAAAAAGAAAGACTTCAAGCTGTCACTGATGTTAAAGGGGGCAATACACCATATTAAGAACTGGGGTGTGTAAACTTTTGATTAGGGTCATTTGGGTAGTTTCTTTTGTCATTATGATTTTAAAAGAGTAAACACAGTTGATTGATAATAAATGGCTTCAGCTATACCACTAACCATGAGTGAAAAAAAAGTTTTTGTGTTATCATTCATATTCTCTGAAAAATGGCCAAGAAATCATAAATTCTGCCAGGGTATGTAAACTTATGAGCACAACTGTATATACATGTAATTTTTAAGTTAAAAACATAATAAATATGAAATAATTTCTTCATATTACATACTCAATTCTGGCTAAGAAATTGCCATATTATTTATATTCCAAACAAAATAATTTCTTCATTAAAAATAATTTTATTTTGAGGCAATTATTCAATTCTTTCATAGTTGAGTCCATGTTAGGTATCCCCTTGACTTGCATAATTATCTCTGAATTTTTTACTATCTTGGAGGATATTTGTTTAGAAGATGCAAAAATTAGATTTAAAACAAGCAAATTTTACATAGCTATGTACAAATACAGATTAACAGAGTTGGAAGGGATCTCGTAGGTCATCTAGTCCAACCCCCCCACCCAAGCAGAAGACATTACACAATTTCTGACAAATGGCAGTCCAATCTCTTCTTGAAAGCCTCCACTGATGAAACTCAATGAACAGTGATGTTCTCAATGAACAGTAGATGCCATTCTGGTTTATATAATACTAAGGCCAACTAGAATTATTTGTCAATAGGCAAGAACTAGTAAAACAAAACTTCTGTTTAAATGATGTTCTTCATATGTTTCAAACTACACAGAAAACTATTTCTTGCCATTTAATTAGAGCTATTACAGGAATTGGCAATATAATTTTTGAAACAAATATTCTAGGAAAAACATTAGTTTTCAAAATGTCTGTGGAGAGTCAGCGTTCCAACCAAACTCTCCATCTGAATTCAGCACTTAGAGACAGTCCATCCAAGTAAGAATTTTTAGAGAAGTCATTTTGGCACATCTGGGAAAACCCGAATCTGAAATCCTGCATTTTCCTCTGTTAAATTAAACTTACATCCAACCCCCTTACTGATGACCTCCAAGTCCCACTCTCCAATCCACCTCCATTCTGAACTCCTGCCAAGTCCAGTCACTCCCGTCCAAACTCCAGTGACTCGGCCTTGAGCTCTGGTGAAAGAATGTCATTGTGGCTATCCTCCCTTCTCACTTTACTTTCATTCCCACGGTTACCCATCCTCCCTTATGGGAGCCCCAAATCCGATTCAAGATGGATGAGGGGCTGACATGGAGATTCTCAGTCATCCAGGTCATAGTTCTCTCAAAGATGCTTTGAGAGAACTATTGGAACAACTGGACTGCTTTTTCCTTGAGGAGGAAAATGTTTCACCATCACAACTGTTAAAGCTTCTTAGATAAGAAGTGATGTTTTATTCCTCCTGGTAAAACAGTCCAGTTGCCTTCTGAAGTAGTTTCAAAACATTTGCTCTATCAATTAAATATTATCTGCACTATGTAGAAATAATTTAAAAGAATAACTTATAATTTAATTATCTAAATAATGCATATAGTCCACAATTCTAGACAATTAACAATAATTAAAGTTACAACAATGAAACCCCAAAATGCAACAGCAGCATCATTATTATTAACACAGCTAAGATCTTCATTAAAAAAAAAATTACATCCTACAAACATACAGCCAAACTTACCTAACACCCCTTCCTATTTCCTGAGGGAGTAACCAAATTTTTAAAAATAAATTTTTATAGCCAATAATAGACTATAATGCTATGAAAAATCATGCATTTAATTGCTACTTTCATTCAATATTAAAGTTAGAAAAGTATTACCTGAAGAGAAAAAGATTTTAAAATGCTGTTTTTTACTTTATTTGGAATCTCCTACAATCTTGTAAAAGAACACACGCACATGATACATAGCTCAGATTTAAAAAGTTATCAGGTTGTCTCTTCTCCAAGTATGGTCTGACCTTGCAAACAGTTCTTCTCCCCTTCCATCTACCTTCTTTTTCCCTGGGACCAAGTAATAGGAAAATATGTGATACAATATCTATCTAGCTGTCTGAAATTGTTGCAAAGACTATAGTTGCCTCATGAGACAACAACCTAGAAACTGCTCCTTAATGGAATAGGAATTGCAGGAATTGCAGTTTACAGCCACTTGAATAACAAAATAACAGAACTGAATGGACGTAGGAGGTCCAGAGTTCCCCAATCTTTCTGCCAGGGGTGGGCTGCTGGGGGTTCACAGGGGTTCGGGAGAGCCCCTAGCTAAGCTTCTGTGCAGTTTGGAGAACCCCCAAATCCCACTCCTGGCTGGCCCCGCCCCACCACCCCGCTGCTCCACCCCTCCCAGAAGTTCCCATGCAGCCCGTTTTGGAGGCAGGTAAGTAAGCATAACTTTTAACAATAAGTTTCTTTTATTGTCCTGTCTTTTTTCAATTAAAATCTTTGAAAGGAAATTAGCAATGAAAGGCTTTTTTAAAAAGGCATAGTAAAATTGTTTTTAATATGTTCCTTTAATATTGCATTTTTAAAAATAGTCCTAGATATTTTTAAAAAATCTTATTTTTATATATATTTTTTCTAAATCAGGTACTTTTGTTGCAAACATGCTTTTATTTATATCTATCAGCAACAGTGAGAACATTTGTGAACTTATTTGCAAGTATTAGGTAAGTAGCTGTTGAGAGATATTCAAAACTTTTAAAAGTTGTAAAATCTTGGGACAAAAATAATATAAAAAGGCACTATGAATTATATATATAATTTTAAAATATTTTTTTTTAAAGAAGAACCAAAAAATCTACTTGTCCATATAAAGTCACAATGGAAACTTCCAAAATTCAAGTAATAAATCAATGAGTGAACTGAAAAACTTACTACAGGCCCTAGTTTTAAAGGTAAACACCTTTCTGTCTCAACTGGGGCACCCCATGTCTAATTCCTAAACAGTTAAATAAGCAATGTCACTAAGGAGAAAAAGGTATTCTTCTGCAACATATCTAACATTTACATTGCTCATTAAACAGATTTTGTTTAAATAATGAACAAACTGCATTAAATTCCAATGAGAATTGTAGAATTATAAGTCAACTGATAAAGCTCAGAGGAGATGGAAGAAATGGGAGGGAGAAGAGAGTATATTGACTAACATAAAGGGCGCAGCTTGAGAAAGGATATTCCTGCCACACCTGATCAAACATAATCCACAATGGGGAGAGTGAAAAAAGAATTAGAGAAGCGAGACAAGGCTGTTGGAAATTTGCATCCAGAACAGATTTAAAAAAATTCAATAGGGACTGAGGAAATACAGAATATATATTACTATAAATGCAAAAGCTGACTCAAATGTCAAGATTACTGCCTGAATAAATCTGAATATGAAAGTCATTGGTTCCATAACTTAATGAAGAAATGCTCAAGAAGAATTTAGGCAAGAGCTGAAAAATGCCCTAAAACATGAAAGTAGAAGTGTTCACTACTGAAACTCATCTATACAACTCAGCAAAACAAAATTAATGTCTTCAGAGTAATCTTAAAGTGATGTTCAATCACAGCTAAATAATAATATTAAATGTCACAGAAGAATTTTGTACCTCAATAATGAGGTACAAAAAGGTAATTTGATTCCACAGTAAGGATTTTGGAATCTGTTCCTTTAAGCATGCTGATGTTGCACTGCCTCTCCTATTATCCCAATGAAATGTTCAAGTAACTATTATAGTGTTCTGTACATTAAACATGAAGATTTTCTGTATTATCTTTGCATAAAGCAAAATGTTACCTAAACTTGTATGAAAGATGTTACAGTTTTTTTCATTTTTCAGTCATTTGGTAGTTTATGTACACACAAAATCAGAACCCTTCATTCTTTTTACTTTGTAATCTCATCTATGCATACATCTAAAATGCTTCATTAAATAATATCGTAATATCCCATAAAGCTACGAGATTGAACTGAAAAAAAGGTTGGCAAAACCAGCTCACCCTTCATTGCAGGCATGACTCCGTAGTCTGGAATTCCATTCACAACCTCCCCCTCTAACCTGAAATCAGAGGCAGCCCAGGGAAGGCAGGAGGCTGACCTCAAATGTCTGAGTGAAGCTGGTCTTTATGCTTCATTGTCTTGTGACTGTTAGGTAAGCGAATACCAGGTAATCCTGGTTCCCCTCCAAGCAAGAATAGAACAGGGAATACCTTCCATTGCCTGACCACTGCTCTTGGCTGTGCTGCTTAAAAAATGGAGCAGCTCAAGATGCTGTTCATTGCTGGAGAATGGAAAAGCTGCATTGTGAATGGAAGAAATGTGCAGGGAAACCGATGAAGTTTGTGGGACTAAAAAAAGAGTTCAATCAGACCTTCCAATTCACAATATATCCTTTTTTTTTTTTTGCATTGGAAGATCTAATTTAACTTTTTTTTTTAGTCCCACAAACTTTTTGGTTTCCCTTCACATTTCTTCCATTTGCAGCTTTTCCATTTCTCCAGCAAAAGAAGAGCATCTTGAGCTGCTGGGACAAATGCAACAGAGCTGGAAAGCAAGTTTGTCTAGGAGCTAGCTTCTGCAGATTTTCAGAAAGCCAAGGTTTATCTTATGGGAAAGCTTTTTAATCTGTCTCAAAGTGGGGACAAAGCTACTCTGGCTAATATAATTTGTCATGGGCTCTAAAGCAGTTTCCCAGAGAAAAGACCCTGATTAAATGCTTGCTGTGAGGATTTTGATTCAATTGATTAATTGTTCCATTGAGCCATCAAGGGTTTCGGGCATAACAATGACCCCTGCTTCTCAGGAAGGATGGTTCAGTTTTTTATGGTTTTTTTTTCCTCCTGGGCCTCAGGGAAGCCTCCTGGGTGAAGCAGTAAGAAAGTGAGGGGGATCCCGGCACAGCTGATTGTTGGGAGGAAAAAAAAATACTGGTTCAGCTGAACCGGTAGCTGTTTTTTTACTACCGGTTTGGCCAAACAGTAGCATTTTTTACTACCAATTCGCCCAAACCAGGCCAGACCAGTAGTATCCCACCATTGATTCTATGACTTTTTTTCCAATCAGATGGGGACGGTTCTCACACACTCTGGTCTACTCACAGAAAATAGCGTACAAAGTAAAAAAACAAATCAGTTAGGCACTTGCATATGTGGACAGATTTCTAATGGAACTTTGAATGCCACATATGGCAACAGAGAAAAAGAATGTATGTTAGTGAATTCAAGCCTAATACATAACTGATAATTAGATAAAACATAGAACCAGTACTGAACAAACATATATAAAGAAGGAAATGGTACAGTACTGTTTCCTTAAATATGCAAATACTAAAGTAAGTGAATGAAAACCTAAGTATGAAGATTCTTCAGATCTTCCTGCATTTAGCATAAAATTTTAAAGACAATTTATAAATCCATTTACACAGTACAAGCAGCTCACAATATAACTCTTAATTATACTTCAACAGAACCTATAAATTCAAATGAACCTCTGAATAAGACAATATCAGACCAAGGAGTTCGAAATCCAACTCTCAATCTCTTAAGATTAAAGTCTAAATGCCACACAACGTGGAGCTATAATTTATTCTAAACATACAATATGACACATGCAGGACAAAGTGCTCAGATCTTCAGCTTTGTGGGGAAGAAGTTAGAGTTAGAGAAGATGGCAGCTGAATTTATTTTACACTAGAAAATCTGTGACCTCTTGAGTCATCATTTCAGAGTTATTTCTTATCAGATTCTTCAATACCTTCAAATAATGGCAGAGCTTCTAATGTAGTTGAAAAAGTTTTAAAATTTCAGGAAGATACTCAGAAATGTATCTGCCTTGAAGATAGTATCCATGTTCAAATGTATAGCAGAGTCAAAGGCTCAATCAGGAGTTGATCATAGGAAATGTTTCATGACCTTTTGTATTATGTTATAAAATGTTTTATGATAATTTTTATGAAATTGAAATTATTTGTTTTGAAATTAAAATTATTAAATTTCAATTTCAAAGGAGTCATGGGTCCCAGATTTTGGGTGCATTCTGTAAGTTAAGCCATTTGAGGCAGTTCGATTCCAAAAGTTTGAACCTGCTCTATGATGCAATGTTTCACCCAATTAAAGGTTATAGATACAAGAGTTTTAGTATGATATACTTTTAAATTAAATGTATATTAAATTTGTATATTGCAAAGCAAAGCACAGCCTCAAGCATAAGTTTTATTTTCAAGAATGGCTTTGGATGTCACAAAGATAACTCAAAATATTCTTATAAAACAAAACAGCAGATTATCACACTGCTTAATATAGAAGAATGACTATCTGGTCCAATAGAAATCGAAAATGAAACAACAAAGAGCATCCACCTAAACAACATTGTGATGCCTTCAATAAGGATCCATAATGAGAAATAAATGCTTTTATGTTCTAATATAATATAGAAATGAATCAAGATGCTGAAAAAATACAAATAAATGCAGGCAATTTAAAAATGAGCAGTTAGAAATTATAAAAAGTTTTCACCACAGCCAATTTTAGGTGTAAATAATGCCAAAGAAAAAGTGTTTGTGAAATAATTTTTAGCTGTTAAAAGATTGCTATCTAATGAATAACTGGCTAAAGTTGTTTAGAATATGTTATGTGTTAAGAAAAAAAATACATCAAAGGGTATCTAACACAACTGAAGAATACTATCAGAAACATGAATACTGATCAGAAGACATTACAAAAGTAAGAAACAGGTTATATCAAACAAGACCACTTGAAATTTCTATATGCTTAGAATGCCTCTTAGAAGGGAATCATGTTGTAAATTCTATAGAAAAATAAATAAGCCTAGTATAACACTGCAATATCATTGCATGCAAATATTACAAGATAAAATAAATTCAGAAATTATAGCTAAAATATGTTAAAAATGATAGACTCAGACATTATTTAAAATTCAAAGAAGCTGAAAACAGTGAAGATACTCAAAATGAGGAAATTTGAGTAAAAATTAACACACATTTCTTGTTGGGAGAAAACAACAAATAATCAAAAATGTAAAACTAGAAGATTGGAAGAAAAGTTTTTTTTAATCTAATTATAAATTAAAAATAGCCATCTTACATATTGATAATAAAACATGAAAATCTAATAAAACAATTGTGAATAACCTTTTTTTCCTCAAAATCTGCTTTTTCACAAGATGAGATGAGATATTCTTAAATTAGGGTCATTTTCCCTGATTATCTACATGCACATATATCTTACTTCATAGTATTATTTTTAATTTTAAGACTTACCAGTTACATTGTTCAAAACTTCTTTCAAAACACTGAAGCTGTGCAATAAGGGATCACGCTCTTCATCCTAAACATATGAATATATTGTTATACATTTAAAGCTGGATCCTCAGAAGAGAGAATGAAGATTTTAATCTCTTCAATGGTACTCTATACAAAGGTATGATTATAAAACCATTTTTTCTGAATATTAGCAATTTACAGTTCTTATTTCTGAAGGTTTTTTTGTAGGAGAGGACAGTAAATGATATACCGTATATACTCGAGTATAAGCCGAGTTTTTCAGCACATTTTTTGTGCTGAAAAAAAAAAACCCTCGGCTTATACTCGAGTGAGATTCCCCTCTGGGAAAAAAAATGGTGTGGAGCTCCGGAGCTGGGCAGCCGCTTCCCTGCTTCCGTGTTTCCTTTGCAACTTGTAAGCATGGGGGTAATCGGAAGCAGAAAAGTTCTTGCATGAGGATATATTGTTTTTTCTTTTTTTAACTGTTTTTAGGGGGGGAAAGACCTACCGTCATGTGAGAATGCTCAGACACGAAATCTATCCGCCTGAAAATAAGTGTGTGTGTGTGTGGGGGGGGATTTTAACAGAGGGAAGACGTAGGGAGAAGGCAAAATCAACGGAAGATCCTTCAGGGGAAACTGAGGGGAAGACTCACCCTTGGTCCAGATGAGCCCCCCTCCCCGCCCCTAAGGAAGCAGAGGCAGCCAGCAAGGGCAGGCAAGCCCCACTTTGTGGACTCCGTCTGTCCTCGCTCCCACCCACCCACCACCCACCCAAAGCCACGAAGTCCCCCAATTGCACAGCCCAGAATTGCCCTCCCCTCAGGGGGCAGCACGACGCCCGGCGTTTCCCAAGACAAGCTCCGCCGTGCAATGAAAGCGCCCTGGCTCTAGGCTCAGAAAACAAGCGAGCCGAGGTGGCTTGGCTCTGCTTGGCTCGTTTCCTCAGCCCCAGCTGCTTTCAGTCCGCTCGGGAGGAGGAGGAGGTGGTGGCGGCTCACGTTGTTTTCTGAGCTCTAGGCTCGCGGGCTCAGAAAACAACACGAGCCGCCACCACCACCTCCTCCTCCTCCTCCCGAGTGGACTGAAAGCAGCTGGGGCTGAGGAACAAGCAGAGCCGAAGCCACCTCGGCTCGCATTGTTTCTGAGCCCGCAGCCCAGAGCCAGGGCGCTTTCATTGCACGGCGGAGCTTCTTCTCTCGGGAAATGCCGGGCGCTTCTTGCTGCCCCTGAGGGGAGGCCGATTCTGGGCTGCGCGATTGGGGGACTTCGTGGCTTTGGGTGGGTGGGGTGGGTGGATGGGACCGAGGACGTTGACTTTAAGCACTGCCGACCAAGTGTTTCACAAATACCAGTGGGACCTCCGTCCCACCACCACCCTCCCTCTTTTGCCTCCTTCCTTCTGATCAGGTTTTCCCAGTATTTGCTCACAGCTGCGTTTTCTCTTCTGCCGTGCTAGGCGTTGAACGCGGGATTTCTGATTCCCCTTACACGCGTGGATATGCCGCGGGCGTTTTCTTCAAACGCCCCACGGGCAGAGAACACTGACTTTCATGATAGTGAGATCGTTTCCCAAATTAATTGATTCACTAACCCAAAAGTAGATGATGACAGTGGGAGGCAGGAGTCACTCTCTCCCTTGCAAGCCCCCAGTGCCCGGGACTGGCAAAAAAAGCAAGAGCCGTTCTTATGATCTCTCTCTCTCTCTCTCCCGGAATACAGTCAAGCCCTTTCCAACACGCGCTCCCCGCCGCTTTGCACCTTGCAAATGCAAAACCCCAGGATTTTGCATTTGCAAGGTGCAAAGAGGCAGGGGGCGGATCGCGCGCTGAAAGGGCTTGACTGTATTACGGAGAGAGAGAGAGATCATAAGAACGGCTCTTGCTTTTTTCTCGCAAGGGAGAGAGTGACTCCTGCCTCCCACTGTCATCATCATCATCTTCTTTTGGGTTAGTGAATCAATTAAACCTTTCATGATAGTGAGATCGTTTCCCAAATTTCCCTTAAATCAAGGAAGAAATCAGAAACAAACCTTTGGACTGAGAATAAGCCTGTTCCTATGATGCCATTTTTGTTCACTGCAGTGTGAAAAGTGTGAAAAAAACACACTTCTTTTTCTTCATCTTCTTGTTCCCTATTTACTGGTCTCTTTCAAAGAGGAAATTGTGAACATCAAACTTATTCTCAACTGTCCTAGTGAAAGTTTTTATTGGTATCTATTTTTATTTTTGAAATTTACCAGTAGCTGCTGCATTTCCCACCCTAGGCTTATACTCGAGTCAATAAGTTTTCCCAGTTTTTTGTGGTAAAATTAGGTGCCTCGGGTATATTCGGGTCGACTTATACTCGAGTATATACGGTAACTTAAAACTTCAGATGCTTCTATCCCACAGCACAATACACAAGAATAGAGCATGGGAAACAGACAAGGCACCTAGAGATCCTATTCCAGGGAAACAAAAGTGATGTGTTAGCCATCACTAGTCTTGTTGGGATGACAGCATGGATGGCAACAACGAATTTAAAAGAAACACTCATAAGAAAGGATATTACAGCATTCCTAAAGAAAACGTGTGTGCACAGAAATTTAGGAATTGGAGCATGAAAATCTTGTCAAAAGCATTTAGCTAAGAATTGCAAGAGAAACAAAAATAATATATTCAGGTGAGGGTTTCTTTTCCACAGACTATATGAGCAAGCAAAAATATAGATGACGTCTTCCAGCATTACATTATCCTGATTTCAATTATCCTGATATCTGCTGAGCGCTTAATTCGGTCAAGAATCAAGGTCCAACAAAATCTGATGGATCAAGTGATAAGAGTTTTCTACTGGTTCAAATGCAACATCAGATCATGCTCTAGTGACTGCAATGTTGAAATCTGAGAACGCAATTAATTGTAACATTTGAATTAATAAAATAAATTTCCTTTGTGGAATATTAGAACACTTTTTTAACGAAAGAAATCCATGTTAATCTATTACCTATTCTGAACTCTTTTAAGGCAT